>NC_049903.1:11436209-11782133 GCF_001411555.2 Juglans regia
ATCACGGAATGAGTATCTTACAATATTAGTGATATACGTATAATTATTTTTATAATTATATTTTAAAATAGGATATTTTAAAAAAGTAATATTAATTTTATTTTTTATAAAAAACATAATCACATAATTGGCATTGGCCAGAGCCAGCCGTTTTGACTTGAATTGACTTCACTGCAGAGTGCAGTGGGGCTGCGATTGGTGAGGGTAGGGTGCCGGTGATTGTAAGTGAAGGAAATCCAAAGCCAAAGTCCGCCAAAGACTCCTCAGCAACACAACACATTGATCTCACATCAAATGGGGTGTCCACCGTGCAAGCGAGCACTAGCATCAGCGTCTCTCACACCACTTCCTATATAATCAATCATCATCTTTGCTCCCTTCCATAATGTCTGCCTTCTAGCCTACGCGAACATCCTTCGACGTTCTACCCACAATCCCCACCACCACGACATGGTCCAAGACCACCCTCAACAACCTTCGCCAGCTCTCCCAGCTTCCACTCATGCCGATCCGCCTCCTCCTCCTCCTTCGCCACCGCCACCACCACCACCACCACCACCGTTCGATCCTAGTCGAAGTAACTCTCTCTCTCTCTCTCTCTTTTTGTTTTGTGTTTTAGGGTTTGGTTCCTGTGTATGTAATGGGAGCAATGGAATTGATAATATATTTGATTAGTCCTGTTTTCTTTATCTTTGCGAAAATTTATGGGAATCGTTTTTCTTTCTTTTTGAATTGATGATCTTTAGGGTCTGAATCTACGATCCTGTTGAATTAGTTCTTTGTGTTGACTGGGGTACTCTCTGGTTATTTTCTTTGCCTGTGAAGAGTCTTTGTTGGCATTAGCTACTCCGGAAACACGTTTTTTTTATTTAAAAAAAAAAAAATTTGTTTTGATTGACAAGAAAAATCACTGCATTGGCATTTTGTTTTCTAATAGTTGTTTGGCTGAAGTCCTTTTCATGTGTAGACACCAACTTACGATCATCATCATCCTACTCTGTATCTCTCACACGCCATATTTTTCCTTGAAGTGATTGGAATTATTAAAAGGAAGGCCTTGATAAAAGAGTTGGCTGCGGTCTACCATGCGGAGTGCCTTGCATATTGTCAAGAGCTTTTGGAACTTCAAAGAAAATGGGAAGAGGTTAAAAACAATGCCCTCCGACTTGTTTTATATGTTACTATATTTTCTCTCGTCTGTAAGGTGTTATGTTTGATAATGTTGTCAAGTGCAAAAAGTTTCATTTTTGGCAATTGATTGGAGAATCACCCGTCAAGCTTATCAGTGGGCTATTTTACAAAGTCTACCCATGTGTCACTTTACAAAGTCTATTTATGTAGGCTATTTTGAACCTCTTTATCACTTCAGACTGCAAATTGGAATATCTCATTGGTCATGGACGTCTTATGGTTTGCTTTGATTGAGAGCGGGTGAAAGCTTAAACAAGATAGGCTCAGAACGAAATGTTCCTACAAGAACTTGGAAGAATTTTGGTAGTTTATTACATTTTTATTGAACAAAATGACCATGCTCCTTTGTGAACAGAGACATTTGAAATCATTATCGTAACAGTTCATTTAATCCAAGGCACATTTCATAGCTTAGACTGGACCATGACAAATAAAGTAAGAATAGGCCAATCATATAATTAAACTGCTGAGGTAGACATATGGTTGAAGCCACCTGGCCAGTAAACTAGTATGGTGCCTTCATGGCTAACTTGAGTTGGTTAAGTTCCATATAATTGTTTGTGATCCTTTTCCCCTTGGTTCTCAGTCTTCTTTTTCTTAAGCGGCCCAACTTTTTGACATCCAACAATAATTTTTAGAAAACCTATCTCAGATCTCATTTTCAACTGAAGGAATTTCATTGCTGGGTTTTTGCTTAAAAAAATGGCGTAGGTATAACAATACATCATATTGTTTAAGGCTTTATATCTCATTTTAGTGTGTTTAAAATGCTTGCAGCCATTTATTGACCTAAAGGCTCCAGAGGATTCAAGGAAAGAGACAGTGCGGCCTGCCAAACGTCTAAAGAAATCTCGCTAGGCGTTGATATTAATGTAAGAGTTGCATTCTGATGTTGCTTCTGCATTAGCAATTCTGTTGACATATTCAAATTTTTTACATACGTTTTCTAAGATTCTCCAATAGTGATTTTATTAGTTATGTTCCTATTTTACAGTTTGCTAGGGTTGCAAACAATTTTCCTTTTGTTAAAAAAAAAAAAATGACCTAATTTCTGGACTGGTGTACCCACTCTCGGTGCCCCATTTTTGTGGTTCATAATTGTTGCATAACTAGCAGCCTTTTAAGTATGGAAACTGCAAGAAAGCTTCCATCATTTATTTTTTGTTTCCCTTCCAGTCTTTTCATTTAGCTCCTTAGGTGGCTGTATATCTGTTCAGTGCCTCAGTTTCTGTTTACAGATGCTTTAATACAACCTATGTTTCATGGATTACCTGCTTCCACATATGAAGCACTGTTCCAAACCCTTGATACTGAATGATGTGGATACACAAGAGAGAGAGAGAGAGAGAGAGAGAGATGACAAATGTAGTGCCTTGTGCCCGCTGTTTGGTAAGAATGTGTATTGTTGCTGGTGCACTGTTGTAAATATTGTACTTGGTCAATGGTTAACAATTTGATTTGACATTTTCAGAAATGTAACACTAATATGTTATCATTTAACTAGAAATTGTATGCTGTATGGATATGGATACCGGTGTGCCTCTTGGCTTCCCCCCTCCCCCTACCCCTTGGCATTTGTAATCTCAATTTCATTATACTTAGGTGAGTCGGTAATAACCAATCTGCACACATGAAATCTCATGTGTGCGAAGTAGATAAAAAAATATTGACGTTTTATAATAAGGCAGGCATAGAAGAATAACCCCAAGTATCGTGAGTATGCTCATGTGCCACATTGGAAATTTCCTTGAAGCCTTTTCAAGGTTCGGCAACATGATTGGGGGCATATGTATCTCAAGCCATACGAACATTAGCTTCGATAAAGAAAACAAAGCATCGCTCCCTTCTCTTAGAATTGTGGCAACTTCTGGGCCTTGAAGTTCTGGCAATTTTGAGCAGCTAACGCTGAAGAGTTTCTAATTAAAGCAACAATGCCTGAGTTAACATAAAATGGAAAAGAGCTGGCGGCTAGGAATCCATCCTGCTCTTGGTGCCGAAACAAAATTTTTTCATGCAGCCAAGCAGGCTGCCTATAGCATCGCCTGGATTTTCTCATTTTTCCGCTTTAACTTTCTTGATTAAGATTGAATTTTTCTGAAATTAAATGCTTAGAACGTAACTAGAAGTCTGGCAAACACCTCTAAGGGGGGAAAAAAAGGTTTTGCACTCTCTTCTCTAGTGAAGAGCTGCCAAAAACTTGATCACAAAGAAAATCTAAGACCTGAAACCGCCAAGGCATCACAATCATCATAATAATGGCATGGGAAGGGAAAGACTGACAAACATTATGAAATGTTGAATTTGAATGAAATAAAGAAATACCTAAAAATATAAAGTCAAAATGACTTTCAAAATTTCCAATTCCCAAAAAATACAAATTTACCACCTTTGGCATGTCTGAACATAATTCTTATACACACCTATTCTATCCTTTACATGGACCATTCTCTCTGAAGCCCACGCTGCACTTTCCTAACAATCTATCTCTTGGAAGTAATGTATACCTGTTTGAACTGAGTTCGGTGATTTCTTACTTCACCTGCAAGTAGCAACATGAACTTGCTCATTTAAAAAAAAAAAAAAAGGTAGTAACATGAACAAAAGCAGATTCGGGCTTGAGGTTCTTTCATCATCAAAGCAAAAAATGGATGCAATATAGAGAGTGGGATACCTTAGTTTCAACTATGGATGCCCAGATCCTTTGCCACAGGCTGTTTGGGGCATTGGGGGAAGAGATCTGACCTTCCATGATTTTTTCAACAGAAGGCCCCATTTCACGGACACATTTTACAGACTCTGACAGACGATTTAGTAGGTTCATCAGGGCAATCACTTCATTCCGTTGCAACTGCAGCTGAAGGACAATGCAATATAATTTAGTGTTAACAACAAATTGTTTGCTTGCTTCTGCAATGGAGGCATATTATATGTATATATTGCATCATATCTAGTATTCTTGTCACTGCGTTAGAGGTCCTATTTTGGAGGGAAATTTGAGCCGCTTACAAGTTATTTCTTTTAGATCAAGTTATAGATACAACTATAGGAAGCTCACTACGTGGCACAAAAAATGAAAAGGCACCTTACAGATACTTGGAATTTAAATTTCAAGGTTAAACTGTGGGAGATACGTACAGTCTGATCCAACTGTTCCGGACCATCAACAGAGAAGAGGATTTTCATTGCAGTACCAAGACCAAGCACCTGAAGCTTTCCCCACAGACGACACTTTTCACATCCTACACAGTCCATCATTGCACTGCAATGCAAAGGGAAATTGAATATATGGCCACAGGGTGAGCCACTAAAATTAGTATAAGAAATGAGTGAAGTAGAGTTATACAGGGTAAACATGTTATTCAGCAGTTTCTTAAGTGGTGAGGGTAATTTTTAGCACCAAGATTGGTAACACGTTCAGGATTTTGAACACCTCCCTCCCTCCAACAAAATGACAAACACTGAGTTTAGGTCTTTATACATTGGTAACAAAAAAGAATGAGAGCCTAATTCTATACAAATAACAATAGCTTCTACCGTGTGCAGCAGAAAGAGGGAAGGGAAAATGAGCCGAAAAGGTGGGAGGAAGAGGTAATTCGATTATTTGGTTGTAAGGAGGACAAGGAACCTCAGGCTCATAAACTTTGTGTCAACCCAAACGGCAGAAAAGGAGGTAGAAAGCAGCTTATACCATGAAAGTACCATCATGCCCCTTTTTCCACCGTATATCTTGTCCAATATTGAGATGAGATGAGATGAGTTGAGATGAAAGTTGAAAAAAATATTATTAGAATATTATTTTTTAATATTATTATTGTTTTAAAATTTGACAAAGTTGAATTGTTTATTATATTTTATATGAAAATTTGGGAAAGTTCTAATGATTAGATGAGATGAGTTTGGATGAATTGGGGGGACTTTTGTATCCAAACCGGGCCTAAGTCGAATAAAGATAAAACAATTCCTTACCCTACTCTCGAGAAACCAAACAAGGGAAAAACATTATCTTCCCTTTTTTCCCCTCTTGCTTTCACCACTTAAACACACAAACCGAGCATCTCTGCTTCCCCTTTTCCTCTTCTCATCCTTCTTCTGCTCTTTTCTTTTCCATTTCGTCCCCCCCAATGGCACCAAACAAAGTTAAGAAAGAATTCGGGAAAAATATTGAACTGACCAAAGTTTTTCTTTGGATTTCTTTTCAAGTGAAAAAATCAATGATCAAATGGTACAAGAAGTACCTTATGTTTCTGAATTGCTGTTGGATTTTCTGCTTTAGATCAGGTCCATGCTGGCCCTTCCACAACTTAGCTTCGTCAAATGGGATAGGGCATGCAGCTTGTAGTTTAGGATTGAAAAGTAGCTGTCTCATCGATGACTGTGTCTTGAGGTCCTCCGTCAGGTTACCAGTATCGTACTCAGCATGCTCCAAATAATCTGCTGCCTAAAATGCATTCAATCAGAGATTGCCACCAGCATAAGTTTTAATCCATCATTATAACCCAATCACGATAAAATGTTCATTTAATAACACCAGTCATCAGTAAATTTAAATAATGATACATAGTATATTTTATCATTTTGAAAACTTGCTTATATATTCCGAAATGACATACAACAAAACAAAGTATGGGGCTTTGAGGAGCAAGGAGTTGATACTTACCTTTGTCACAGCTCGGAGAACAAATAGAAATGTGAAGTACAAGTTTCCAACACGATCTGGGTATTGTAGGACTCGATCATACATCAATGAGACATTTTGACCCCACTGAAATTAAAAGATATTAAAAGGAAAAAATAAAGAATGGTTAGATCTTTGAATAAGTCTTTACTGATAGACATTATGTCTTGGGGAAGGTCATACATTAGCCTGAAATTACCCACCCTAATGCAAGGGTTCTAAGAAACAAAGTACAGCCTAGATCGTTTAAAATCACGCATAGTTTACGAACTGAAATGTTTTTGATAGATAACTTAACTAAACTCTTGAACATCTGAATAACTTATGTCAAATTTTACAACAGTTCTTTATATTGTATTTTTTTAAATATCTGTTTATATTTATAAGTTTAGGGAAGAAAAATTAAAACAGCAGCACTTAAACAAACAAATATAACCTTCAAGGTTGCAATATAGAGGGCTTAGCTAATAGGTTGCATTGATCATGAGTAAAGAATGTATACTGATCGAAAGGTAAAATATGTAATTGGGCAAACATCATGTGTAATATCTGTTGTCAAAGAATAAACCAAAAAGTGCACAAAAATATGATGAAATAGAATTTGTACCAAGTTTCTAGCTTCATCAAGTAGATAATCAGCAGCTATATGGATTGAAATTGAGGAGTGAAGACCAGATATCAGTTTGTAAAAAATCTTCTCCTCTTGGCATGACTCTTCAGATGGATCTGCAGTAAGTGAAAATCAACAAAGTTTTCTTATAGAAAAGGATCTGTTACTTGTTCAATCTCTCAATATGTAAAAAGTTAAACAAGTTCTTGATCTAGACAAGAACCATATTCCAGCAATTTCAGTATGCAACTGATGATTGAGCATAAACATGCAGCATTTAATTGGGCATAATGACACCCGGCATTTTAACAATAGGTCTGAAGAAAAAAATACTGGCTTCAGAGTCTTCTTATGTAAAAAGAAATAATAAACAGCTTTGAACTCTTGAAAACGTCAACACAAGATGTTATGTCCTATTTCCAACATCAGAATTGAAAATAGCAGGAGTTCAATAGACACTGAAAATAAAAGGAAAAAAGATTGCAGTGGGAACTTGGCACACAGATGAACTGGACATGTTAATCACCAAATTTAAATAACATTCTAGCTCTTCCCAATGAAATGGATAAAAGGGTGCCCCAAAATATCCAAAGGAAAGGGCTTAGGCAACCTTGTTTGATAACAACCACCACTCATCTATGTCATATAACAACAACAATAATAAGGCTAAATATTTAGACCTTTCATAAAACTGAAATTACACCCTATAACCCTTTATTTCTGAATTAGATACCAACTCTTCTACACTAGAAAAATATTATACCCTGCTCATCATTGAGGCACTTAAGTTCACTACAAAAACTAATGAAATTTTTTTCTAACGTAATAATATTAACAAGAAATTGCTTAAAATGTGTAAAATACTATCTTTATCTTCAAATGTATACTAAATACTGAATTTGTGTTCAGTAACCATTATACTAACAGTAGAGGCTTAAATCAGTTAAATGAGCTAACTCCCAACCAGCGTGACAGTTACATCATATATTATCACATACTCATTGCTTTCTCATTCAAATATGAAGTTTTCTTAAAAAAAAAATAAAAAATCAATCTTTTGAAGCATTTTTCTTCCCGTAAAGGAAACATAACTTTTAAATTATTTTACAAAACCTGGAAAACTAGAAGTCAACTGTCCAATCCTAATTTCTTTGAAAATGGGTATTTTTCCAGGGTTTTGTGTACATTTAATAATTTAAATCATAAAAGTATACCCTTTGAAACAAAGCAAAAGTAGAATCCATGATCATTTGGCATAGAACAGAATATATGAACAACTCACATTTGGGGCAGTTCTCACTGTAGACAGCATCCCATATCCTTCTAGCAGATGGACCAATGTAGCCAGTGTATCGTTCTGGATTAAGTTGAAGGTTGACATATGTCATCTCAGCTGCAAACATAAGCAAATCTAAACAGGTTATCAATTGTCTTAAGCCCTGAGACAATCTGTAGAGATCAAAATGATCAAATAATAACTTGCACCAATATTCTCATATATATAATAACAAAAACTGTTAAATTGGGTAGGAATTATATGATACGAACTATTGTCAGTTTCATCATCAGTTGTCCAGGGATTGTCTGTTTCCACCCAGCCTCTGAAAGCTTTACTATCTATTGTACGGTCCACAGTGGCCTGTGGCTTTCCCTCTTGACAGATTGGATCATCTTGTGAGAGGCCATAATGGGGCTTAAATGCTTCAGGAAACTCGCTGTCTGGGCATTCACAAACACTGCAATCCCGCAGACGGCACATACCATCATCAGGCCAGAATGGGCAGTCACACCACAACTTAACCTATCATTAATTAGATTTAAAAGTAAATTCAGCTAAGCACAATGGTAGTTTCAAGGAAAAGAAACAACTAACAATTCTTGAGAAAAATTACAAATATATATTCATGTTGACCAACTTACCCTTTGAGAATAAAGACCTAACTAAGCTTCTATTTCATGCTAAGTAGTTTACATATAAAATCAATCGGATAGATTCATTTTGGTATACCAGGACCAAAAAGAGTTCAAAACATCTGAAAAGATCCATGCCTTGTTCCTTATGCTGGTACCATCGTACCACGCCAAAACGTATATTAACATTGTAGCAAACTTAATAAATTATTAATCTTACAAAACACCCCTGGTGGAACCAAAAAAAAAAAGAAGAGAAATTGAAATTGAGAAGTATTCTTGTGCTTACACATACAATCTCCCACACTGTGGTAGGAAAGAACAACAAAAAAACATCATTCTATTACATAGAATGGATTCTGGACTCTGATACAAATGTTGATACATCGACAAGGTTGTTACTGTTATGAAGTACAAAGCGTTATCTGATCAAACTCTTCATGATTATTTATTCCGATTTTATAATAGCTGAAGATATTGGATCTATATAGTGCAAAGTGAGCATTAAATCATCATATAACATACTCATAACAAAATG
The DNA here is from genome assembly GCF_001411555.2 of Juglans regia. Taxonomy (NCBI): domain Eukaryota; kingdom Viridiplantae; phylum Streptophyta; class Magnoliopsida; order Fagales; family Juglandaceae; genus Juglans; species Juglans regia. The sequence continues at coordinate 11,445,135 of NC_049903.1, forward strand.
GCTACTTAACAATGTAAATTACAAAATAATCTAATGCAGTAGAATACTGCAACTAAATCTTTGATTTCCTAAAATCCTGTATGAGAAGGAAAGGATGAATTTCCATTAAAAAAACATATTTTAAAAAAAATAGGAAGAAAAAAGGAAAAGTAAGTAGTTGTAAATGAATGCCTTCTCATTTCCTAGATCTATGACCACATGTATACCCCTTTCTATAATTAAGCTAAGTTTAATGATCAATAAAAAAGGGAGTATCCGGGTTTCTACATGTATACCTTATTCAAACAAAGCAAATATCTAAAAAAGCAATACATCAATGTAAGTGTGCCTGGTGTACTCAGCCTGTGTGTATGGAGTATTTGTATAAATAAGTATTCCCAACTATTTGAAGGCCTTTATACCACACACCATCCACATTGGATAATTTAATTTGTAAGATTCAAAATTTAAAATTAATCTTCCAAATCAAATTATGCCACGTGGATGGTATGTGGTGTAAAGACCTTCAAATAGAAGTATTCATTCCCAATAAGTAATCTATTGAAACTAATATGGCAAACACCTCATGTCATCATAGGTAAATACCATTTTTATTAGTTCTTACTAAACAGCACAAAAACAAAAAAACAAAAAAGTTATATCCTAGGTAAATACTATCAAAATATTACATGCCATAGAAAAACCCACATGTAAGTTCTTCGTTTAATCAGACTGCTTCAAGCCAATAATTCAAAACTATCTAACCTTAAAATATCGAAAGAAAGCGGTTCTAACAAGTTCTTGCAGCGATGGATGTAGCACTTCCTCATTAAGCCGGTCCACCGTCTCATAATCACAACAACAGTCCTCCACAATCCCACTATACTGCAAAAATTGTAAAACCCAGAAACAATTAAGAACCTAATGTAAAAAATTAATCAAATTCAAGTTTGCTTCCGCACCGTGGCTAACGTAATAAAGCAACAAAATGAAGAGATGAACAGGGCCGGGGCGCCCCCCCTGGGGGGGGGGGGGTCCAATACTAGTTTCCAATAATTCGAATAAAATTCACAAAAAATAAAAACCCGTTTCACTCCCCGAAGCCTAATGCAAGACGATTTGACAAGGTCTTCACATGGCTTAGAACAACTAAACCATAACAATCACAAATCACCATTTTCCTTCGTTTCCCTGTAGCCAACGGTATATTTACTAAATAAAAAACGAATCGTCTGAAAGAAAAAAGAGAAGAACGAGAACTTGCCTTAGCACAGCGACAAGGCGTGCTAGTTCTTCCAAAGAGCGATAAGCTCGGAGAGATTCTCGACGACATAGCCACAGCAACCAAAATGGCCATGAGAGCTCCCACCACCGCCCAGCTCCATCGCTTTCTAGGGCCCTTGCTCTCAATCTCAGCTTTCACCATCACCATCCTCGATCAAACAATGCCACGGAATCTTAAGAAAACCCTCAAGATCCCCAAAATTCCAGCACTCCGTTTGCTTCCAGTGAAAAGATTAATTACGAGTGTCTGATCTCGGGTGGCGTTACTTATAAAGTAAGGAATGAATGAAAGACAAAACCAAAACTGTGGGTTATGAGAATGTACAATTGGCAGTCGGATTTAACCCTCGTCAGGATTTTCTTGGGTCTCAAGTCAAGATGAACCTCCGCGTTGTAGAAAAATGAGGAAAGACTTGGTGGGCGTAGTTCCTGGTTTTTGTTCGTTAAATACAAAGCTTCAAACAATAGAAACAGGGAAGTCAAAGAGGAAATCAGCGGCAGATAGGCGGCTCAAACTGAACTGGGCTTTATAGCAAGCCCAACTATCTTGCATTCGTAGTGGGCTCAGAAAACCCACTGCTCGGCTATATTTTAGCTAGTCCCGTAAAAAGCGTCATATCATATAAAAAAACTAGTTAAACGAACAGTATAACTGTATAAATAGTTACAATTATTTTCGGAAGCCAAATCTGTTGAGCCAAATTTACCTTTTTGTGGAGCTCGATAGGTATTATATGTTGAGAAATGTTATTATATAGTCTCAGTTATACTGTTCATTTTGCACAATTGACGATGCATTACATGGTAGTGTCACGATTTATTAAAAAAATTAAAAACACAAATATAAACCTAAAAGAGGTAGAGAGAATTTAGTGTTTCATTCTTTTGTGTGTTTTCAAACACCATTTTGTTCTTAATATATATTTTTTTTATTTTTTGTTTTATTTTTTTAATAAACCAAGTGACACGTTAATGGAGGTAAAGTGAACAATATAACTAAGGTGGTATAATAACATTTCTCCTATATGTTCTATTATTATTAGAAAAAAACAGATGAATGGGAAAGGAATCGCGTTACATTTAGTTGATGTCTGTCAGCCAAGTGCTATATGTTATGTTGCTAACTCTTGTGTGTATAGTATGTATGCATTTCTTTCCATTCAACCCAGTTAAGAGTAGCGGTGCGGTTTTTTAATATGATTAGTTTAAATAAACTTTCCAACTACCGTAAGAATAAAAATTGTAAAGGAAAAATGAAAATAAACATTTAAATTGAATAGAGATATATTTAGAGAATTTGTTATTTAGTATTGTTGAAAACTTGTTAGCTAAACTAGAAAAAATGAATTTTCTAGTCAAATATTAGCTAAAGAGTAGCTAGTTCACTACTGATATTAGAAAAAATGACACATTTTGCAGGTCATCAGTCATATCCCCAAGTCTCATCCACCTCATCGGTAACGTGATCTTTTTTACAAACTGAAGATGATATCTTCATCATCATCCCGAGTTTGATAGGGATGCTAGAATATTATCATACTTTTTATACAATATATATATTCATAATATTTTGTTATGTATGGTCTTTAGTGATATGACTTATTCATTGCCATATTCAATTTGTTTTGTAAACGAATCATTATCAATTAGTATCTTTCATTTATTGTAATTCCATTCACTCTTTAGTCTCATTCACCAATAAATAGAAACATATGTTATGTATTTAAGAATAATTGAGAATAGCAAAAATGTGGCCCTCAAAGTTTCTCTCCCTCATTCTCTCTTCTCCATCTCCTTTTCAATTTTATTCTATTTTCTACGTGGCGTTTGAGCATACCCGATCCTGGAATCTCTCATAGAATCATTTGTGTATGTGCTCCATCCTTTTGTTAGCAAGCGTGTTCCTTCACTTTGCTATTTACATAGCACACTACGTCCAGTTTAACAATCTTTTAGCATTTGATAGGTATAGTTCTTTACACCCCAATTAAGCATATTAAGTCATTAGCATTTTGGCATTGGAGCCTTCGACTTCCTAGTGTCTCTCGCAACATTTATTTTTCCGTTCGTGATAAGTCTCATATTCAACATGCTATTTGGTATTCTTTTCCAAACACACACGTTCTCCAGAAGCTTTCTATGCATTTAATGGATTGACATTCGTGATAAGTCTCATATTCAACATGTTATTTGGTCTACTTTTTCGTTCACCGCACGTTCTTTAAAAACTTCCTATGCACTTAACGGATCTTTACCCTCTTTTTCATCATCAATATCATACATTGGTTTGTTTTTGCCTACCGTCCACTTGGGCCATGCACCACAGAGACACCTTTTGTCAAGTCATCAGTTAAATCCCTAAGCCTCATCCACCTGGCAAGCAACGTGGTCTTATTTACAAACTCATGACGTTTTCATAATCATCCTAAGTTTGAGGTGGGATGTTAGAATATTACCATGCTCATTATAGAGTATATTCATAATATTCTAGTATGTAAGGTAGTATGACTTATTCTCTACCATATTCAGTTTATTGTGTAAATCAATTAGCATCAATTAGTATCATTGATTTATTGCATTTTCATTATTTCTCTAGCCTCATTTACCTATAAATATGGAAATATGTTATGTATTCAAGAACAATGAAGAATATCAAAGATGTAGCCGTCAAAGTCTCTCTCCCTCATTCTCTCTTATCCATATTGTTTTCAATTTTATTGTATTTTCTACAGATATTAGCATGGGATGAGATATATGTTTTGATGTTAACACTTTTTAGTCAAATAAGCTAAATTGGAATTTTTTGTAGGTGAATATTTGTTGAACATTTTTTATCGGAGTTTACTCGGTTATGGAGGGATTTATTAAAAGATATTTTTATTTTTGAAGTAATGTATACACAAACTCAGGGCTCGAAGAAATATAAATTTGTTGCTTTGTTTGTGTGGGTTGTGATTAGATACTCAATTTTGGAGGGATATTTCGTCCCGTGTTAAGTCAAACCACAAAAGAGATACTCATTATGCACTACACGTCAAGAATTATAAACACTTCATACTCTAAAAAACCACATAAAAACTACTTAAACCTTAGAAATGGAAAATGCCTAGAGAGAGAGAGCCTAAATTTGAGGGGAGAGAGAGAGAGAGAGAGAGAGAGCCTATGGTGTCACGTTCCTCGATAAATGACCTGACAATGATCCATGGTGCCAAGGGTGCCAGCCAATTGGCAATGCCCCGGATTTAGAACGAGAATAAGCGTGCAATTTTCAAAGGAAGTTCACGTGCAAGCAAAAGACGTGTATGTATATTACCGTGGAATAAGTTAATTTTTAGTCAGAGACTAAATGCTACTTGTACCAGAGGTCTGAACCGAAAATAGACTCATATATTAAAACACAAATACCCATATGATTGTCACTTCCCAAATAATATGATTTTTCACTTGACTAAATAGTACACCTAAAAAACTACAAACAACTATCAACGGAGACGATCCTCCGTTACTATCACTCAGGCGGGGTCGATCCTTCTTCATCGGGAACCTTTTCTGGGGCTACCTCTATATCAAATTCTACTGTTATGATAAACAAAACCATAGGTAGGTTAAATAGCTATGACAAAACTACTGATCAAAGATAATGCACGTGAAGATGTAATGTACAATTTCATGTAAAAGATCCGTGAACACATATTTATGTGTGGCGATGAATCACCCTCTAAGCAAAAACATATGCATTCATAGTTTTGGTGAGTAACCACCATCCGAGGAACCCCCTATGAGGAATTACCCTCTGTGCAAATCTCAAGTATATATATTTATCAATGAGGTAAGGAACCACTGTCATCTCAAGCACATAAAACTCATCCTATTCCATCATATAGATATTCATCTCATAAAATGCCAAGCAGGAAAATCACTCCATTGTTTGACTAGAAGAGTCACTCTACCTAGTCAATGTGTGAGCTGATTCACCTATTTCAAATCATTCAACACACACTAAAATATATATGAACGACGTAGGAAAACTTTCTACCCAATCAACCAACTCGAAGACACCACACATGATATGCCAAAGGAATCTCTCAACCCATCTATCAAGTGAGGTCAATATAAAAGCATTCCACCCTAATCATCACGAGGACCCTTCTTCCTTGTATGAAATTTGTGGCACGTGTCGTAGGAATGGCGTGGGGAATCCTTCTACCCATCAATGATAATTTCACACGATGAGACTCGCACCTAAAAATCACAAAAAATCATTAATCCTCACCATTTAAACTCATCATCTCAAAATCGCAAAGATAATCCATGAACATAATGAAGAAAATATATATTTTTTCATGGAAAGAAATGGAAAATTATAGAATATGCAAGGCTAAATCTTACAACATACCCACAACATTTATCCCAAATTCACAGTAGTGTCTTAGAAGTTAACGTACCCCAATAATATTGAAAATACTACGGCAGTGCTAACGCTACTCCCATTGCTCTCTTTGAAGACACTTACTTTCATAGAAGACTCAGACTCCAAAGAAGCTCAAGCACTTACGATTTCAAAAATGAGGTCTAATCCTTTTTATAGGGAGGGAACATCAAGTGTCTTTTTTATGTACTCCTTACTCTTGGCATGTTTGAATAGGTGCCATTTGATCTCAACTGTCCTTCTGCACGATGATAGAGGCAGACTGATGGGACAAGGTACACGCATTCTTACAAATTGCCCTTAGTCCAATCTGCAGTCCTTCCATAAATAAGGGTCCCCCAAGTGGTGCTGAACCATACCTCTGGATTATATGACTTGCAGGGTCGTAATCTTTTTTTTTTTTTATTGCGCAAACTCACTCCAGATGTGACATTTCAAGTGGAGTATGGGCCTTTACATACGACACAAGTGCCTTATGAGCATTTCCGTGTTATAACAAAAAACCCTTACTTTCGAATCGATCTTGTCCTTGACCATTGCTCCCCTCTTGCTCGTAACTCGCCTTTTGCCTGAGCTACAAGCCTCTTCAACTATTTATTCTCGCCTTCATACAGTTATCACCTCTTTTCACTTGACCAGTTCTGGGTGACAAGTCCTTTATTTCACCCTATGTTGAGGTGTGTCATGCGTCCGACCTTCTACATAGGGTTGTTCGCCTATTTGGACTAACTGCACTTTACATGCCACCACTATCCTGTCTTCCACCTTTTCAAGGAAAGACTCTCTTTTTCGTCTTCCCTTTATCCTCAAAAGGTGGTCTCTCCCCTTGCATTGGCACATTCCTCGTATAGTGAGAGAGAGAGAGAGAGAGAGATCCAACCAAGAACATGACATGAGAAGAGTGAAACTTGGGTGTCTTGAGGGCTTCAATTTGTGCTTATTTATAGGAGGAAATTCACATCGTTCTGATCAAATATTCGGTATCTTCGAAGTTATTTTGCGTGTTACGATCGACAATATTAACATTGTAGTGATGATACAATGATGAAGTCGGCGTAAAAAATAACCTTTGAGCTCCTATAATAGTTATGAGAGAGAGAGAGAGAGAGAGAGAGAGAGAGATGGACATTGTCGGCGAAAGAAGAAAAGTTGCAGAGAAGGAAGGTGAGGAAGAAAGTGGGAAAAGAAAGAAAATGGCATGAGGTAAGGGTTTAGTAAGACGGTGTGTTTCACTCGTTTTTTTTTTAACTAAAAGAAATGAGTTATGTACATGGGCAGGGTAAACCCTTATGGACTGGGGTTTTTGGGACTTGGGTATTACAATCTCTCACCTATAAAATTTTGCATCGGAATTTGGGTAATATGCAACTACCCCCATCATTCTAACCCAACCACTCCCCTTCAAAACTCATTCCAAAAAGTTATTCACTTAGGCATAAAAGAATTTAAACACATAGTTGTAAATCTAAATCCCAAATAGTCTATATCTTTCTTACATCCGCAACTCCAACTTTATTGCTTTCGAAATCCAAATCAATATATACCTTTGAAAATCTCTCTTTAATCCAAATATTCTAAGATCAAGTTCTTTTGACCGATAAACAATTTAAGCATATAGTTGTAAATCTAAATCCCAAATAGTCTTTATATTTCTTATATCCGCAACTCCAACTTTTTTGCTTTCGAAATCCAAATCAATAAATACCTTTGAAAATCTCTCTTCAATCAAAATATTCTAAAATCAAGTTCTTACTTTTTTGCTTTCGAAATCCAAATCAATATATACCTTTGAAAATCTCTCTTCAATCAAAATATTCTAAAATCAAGTTCTTGCGACTGATAAACAAAATTTGTATAAATCAATAACTATAATTTGTGCGCAAACACATGAATACCTCAGTTCCTATTCTGATAGATCATTAAAAAGTGTTAGACACATTCAATAAAATCCTAATCTAGAATCAACCTTGGAGAAATTCTCAAATCAAATTTCAACTTTAAAAAAAAAATTACCACTAACTAAAAGATGTATAAAGCTTACCATGGTTATCCTCCTCGTTGCATTATTTCTTGATCTTTTCAAGAAATTCAAGTATTGTTGGGGTTTTCTTCAGTTTGCGAGTAGTGACTTAGGGCTTTAGTTTAGTTGGACTGTTCATGTAACACTAAGGCCCAGCACCAAGCCTAAGCTAATCACAGGTTCTATAATCTTTTTATTTTTTTGGGATTAATAGATATGAAAAGTTCACTTGGTATGTAACGAATAATTTTGGAGTAGGCTTGCATAATCAAAATTTATTGTGGCAGAGTATGGACTCTTATTGAGGTTGGTAATTAGGTTAAAATTATTTGATCAAGTGGAATCATTTTATTTAGTTATGGGACGAGTTTGGTTATTTTAGAATTTGAGGTGAGCCCCATTAATTTTTATTAAGCACTTGACTTAGAAAATTTCGGACAACCAAAGAGATTTTTGGACTGTTCTAACCGGCCCAATTTGTTAACTCTATACAATATCCAAGATGAGGGCCAAATACTTTGAAATGGGCCCAAAAAGTCCAAGCTCGTGAGAACCCAGGGATCAATTCCATGTCCATGCAAGTCTCTCATGCATGTTTCTTTCTCTCATTTTTCTCTAGGATTTCCAATCATCTATATATATACATATTTTTATCTCAAGCACATAGAAACTACCCAAGCCCTACCATTCTGCACCTCCCCAAGTCCTCAGCCCCATGTTTCAGTGGATCCATACTCCTCCACTGCAGCATCCGGACAAATCGAGAGAAAGAAACCAACACGCCCGTCTTGCCACAGGTTCAACACAGCCACTATTGCACTGTAGCCCCTCCCTCCACCTTAAATGACCATCACCAAAGCCCCACCGTGGGCCATTACCCCCATCTCACGAACTCAGTCGTAATAGCAACTTGTTAATGTTGATAACCTTCTCCCCTACGTGAAGTCCAGCGACCCACAATTAAAGGCTCCATCCACCATGTCGCAACCTCTTCCCACTGCTTAGCTTTGGTTCAACATCAAAACTCCTCCACAATGCTGCCATGCACCACCAAACCACACTAGCCTCCATTGTCCTCTGTTTCACCACATCGAAACAGATCAACCCCATTTTGCCTAGCTCTCAATCCCGTTAGGTGCCACCAACCACAACAAGGTGAGATACAGCGGCACAGATCAAATGAGTCATAGAAATCGTCGACCATGCCACCCCAACTGCAGTTTTCCTCTCGGTAAGCCCACGCTGAACCTTTCTCCACTGTCTCTCCGTTGCTCTTTCCCTCACGTTAGCTCTCTCTCCCTCTCCCACCTCACAATTCCACCGTCACGCAACGGAAGCCACGGCCAACAAGAAGCCCTCATCACCCCAGATCCGCCGATCTCCTCCCTCTCTGCCACGAGTTGCTCTCTCTCTCTCTCTCTCTCTCAGTCTCTCAGTGAGCATGATATTTGCCACACGATTGTATGGTTGTAATTCCAGAAATTTATTTGTAAAGTTCAACGCCCCAAAGAGGCCATGAATTTTATGGTTATTTCCTAAAACACCGTCTTTAGGTGGGTTCTATATTAAGTCTATTTTAATTGAACAGAACTTTGCTTTTTTTACTTTAATAGATTATGTTATAATTATGTTAAGAGAATATCTAAACTGGAGATTTATTTTATATGGACATAGTTGTATTAGTAAAAAAATTAGTCTTGCCTTTTTAGAAATAATTTAGAGTTTAATAGTCAGAGAAATTAAGTGGACATCGATGAATTTTGGATGTGATGGTATTTTAGGGTTATGAGATTTTTAGGTTTTGAGATATTAAAATAGATTATTTAAGTATTTCAAGTTCAATCACGAAGTATAGGTTCAATTGGAAATTAACTCAAGTTACAAGACTATTTTATAGGTGACGATTGATATTCGTTCGACGCCATTATGGAAAAATTAAGAACAATTAAAAAGTCTAGGTAAACGGGATCTCTATACTAGATTTTGCATAAAATGAATGAATTGAGGTCGATTTTGAAAAGAAATTTGAAACAATCTCAATTATTTGTTCTACATTACTCATAAAATCTGTATGAAAGATAAAAGTATTTTTGTCATTACTAGTGTAAACATGAGCAAATTTTGATATTCTGTTTCTGAATTGAGCAAAAAGAGCGAATATGAAATCAGAAAATTTTTTACATGTTACATAAAGATGTTCTAAATCTGTTTTTGAATATGTGAAATGATCTGAATATGTTCAGTACTCTGTTTTGATATGATGTGGTATCTGAAAACATTTGGCATGAATTTCTAATTATGTATATGTATCTGATTCTATTCTATTCCTAATTTGTTACGTTAAGGCCCCGCCACTGGTATAATAGTGGTATACGGCTCAATCATGGGTGATAATAGTGGTATACGACCCTGCCACAGGTGATAATAGTGGTATATGGCCCAATCATGGGTGATAATAGTGGTATACGGCGCAACCACGGGTAATAATAGTGGTATACGGCCCCGCCACATGTGTAATGGTGGTTTATAACCCTACCACGAGGGTTAAATATGGTCTCTGTCCCGATGTGATACTCTGATAAGATATGAAGATGACGTATTAGATTATGCTATGCCAAAAGATTTTATTTTTGAATAAGAATGTTTCTGAGAGTTTTGCTTTGATACTTTTGATAATATGTTTTGATTTTGCATTCTGAAAGTAAATATTCTGATTTTGCATTCTGAAAATAAATATTTTGTTCTGCATTCTGAATTTCATAAATGTTAATATTTACATACTAGTATATATAATCTGCTTACTGAGTTCTTGATAACTCACTTTTATCTTCACAATATTTTTAAATAATGTTGATGATTCAGCTGGAAATCAAGAGAAGGAAGTTTGAGAAAGATTACCTGATCGTATAGAAATAAGTGTCAAAAGGTACAACTAGTTATTGGAGGGTCTTATTCAATAGATTTATTATTTTATGTGAATTGAGTATTTTAAGACGTGGACATTTTTGAAGTCTTTATGGAGGCTTTTAGTTTTTTTTGTTGTTGAGGTTTTCTTTGGTGTCATTGTGGAGGAACATAAATGTTTGATTGAAACAATTAGATTTATATTTTATGGAGTATTTGGAGTATATATAATTGTGTTATGAAGATAATCTCAAGTGACAGGAGCTAACTCTCTGGTCCTCCATGAATGGAAATGTTAACTTGTACCTATTGACTTAGGGAACATGCATCATCAAAGAACGTTCTTTTATTATCTCAAATCCCAAAGCACGAGCACAATTCAACCTATACATTATGCAGGCTTCAGATCCTCATTCTCCATTTTCTCTCAATCTGCAGAAGTGTCATATGAATTATTGAGAACATTATCACAAGGAATACATCATTCCAAAATAAATAACAAGCACTAAAAATTAAGTTTGCTATCAACCCAAAATGCAACAAAAACCAGGTTCATAAAAAGACATTACAAAACTCTATATGTTCCCAAAGTAAATTGAAATTCTATTGAAGAGATTTTTTTCCTGACACTTTCTATTGAAATCTCGTGTGCTCACTTCTTCCTACAACCATTATTCCTGGGCGTGCATCAGTTTCTTCAAAAGTGAGTGCGTACACATGTGGAGGAGCCATCTTCTTTTGACCGCTCACTAGGGCAGAAGTATTTCCTTGAACTGACCGAAATTATGCCATTTCTTGCCACATTTGAACATACTCCTGTCCCAGCTCTAGAATCACCACTATGACTTTTTTCACACTTGGCACATCCTTTATCTTGATCACTCGGAAAAATTTTCTTTTGTACCACCTCCGTCCTTGTGTCCTTAGTCGGTTTATTTCTCTTCCATTGGCTTTGATTCTTACTACGATTGATTTCATGCGGTGCTACCTTTTTTTGGGGGGGAATTAAAAATATCAGCCCTCCTTTCAAGGCTTCCCTCAACGCTAGATGCCTTATCCACTAACTCGGAATAAAATTGGTATCTGAAAATGCTCATAAAACATTTCCTTAAAGCGATTCCATGTGATTGGAGTTTGCTCTAGTTCTTCTATAACTGGATCAGTCTTTCCTCATATGTTGGGGGTTACAAACGGTTAAATTGTTCTATAGTGTATCCTTCATTCGCTACATGTACATACTGAATTACAGAGTTACATTCCATTTCTTCCATAACTAGTTTTGCTACTTCTCATATTACGGCGGAACCATTGGAAGTTGGTCCAGCCAAAGTCTCCTCATTGTTTGGATCTTTCAAATTGAAGGAATTATTATGAGAAGCCATCCTAAAAATAAAAGTAAATGTTCAAAACTAAAATAACTAAGCAGACAAAATTAACTAAACAATCATCAGTACTAATCAATAAGCCTCTTACTCTACCTAGTCTTACCCAAATTTAGAACTCGATGAGATCATTGAGTATGCATAACCTATAAAACCTTTACTTTGATACCAAACTGTCACGCCCCAATTTTTCTAAATTTTGGGAATTGAGTTTAAACCGTCTAACCAACTCAAATTGTTCTCTCATAAAAACCCAAATAAATCTTTAACTATACGAAATATAACACTTATTCCATAGCTCTCCATCCAACCCTCACACGTGTCCTCTATGCCTCCTTATTGGCATGCACCTATGTAATATTTGTAAAATAAGAATCTTATAGGTGGAAGGTAAGTCCACGATTCGGTATGTAGGATTGATTAAGCTGGATGTAACATATGAGTCTCACTTATAGATAAAAATAAACTGATAATAAACACAATACCTGAAATCATGATCCTAACGCAAAATAAAAGTCTTATACCACTAAAAGAAGCACTTCAAAAAAAAAAAAAGAACCTTCACATAGGGAACTACTCATTCCCATAAACTTCTCTCCATTTGGGATCTACACCTTCTCAATGTCCTTAGTATTGTAGTCCTTCCCCTTTACCTCTCTGTTTAGGGTCTATAGTTTCTCAAGATCCTTTAGTGTAGTTATCCTCCCTATATATTTTTCATTGAGTGGATCTACACTTTCTCAAAGCCGATCGGTGTAGTTATCCTCCTAAACATATATAATATAGTAATGGTACCGTACTATACTAAAACTCATATATCATATTACGAAACCATACCATAACTCACATGGAATGTTTTTAAAAAAAAAAATTATCTATTAATATGCCACAAAAACTTATGTAAAAATATGTGCTATGAAATTATTATTTTTCTTTAGGCTCAAGTCACACATTTCATGATATATTACTTGGCCTTTAAGATGTTCTAACATTTATTATATAATGCATAAGTAAATTTTCTAAGTAATAACATTTCATAACATGTTTAATAAAATATATATATATATATACACATATATAAAGCTCAGAAACTTTTAATAAAATACCAGATTAATTAAACCCACTTACCTAGATGCATGAATTACTAGTTGATAATGGCACTCATAACCTAAATAAAAGATCAATACATTTTATGAGATCAAGGCATGCCTACCTTTTGCAAAACAAAAATTAGAATCCAACACCCTTTTACAACACTATACTTGGAATTTTTAGGACCCCTAGGCTTCATATAATACTCTTTACAACAAGCTAATTTGTGCCCATACTCCTCCAAAATTAGTGATCTAAAGTAACTAGTACTACAGGCTTTCCAACTTACTAACATATGTCCAACCATATTCAATCCAACAACAAAATAGGAAGTTATCTAAAGTTAATTCCCTCTAATACAATCAGATTATAATTACCCCTGCCAAACAACTGTTAATTACCTCAACTGGTACCAAAGTGCTACTACAAACCTCTAATTATTTCCCTTGCAATGCTTAGAACTAAAAGACTACTTTGTGTCTCAACAAAAACTTATTGCCATGAAAAGATTAACAATTTTTTTTTTCTCATAGAGATTATGCTAAGTTGATTGGGTACTAAAAAAAAATGATTATAGAGACTCTTTATATTCACGACAAGAACTAGTCGATACAACAAGAAAGATTATAAACCAGTGGTGAATGGAGAAATCAAGCCATAATATCTTGCAAAATGACACTTATCTTCACAAATCCTTACAGGTAGATAGTTATAGCTTCCATAATACGACATTCTCATACATAAGAAATGTCTAACTCCTTCAGTAATATTTGAACTAATTCTCGGCTAGAAAAACAAGATCGTAGGCTAAATTGCATTGAAGGTGATACTTAAATCAACTCATTTAGAAAAGTTTGAAAGAAGTTAAAGACAGACTCTGGAAACTAGAAGAATAATGTATGTAATCATTTTTCTTTCTTATCCGATCCTTGGATAAAGTTTCAGTTGCTTGCTAAATACATGGCTATAAAACAAACATGTGAATTTTATATCTTCAAACTAAACATACACCAAGACCTCAATCACATCTATAAGAATTGAATACAACCCAGTTTTAGATTTGTACAAACCGAAACATATATCTTGTCCTGTGCTCAGTCAAACCACAAAAGAGATACCCATTCCACACTACACGTCCAGAATTATAAACACTTCATACTCTGAAAAATCACATAGAAAACTACTTAAATCTTGGAAATGGAAAATAACTAAAGAGAGAGCTTACCAAATGTGAGAGAGAGAGAGAGAGAGAGAGAGAGAGAGAGAGAGATTCCAACAAAGAACACGAAATGAGAAGAGAGAAACTTGTTTGTCTTGTGGGCTTCGATTCCTGCTTATTTATAGGAGGAAAAACCACTTCGTTCTGATTGAATATTCGGCATGCCTGGAGCTATTTCATGCATTATAGTCGGCAGTATTAACACCACAGTGATTAATTCAATACTGAAAAATAATCCTTGAGCTCCTCGTAGCATTTGAGAAAGAGAGAGATGGACATTTTCGGCTGAAGAAGAAAAGTTGCAAAGAAGGAAGGTGAGGAAGAAAGGGGAAAAGAGAGGAAATGGCGTGGAGCTAGGGTAAGGCCTCATTTGGAAGTTGGATTGAACTAAGATCAATTCAATTTAGTCTAATTTTAAGCTGAATCTAATATCCAAACCCCTAACTCTCAAATCACTAAATTCAACTCAACTTGAAACCTCTTTACACCTGAGACCCACAACATTTTTCAACTCAACACCTCTTCACACGCGGGACCCATAAAATTTTTTAACTTCTCATAAATACATATAAACTCATCTTAACATCTAAACATATCTAAACTCATCTTTGGAGGACCCCACAAAACTCACTCTACCATCTCAACTTACTAGTATTCATAAAGAATTCAACTCATCTTAACTCAGCTCAACATCCAAACTGAGCCTAAGAGTTTAGTGAAACGATGTGTTTCACTCTTTATTTAAAAAAAAAAAAACTAAAAGAATTTAGCTGAGTTCATGGGATGGATAAAACCTTTTGGGGTAGATTTACTTGGGTTGTCATAGTGATGGCTTGGTTTTATTGAGAAATTGTCATAGTTTTCTTGTATATTTTCATACAGGAATGAAACTTGGTAAACAATGTTTAAGAATTATATTTTTGGATTTAGTATCGAAGTCTTTGATTTCGATAAACCATGGAAACTTGGGTGCATGGGTAAAACAAGAAGAAAGGGGGATAGTGTTGAAATAGTGAAAATTTCAAAGTGATCTACTTGACGTAGGTTGTTTAGAACGAGTTCATGATCTCAGGAGAAAAACATGATTAAGTAATAATAGATAAAGTTATATATATATATATATATATATATATATAGGTGGTGCACTTTTAATAAATTACATTAATTACATTAATCATGTATGTAATTTCATTATTATTTTTCAATTAGCTCCATGTTTGTGTAGTAAAATTGGTGTTACAACAGTATCACCGTATAAGTATTAATTGAGATATTAAGTTTCTAAGATATTAGCTTTTAATAAATTGTACGCACGTTTTACTTAGGTCTTAATTAGTGATATAAGTAGGAATATTGGGGCAATTTGACAAATCAAGGTAAGTGGGTTTAATTATTCTAATATTTTATTAATAGTTTCTGGGCACTCTATTTTATTAAGCATGTATGAAATGTTATTGCTTAGAAAATTTATTTATTTTGCATAATAAATGTTATAACATCTCAAAGAAAATAATGGTTTCATAACATGAACTTTTACATAAGTTGTCATCGCATATTAATAGATTATTTTTGAAATTTCAATTTCATGTGAATTATGGTATTGTTACTTGATATGATATATATGAGTTTTAGTATAGTACGCGGGTACCATTACTGTATCATATTGGGGAGGATAATTAAACTGAAGGACATTGAGAATGTGTAGATCTCAATTAAACAAGAGTTTATGGGAATGATAGCTACTGAAGGACATTAGAAAGTGTATATCTCTGTCAGAGAAGTTTCAAGAAGTGCTTCTTTACATGGTACAAGATTTTTAATTTACGTTAATATCATGATTTCAGTTACACCCAACGTAATCAATCTCACTTACCAAGCCATGGACTTACCACGTGTCCACCTACAAAATCTCTTATTTTACAGATATTAAAGAGGAGCATGCCAATAAGAAAGCTTATTGTTTTAATGGGAGGGTTAGAATGAGAGTTATGAAATAAGTGTCATCTACAGTACTATAGTTAGAGTTTTTATTTCGAATTTTTTGAAAGAATAATTTGAGTTGATTTGACGGTTTGAACTCAATTTATTATATATGGGGATTTTTAATTCATTTTCTCTTTTCATTATTTAAGTTACTATTGTGTGTGAAACCCAACTCATGTAAAACCCATAATCAGATTTCCACTTATTATTGTTGATTGCGTGGTAGTAATGAGGGCATGGCCCATGTGACAAGCCCAGATGAGGAAGGAAATTCAAGCCTAGCCCAACCCTTAAAATGACTATTTGTTGGTCATGGGTGAAAACGCCTAAAATTCTTTTCTCCTCCCTCATTTCCCTCCAGCGCCGCACCCCTCAAGTTGTTTCTCTTTGTTCTCTAACCCAATGCGCCGCTGCAGGTCAAGCCCACACCTTGGTTGCTAATGACGTCACTTGAAGTCACAAGCAAGTCCCCTCTGTATCTCTCTCTCTTCTTATCACCATCAACCACCTTCTCTCTCGGTCATTTCTCTCTCCTTTGTGTTTTGCTTCTAGTTGTCAGGCTTGGCTCCACGATATTCGTCTTGGTTCTTGTTGTGCCATCCCCCACAGCTCTAACGTCGCACCAAGAAACTCTGTTGCATCAACGTGCATTGTCGCCTCTCTTTTACAGATCCCTCTCTTTCAATCGTACCTTCTCCCTCTCTATGATTGCCAACCTTGGCTACCAACCTTGTGGTGTCGTCACCTCCCTCTCCCAGTTGTCGATGATGAGAAGCCCTCTACCACCCTCAAATCTCTCAATCTTTGTTTAAGAACCTTCCATCTAGAGTTCGGCGTTGGTGCACTGCCATCAGGAGCTCTCTAGAGGCCGTTTGACCACCCCCACACTTTTTCCCCTTCACTCGGTCTCTTCCCCCTAGATCTGCCAAAAACCCGTGCCTAGAGCTCTCTCTCTCTCTCTCTCTCATACAGCATTGCACTACTGCCAATCATTGTTAAGCACTGCAAGTTCCCCCTTCCCCACCCTCTATTTTCATAAGGATTGCCATCCACTACTTTTCCAAACGTAGATTCTCATGTTTTGCCCAAATCAACCACTGTTCACCGTGCTCCACCGCCCACCCCCACCCTCCTTTTCATCAGTCTGATCACCCTTAATTTCTTTCCTAACTGTGGGTCCCCACTAATCAGCCCAGATTTGCCTCCGTCACCCTGTGCCGCCGCGCCGCCACATAATGCGCATGCACACTCGCTGGACCCCTTAGACAATGCGCTTGATCATCTAGAGATTTCCATTCTGCATTGTAAGTAAATTCTCGTACTGACTCGTGAAATACTAACATGGAAAAATCATTAACTTGTATGTTGTTGCAGTCTAGTTGTGAATGGAAAAGTGGCCGGGAGCCTCGTGGAGCGTTAGGGAAAAATATTGTAGTTGGTAATGTAAATATTGGCCGAGGGCCGAGTGAAGTGTTGGGAATCGTGTGTAGTTGTGATTTGGGAATCAATGAAACTGTGTTGCTCTATCATTGTTTGTTCTACCTATTGCCATGTCATCCAATAAATGTTTGTCATGCATTTGCATTTTAATTGTTATTGTTTATCATGATTTTAGTAATTGTGCTATACCCTGTGTTTATGCTATAAAATTTTGAAAACTGCAGTTTTGGTGTTATGACTAAAAAGAAGGTCTTAGTTGGTACGTGAGTATCATGACCCCAAGTCAAGATGGAGGATTATCTAGGTGGAGCTCCTTTGGCACTCGAGAATGTATAAAACTGAGTGACGTCCCCCAGGTTGTCACCGAGCGACAATGGGCTCGGACGAGATGATAATGCTCTAGTGCCAACTCTGTGGCCTCTCTGCTGGCAACAATGGACTCGGACGAGATGGTAACACTCTAGTGCCAACGGGCTCGATAGAGTTGGGCATCGCTCATTATGAAGTCACATGCACGATCGTTACTCGTGGTATGGCGAAGAGAGCTAGAGTGTGCAGATGGTCCATAGGGGAGACCATGGTGCATGCGTAACAAAATAGATATTTTAACGAATTGGAAATGTGATTTTTGGCTTGAGTGGTTTCTCCATGAAATTTCTTGGAAATATATATATACACACAAATGAGTTTGGATAACTCTCAAATCTCTATTCATGTATTTAGTGTGATTGTATGATTTTTCGTGTTAGTATTCTTGGTCGTTAATCTCTGATTTTACTTGTTAAGATTGCGAAATTTTACTGTGTGGTGTTCCCATAGAGGTTCCATTTCACAGGATCGTAGACTTTGTTGTAGATCAGGACATATATGAGTATGGTGGATTGACCCCACCTCAGGAGTGACGACTTGGAAAATTTTTTTCTTTTGAAGTCTGATTGGACTTTATGTTATTTATCTAGTCGGATGACTGTATTAACTATATGGAGGATTTTTTTGTTGGAATTGTATTTAATTTTCTGGTACGTTAGCTTTTGGACTTCCTTTTTATTTTCGTTGCGTTTATAACATTACACATTTATTGCATGTGTGCAAACAGTTGCAAAATGCGTTGGGGGAGTGTGACCCGATTGGCCAGCACCCCGGCGTCGCAACTCTTGCCAAATCACGCGTGGAGGTCGAGGAAGCCACATTGTGACGTTAATAAGTTCACCTCCAATATTTAGAAAAATTGGGACGTGATTCATGCACTCTACATGTTCATTTATCTCTTTCTTACTTGAGATCACGTTGATGATCTTGATTCCTGGATGAGGTCCTCTTTCATTTGAGTTCAATCATTCCGACGTCAAGATCAAGACAGACGAGAATGCATGGCATGACGACAATGGATCAGAAGTGTTGATCTCTAGTTTGACGTTTTATATATAGAGGGTGAAATTGAATCAACCTACAAATTATTAAGAAAGTTTTTATAACGAAAAGGGCTCAATTAAATAATTATATGCTAGCTAGCACATGATGCAAGGAAAGAAAAGAAAAGAATCGAAAAATGATCGGATTTCACGCGTAAATTAATTAAGACGTCGCAAGGAAGGGCGGCATGCATGCTGCAGTACGGGTGTATATGAATGTGTGTGTGTATATACATACATACATATGTGTGTGTGTGGTCCAATAATCTAGGGACTGCATGGCTAACTATTGTGTGTGTGTGTGTGGTCCAATATAATAATCTAGGGACTGCATGGCTAAATACTATTATATTTATATATAATATGCGCCGGCAAGTACAATGCAAGTGTATAAAAAGCCGCGCGAAGATAGATAGATATAGGAGTACATTAATTAATTCATAACCAAGGTAAGACAAAATTTAAGTAGTGCTTGAAACATTTATACATGAACACCAACATGCATTTGATTCTCCAGTACATTGGCGCTGTCGCTCAATTATGAGGTGTGTGGGCGGACTTGATAATTTCGACCATGCATGCACTCGGGAATCAGGATCACTAAATGACTTTTTCTTTTTGTACGTTCTCAATATATGCTTATATAAATCTAACATTAATCATGCATGTTCTTAATTAATTATATCGATAGAATAATATTAGTGTGTATATTATATAAATACACACACACACACACTCAACTTCATGCAACTTTCGATTGAATGTCATGAGCATGCAGGAATTTAATTTAGATATAATTTTCATTACAATTTTGAACTAATTTAATTTGCAGCGGTACTAAGAGAGAAAACATATGATCATATAGGCAATAATGCAAGATAAAAAAAAAAAAAAAAATTCTCTCTAGCTCTAGTCATCATTAATATAATTCATGTGTTTCTGAAATAGAAAATCTTGAAGATCTTAATTATTTAGAAACTCATGATCATGATTATGACACTCATATTTTGAGAATGGTTTCTCTAAGGTGGTATTAGCTTCATGGTTTTAATAACATTTCTTGTCTCTAATCATGATTACTACTCTCCTAGTGGCTCGGCTAGGTATCACTCGATCCCTTATTGCATGCACTATTCCTCTCCACTAATTAATAAGAGCGATATGTTAGAAGAGAAATGTTTTAATTACAAAAAGATTTTACAAAAATAAATCTATAAACTGACGTAATTTGATGTAGTATGCTGTATTATAAAATTATTTTTATCGTAAAATTAATCTAATTTTTCATATGAAGTAATGTCAATTTATGAGTTTATTTTTGTGTGATCTTTTTTTAATTATAACACTACAAGAAATCAGATCTTTTCCAGGGCTCAAAATCATCGCAATTACACTAAAAATTCACTACAATTGATTAATTGCGGCGATTTTTAATCGCTACAAGTGTTATAACACTTCTGATTATAGAATGTCAGGAAGGTTTATGAAGTTTCTATCTTTACAAAACAATTTGAGAAGGGGTATATCAGCTTCCTAGTAGTGCCTATTAATTAAAGTCATAATGTTTGTAGTACTATTTATTACATGAGCTATGCTTCTTTATAATATATATTTTTAAGTTTGCAAAACTTTGGGTTTAACGCGCGCGCAGCTAGAACATGATGACAAACATGCATGGTCTTAAGCAAAAGATAAAAAAAAAATATATTGTTCAAAGTTTATCTGCATATATAACTCTTTTAAAACATAGAGTAAATGATTAATTTAAACGAATTAATAAATTTTATTTTGAATTTAATTATCCGAAACTAACCGCTATATATAATTTATGATCAGATACAATTAATTAAGGACGAAGTTTTCCTCAAAACCAGTTTGGATATTGAAGTAACCTATCTAAAAATTTGGCATCTGTCCCTTGAATATATGGTAAATACATACTTTTTAAATGAAGGCACACGTGACAATTTTTCTAACTTGAACTTTAAAAAAATGTGTTGTCATATGCTTAGTATATAGATCTTATCATTTCCATATAATATAGATGGATTGGAGGAATCTTTCCTCGCCCAGTTCAGAGAATTAAAGACTCGCGCGATTTGCGCAATATTAGTTAATACCATATACAGATGCGCTGTATTTTTGCAATTTGCATGTCCAGAGAGATGGAACCTGGGGCCAGTCCCGCTTCTGAATTTTTTAGATCACTACAAGATAAAAAAACAAAAAAAAGAGCATGTGTGACAGATTAATTACGATAAAAATAAATTTATTTTGATAGAAAATAACTAGTCACAAATAAGTAATTTTCTTGTAACAAATATATTTTATATATGTTGCTTTACTTCATATATAGTTTTCATATTATATATATATATATATATATATATATATATATATATCTGCCCAAAAATTAAGCTTACCCCTAAAAATTTAGGCTTTGAACCTCAAACTCACTTGAATCCGTTTGCTAGCTTCTATAATACACAACTCATGATCTAAATAATTGAAATGTTGATCAGGGCGTGGGGGGGTACCTCGTACATACGCAGTAATGTTGAGTACTTACACTTATTTCTATTTGGGTGTCCTTAAATTCACGTGATGTTTATTTCCTGCTTTTCTTTCAATTCACTCATTGATAGATCATAACGGTCTTTAAATTATTGATTTTTTTAAAAAATTAAAAAAAAAAAAAAAAAAAAACATCATTTCTTTTAATTCACAAAACTTCGTGGAACTCGATGACTGTTTTATATATAGCCCAAAATATCATGTACGTTGAGTAAGAAATATTGATTCCATCCGGCCTACATGCTCAGGGCAGAGTACGTACAAATACAGTAGGTCTGATCTTGATTAAATACATTCATTAAATTGCATAACGAGATACCCGGCCTTATACGTGAAAAACATTCAATTATTTTACGTACTACTCCAGATCACATTAATGGATTGAAAAGATCAGTCAGATAGCTTGCTAGTTAAAGATTGGTCCATCGTGGGTTAATTTCAAAGTGGTCAATGCATGCAACGTACGGAATGTCAAGAAACGACGTTCCAGTAGTGCTGGGATATTGCAAACAGCGCGGCATGCAGCTAGCTTTCAATATTCAAGAATCACACAAATTCTACTCGTAGAAATGGGAAAGAGATGGTCAAATCTCATATCTTACTTATGATCATTTCAGAATATATTTTCACATGAAATCCTTCAAATTATTGGTATGTATACATATATATCCTTGTAATGATCATTCCCTGCAAGCTGATGATCATCACCTGCATCCCTGACCTCCATCTCCCTGACAATGTGACGCTTTTTTATTCTTTATACTGCCATGAAACAAATTGGTTTACTGTTATATATATATATATATAGACTAAATCAATCTCATGCCAAACAGAAAAAATACGTACCCCACAAATCATAAGTACTTATATATAAAGAAAAGAAAAAGAAAACGATATTCAAGGCTAGCTGTTATTCAAGTTGATCATCAACGGTTGTTGAAGATTGCCAGTTTGAATTAATGAATGATCAACTAATTAATGTCGATCTGCAGGGTTGTATAGTAAATGCATGCATTTGCAGAAAGATTTATACATGAAAATCTAGCCATCAAAACGCCCGCGGGGGATCAGACTGGAGAGGATCGAGATCGACAATTCAATCGGGATTTGATTCCGTTACGAGGATGTGGGATATAATATATGCAACTGTAAGCAAAGATATATATATATATATATATATATATAATGTCCTTTTTATGCAGACTGCTGCGCAGTTCTTCTCGGCCAGCTTTTGCTTTTCTTGATCATATGATCCAGACGTGGCATTATACGACTCGCGAGGCTGATCATCAATATGCTTTTATAGACTTTAATTTTTTATTTTTTGTAAAACTGGAAAACAAATTTACAATCTCATGCAGCTAGCTAGGTTAATTATTAATCTGTATATATATATATATCTTAATATTATATATGGTGGTAATATTTATCTTTATAATATAACCCATTTTGATCACTTAGGATTGATTCTTATAATTATAATATTTAGTCAATTTCTTTCACCTACTCCTGGTTTAAATTTCCATGCAAGGCTACCCGGCCGGCCGGTAAAATTTAAGAATCAAGGAAAATAAAAAATCAAATTCACTTATATATATTTATATATATGTATGTGTATATTTTCCTGATCAAAACGGTTTTGTTATTATATATATAACTGCATGCATGTTTTTTCTGTCATTTTTTCACTGTACATGATGATGATCGATGGAAGAACAGCTAGCTAGCTTTAAACTCTGTCAACTTTTTTGATTGGTAGATAATTATATATATGCAATTATGCCATTAAAGTGAACAGTAG
This sequence comes from Juglans regia, assembly GCF_001411555.2. Classification (NCBI taxonomy): domain Eukaryota; kingdom Viridiplantae; phylum Streptophyta; class Magnoliopsida; order Fagales; family Juglandaceae; genus Juglans; species Juglans regia. The sequence continues at coordinate 11,468,654 of NC_049903.1, forward strand.
TATTATTATCTCACTTTATAATTATTATGCAGGATTATTGTTTCTACCGGCCAGTTAATTTCATTCAGGTCTATCGAGCGCGCAGCATATATAGCTGGTTAAACATCATGTATCCAAAACTTTCATGATCATCAATGTATCGTAAACGTGTCCTAAAAATTAATGCAAGTCCTGAATTAATTGGGAAATTATAAATGATGCAGTATATAGTAGTACTACTGCTGTCTCTTATTGATCAAACACGACGTACGTAGTACTTGTCCCGAAACAATATAAGTGAACATGGCATTATACGCATCCTAGCTAGTAGCCCCTAGATCGATCATCTTCCTCATCAGTGATGAGTCATCACTTATAAATATATAATATATATAGTACAGATGTTCATGATCAGTAAGTTAATTTGTAAAATTAAGGATCTGGGAATTACCTAAAATATATGAAGAAATATTCAAAATTAATGGTGAGCCAGCCCGACGTAATTATAACCCTATCTTTAACTTGGACGTTATTAATGTTGCTGGATCAGTAAAGTATGGAGTGTTGGATCGTGTGACCTCTAATTGATTAGAAGGTATTATCTCTGACCTACCAACCTGGCCTTGAGTGCAGATATATATACATGCATATATGTATATATAATATGCTTGGCTGATCGAATGAATATATATATATATCTAACAACCCTAGCTAGCTAAGAGCGTCGTTCATACATATAATTAATTAATTGTCTCTTTTAAAAATTTAGTTAAATCTTAGTTAACAATATCTCATTGATCTCTATTTTACATATACACATACACGTTTATTATACGTATATCCAAAATATTGTGCATATAGATATATACAGCACTGTATTTTTTCTACTTTATTTAAATACTTATTTTTATTATTCCTTTATTCTTTCTTTTCAACATTAATACTATTATCAATAACTAAAAACAAACACTAAATACGGCTGAGAGTGGTGATTGTTTTTAATTCATCCCATGCCAAGAAATATGTTTTAAAAAAAAAGAAGGGAAAATTTTCTTTTTAACTGGCATGATGCATATATATGGGAATTGATATTAAATGTGGCCGGTGAGAGGGGTACTCATTTTTCATTTTTTTAACGTACGTGATCCTTCTTCGATATATCTCGAGTCATATGCAAATAATAGAAAATTCAACGTACGTACGTACTGATAATACTAAATACGGCTAAGAGCGTACCATATATATGGTTCGATATTGTTAAAGGGATAAAATGAAATTATATCAAGGAAAATAAGCCAAGGCTTAATTAACAGATCAAGTTCGAAGCAAATTAACAACATCAACAAAAAATTGAAAAATATTTTAACTTTGTCACGTACATTTGCTATATATAACCAAATTTGGCCTCATGCAGTATCGTTTATTGTTTTATTTGTTAATTGGGGACTAGAAACAAAAGGCCATATCTTTATAAATAAAGTTGATGCCCATTGATTGTTTTATTATTTTAATTTGTATATAGTACCATTATTTGAATATTTGGCATGCATATCCTCCATATTTCATTCGGATAATCAATCTCGTCTAACCCTATCTATTATCCGCCAACTATAACTTTGCATGCTGATCTGTTACCCTGGCCTCTTTATTTCACTGCCGACACCTCAAGATCCGGCAATCTGATCCCCAAATTTGCTTCTAATGAAAATCTTTTACGACTCCCAATGGAGTTGCAGGCTCTAATTAGGAATAAAAACAAATCTAAAGTTCGGACATCATGTTTCAGTTTTCAAGGGTCGACGCATCCATGCAAGAAAATCAAAACGCAAGCTTGCCCGCGCGCGAGCGTCTCATATATAAGAAATTATTTAGATTGCCCAACTCTTGCACCTATTTTAATATAACTCTTTTATATATTTTCTTTTTTTTTTTCCCGAGTAAAGAACGAGAAGACAAAGAAACAATGCTCCGATCATTCTGTCACTCGATCCGTACCTTGTACATGAAGAACACAGGGTACGTAATATAGGTTACTAATAAGAAATAGGCAAAGACTGTCTTAGTGGTTGAGAACGTAAGATAGCAGCATAAAAGAGAAAACCAGATGAGAAAGAAGAGTTAAGATCACAAGCATGTTCCGGTCATCATTGTCAGTGAAAAACAAGAATCATATCTCGGCTATGAATTAAGTCAGAGCCAGAGAGCTCCAGCGTCCTTGAGGAGAGGCACCAGGCTGCCATTGATGTGGCAGGCCATGAGGGATTCCACGCCTCCCAAGAACTTTCCCCCGATGAAGACCGCCGGAATCGGTTGCTGGTCGTCTTGGCAGACCTCGTATAGGACGGCCTCGATTTCAGGGCCGTTGGCGTGCTGGTCGAGCTCAATGACTAGGGGCCCGACGCCGAGGCCGCGGAGAAGTTGCTTGGCCACGGTGCACATGCAACACCCGCTCATGCTGAACACCACGACCGCGTTCGACGCCGCAAGCTCTCGCACCAGCGAGTATGGGCTCATTCCCAGCTTCATGGATGCTGCTGCACCACTGTTGATGGCAATGCCGTGGACCATTTGGATTCCTGATTTCTTCGCGACCTGCATGGTTCGTCTCTGGAAAACTAGTAGAATGTTATAACTGGCTTGGATGCAGGGAAACCAAAAAAAAACCAATGCTAAATGGATAACGTCTATATATGTATGATGAGAGGTAAAGAGTAGATAGAAGAGTCCGAAGTTCGCTTAAAATTGAAATCAGAGAGAAATCAGGAGAGTGCCGAGGGAAAAAAAAAAAAAAAGTGAGAGAGAGATCAGGGAGAGAAATGATCAGGACGTTTCCTAGGCTCTGAAAGTTTGTAGGAGAACCGAAGGTGAAAAGAGCGAGTGACAATGATTTATAATGTATTTGACCAACGTTCTGATCTAGTGAACGCTGTAAGTAGGGAAGCCCAACGAAGAGAAAGCATTGCCTGCATGTAGATCAAAGGTGTCCTAGGGTTTGCCAATATGTAAATTAGCATCTAGAAAACTGTACTGTACAGATTAAAAAAACAATAAAAACTGAGATGACAGAAAAGAGTGCTACCTGAGGAAGAGGGTGAAAGGGAGGGAGCTGAGTACCCGGCAAACTCTGACGGCTTGATCTCTGCTTATTTCTTCGACTATACGGACACCCTCTATGTGTATATATACACACATACCAGAGCCCAAGGCATATATACATATATATTGCCTTGCATATATATCTTTTTGACGTGCAGATTTACGTGGAAACTTAAGATTCACATAAAACAAAATTATTTTTTAAAAATAAATTCTATTTTTAAAAATATATATATATAAAAGAGTTATGCATCTTAAAATTATATGTAACATTATTAATGAAATATATATAAAGTTGTTGAAATTTTTTTAAATTTGTATTCGGACTTTAATGCTCAAATATTTAGACAGAGGGAGGTAGATATATAGCTTAAAAAGGGTTTTAATAATTTGATTTTTTTTGTCTTGTCTTCACGCGCATATATATATATATATATATATATATATGCACCAGTCAAAGTTGAGACCGAGACACGTAATTATTCATTCTACAATCCATCAGCGATAGTCACACACAATCAACCGGGCCTCATAGAAAGGGACCCACCAAAGGTGGAATCCCAACCGTAAAAGTTCGCGTTTACTCACACAAAAACTGGGGAGAGAGAGAGAGAGATGTACGTACCGGCTAGCGTTGCTTACTATAGCACTGTGTCTGTCTTTTAACGCGTGAGATCTAGTACGGAGCTTTTTCAACGGTAAATGGTTGAACAGTTCGAAACTCCTAAACTGGCAATTTCTACAGGCCGGGAGGAGGGAGAGGATGCTTTGTTTGGGAGGAGAGGGGATCCGACAAGCCGACAAACAACTCCTGAAACGCCGTCGTTGGACTGTCAGATTATCGTTGTCGTTACCTACATCTATCCTTCTCTCGAGGACAGTGACGCCGTCGGTTTATGCCAGCTCTCTCTCTAGGAATGGGGAGGATCCGACACAAGCCACAGGCCGGTACCACCCGTTTTTACCGATTTCTTTAATTAAAAGCATAGTTTTATACAAGAGTAATACTAATTTATTCGCAAGTGCGTTCAATCGTTAAAAAATAATAAGATTTATTATTAAAAAATTAATTTTTTTATATAAATTTTATATTTATTTATTTATTTAAAATAAGTGTACAACACTTACATATTTATAATTATAATTATCATTTCTGTTTATATAAATAATTTGTTTAAGTTCTAAATAGATAATTTTTATATAAATTCTTGTATTTATATAAAAAATTTATATGAAATTTATCTATTCAAAATTTATATGTAGCATTATTTTTATTTTTAAGAGAAATAATACGTATAAGTCTTAAATAAATAAATTTCATATAATTTCTTGTAAAAAAAAATAAATTCTACCTAAAAAAATTATTTTTTATTAATAAGATTCACATTTTTATAAAAAAATTTAAATGAAACTTATCTATTTAAAATTTTTATTGTTTCGTTTTTCGTTTTTGACTTGTCTTTGTCGACCAAAGATTTATCACACCAACCGACGTACGAGATTATTTTAAGGAGCATTTAAATACTAAACCTTTGATAAGTTTTTGTTTGTTTCCATTGCACAGCGCATCATGAATTACTACAAACTATTGGATGGTAGTCCTTTTCAGCAAAGTTATGTCGTGAAAGCATCGCTCCTTTAATAATAATAATTATGTATAGTTCATGTAATTGAATGAATAATCATTAAATATTGCATGCTCCTTTGAAGCAATTGGTACATACATGATTAAATATAGCCTGCTTTAAGTACTGATTTCATGTACTGTTAGTTAATATGAATGATTTCATTTGAATGTCTTTATATCACATACATGATTGATTATTCACAAGATATGATCATGCATATATAATTTGATTTAGAAGATAAATTATATATATATATATATAAATATTTACACTCATACATGTTTGCTTATAAATTACAAAGCAGTACTACTGCTGCATGCGTGCATGCATTCAATCGAAGGTTTATTTGGTAATTCGCTTTATTTATGGCGGTTCTTTATAGTTCATTTTCCACGTACGTCAATTCCTTCATTTTTACATTTTGTGAGAAAAAATTCCTTCATTTTCTTATTCAAACATAGAGCATTGAGTGAAGAAAGACTCATGACTGAGTAGCTAGGGATACACATGATCGATGATAAATATATAGAACTCTACAATATTTATTGTTGATCACATGTACTTTTTTAGGATAGGATTATATAATTAACAAATGTTGTATGTCTCCTTCACTTAATGTATTTTTCTCTCTCCGGCTTAAAATTCTCAAGATCAGGCCGTAAGAATTTAAAGAAATTTCGATCCCATTTTGTGTGCTTCCCCAAAACTGCCACAAACATTGAACATGATATATAATTAGAAAACACCTGTAGTACTAGATCTAGATCTGCTTTAATTTCTCCCCTCAAAATAGATATAGAAATAAATTCGGCAACGGTTTAGCTTTCGGTTGGTTGGTTTGGATTAATATAAATTACGAAAAATGAAGAACAAAAGTTGAATAGAATTTTTATTTTTATATATTTTTTTATATGAACAGGACATTTCATTAATAAAAGTAATTTTACATACATGATTTGTCAAATCAAATGGCTTGAGAAATAAAGTCTAGAAAACAATCCCATCACATTGAGATTTCCTCAACATTCCAAGCAAACCGGACAAGTTTGTGAGCAACCCGATTGCTTTCTCTATACACATGTTGTATTTTGTACTCTGCATATAACCCTGCTTGAAGCTTTCTGATTTCATGCACTAAAGAATCAATCTAACAAAGCAGCAGTTTCAAGTTCATTTTTAAGCACCTGTACATGAGCCATCAAGCAATCTGACTCAATCAACATTATTTGGATTCCCATGTTAGCACACAACTGTAAGGCTCATAGGATTGCTAATATTAATTCAATAGCTTCAGCATCTTTTACTTTATACTCTATCTTGCTAGCTGCCAACATAACATCACCCTTTCCCATCTCTAAGCACCAACCCCATAGTCTTAGGCAATTGCTTCAGATCTATGAATGACCTTTGACCAGAAAGAGCATAATCAATAACGTGGTGCACTGCTATACTCTTCTGCTCATGAATCATTTGGTTCCTTCTCCACCAAAAGCCCCATGCAAGAGAAAATAATGAAGAGAGCTCCCCTGCATGGCCTTCTTTAAAACCTGCAATGCTACCTGTATTATAGACAGATTCTTGTCCAGATTTTTCATCAAAGGAACATATAGAAACCAGCTAGAGTGTATGGATTGACAGCAAAACAATACATGTGTTGTATCTTCAATCCCTTGCTTGCAAAAACAACATGACCCCTCACTTTTAACATGTCTTTTGAGCAGATTTTGCTGTGATGGTAGTCCCTCTTTGCAGGCCCTCCATGCAAAAACCATTATTTTATTAGGGACTTTCATTTTCCTCAATGCCTTCCAAAGTAACTGTTGTTGACTTACATTCAAGCATTCCCTTATACCACCCTCTAGCTTTTCCTTGAAAAACATGTAGCAGCTTCTTACACTAAACTTTCCACTCCTTTCTTGGGACCAAATCATCTTATCAAATTGCTCAACAGGATAGATCATTACTTTCAAAATATCACCAACCAGACTTGGATAGAAGAGAGCTCGAAGCCATTCCACTTGCCAACCTCTGGTAACAGGATTTATTAAGCTTTCCACAGTGGCTTCTCTAAACTCATCCATAATCAAAGAGTCTTCCTACATCAATGATTGGTGACCAGGGATCCAACGGTCCTCCCATTGCTTAGCAGTTTTACCATCCCATATCTTCCATGTACAGCCCTGACTCAACAATTTCTTAGCCTCCCAAATACCTCGCCAGACAAAAGATAGTCTTTTACCTAGACCAGCTTTTAAAAAGACTTTATTAAGAAAATATTTTACCTTGAACACTCTATGAAGCAAAGAATCTGTTTCTTGCATAATCTTCCATCCTTGCTTGGCTAACAAAGCCAAGTTGAATACATGCAAATCTTTAAAACTAAGTTCACCTTTCCCCTTTTGGTCACACATTTTTTGCACCATTAGCCGATGAATTATTCTTTCATCCTTCCTCTAGTCCCACCAAAACTTTGCCATCATGGCTTCCAATTTTGAGCATAGACCAGTAGGTAAAAGAAAACAACTCATTGACTATGTAGGAATTGAAAGGGCCATTGCTTTGATTAAAATTTCTCTCCCACCTTGTGAAAGCAAATTTTCCTTCCAACATTGGCCATAGCTTTTGCTTTATTTTAGAGAAAGCCTTTGTTTTAGATCTACCAACAGCAGGAGATAGTCCTAAATACTTTTCATATTATTGCACCCCATTCACACCTCATAGCTGCAATAACTCATTTTTTCTATCAACAGAAACATTTCCACTAAAAATCATAGCAATTTTCTCCCTATTAATTTTTTGACTAGAGGCCTGCTCATATCTTGCCAACAATGCTTGAATCTTCCTATCTTCCCCCACATCAACTTTACAAAAAATACTCTATCATCTACAAAAAGTAGGTAGCTAATGCAAGGAGCACTTCTGCAAATTTTAATCCCAGAGATATCATGGTTATTGGTAGCATCTTTCAATAAAGAGATAAGCCCCTCAATACACAATAAAAACAGATAAAGGGACAAATGGTGCCCTTGTCTAATTCCTCTACTTGGAACCATATGACCAGATCAACCCATAATCAATTCAATCAACTTTGAATCAAAACCCATAATACTCATTACTTCTTTCAAAAAACCTCACTCAACTCGATCGTATGCTTTACTCATATCAAGTATAAGAGACATATAGCCTTTTTGTCCATTGTTCTTCATCTTCAAATAATGGACCAGCTCATAGGCCACTAGCACATTGTCTATGATTAGTCTACCAGGAACAAAAGCACACTAAGAATTCGAGATAATGTGAGGCAACACCTTTTTTAAGTCTATTTGCAATGACTTTTGATATCAATTTATAGACCACATTGTATAGACTAGGTCTAAAATCTGCTACTTTCAGAGGGTTTTTCTTCTTTGGAATTAGTGAAATAAAAATATGATTCAATGATGGAGGGAAAATTCCAATATTCAAAATATCAAGAATAGCATTAGAGACAAATTTTCCAACACAAGGCCAATAGCTTTGAAAGAAAAAAATGGGCCATACCATCTGGTCCTGGGGCTTTAGCTAGATCCATCTGCTTCAAGGCCTCAAAAACCTCAGCTTCTATGTATCTCTTTGATAAGTCAGTATTCATATCACTAGTCACCTTCCCTGCCAAGACCCCCAGAAAATCACTAGCGCCTCTTTGATTTGATGCTGTAAACAGGTTTCGAAAATATTCAATGATCAGCTTATCCCTCAGCTCCCCTTCCTGTCATGCCCCCTCCTCATTCTGAAGTTTCCCAACTTGATTTTTCTTCTTTCTGTAAGATGCTTTTGTATGGAAGAATTTTGAGTTTTGGTCCCTCCCTTAGCCATAATTCCTTAGATCTCAGTCTCCACATCACCTCATCACGTTCTAACGACTTCTACACTTCTTTCCTAACAACTTTTTGTTCTTCTCTTCTAACCACCATAGGATCACTTTCTTGTAACTGTTTTAGTCGATGCTTAGCGCTTTGTAAATTCTTCTGAACATTTCCAAAATTAGTTATATTCGAAGCTTGTAGCCTCTTTCCACAATCAAAAATCTTTGACATCACCTATTCCGTTGTATTTCTGCCAATGCCATTTCTCCATATATCTTCAACAATTTTATCACAACTTTTTCACCAAGCCACAAGGCTTCAAATTTGAATAGTTTCTCCCTTCTCCTCTCAATATGAACTACTTTTGAGTCCAACCAAATTGGGATATGGTCAGAATAGGCAATTCCACCATGTACAACTCTAGCTTGTGAAAACAAATTCCACCACTAAGGATTACCAAAAAAACCTATTAAGGCGTTCACTAATAATCGAATTGGCCTCCCTCCCATTACACCAAGTGAGCTTCGGTCCCCAAAAACCAATGTCTCTAAGTAAATAGTCGTTAACAACATTTCTAAATTTCTTCATCTGTCTCTCTGACCTTTCTCTCCCAACCCACTTCTCATGCTAATAAAGAATTTCATTAAAATCCCCAAATACCATCCACGCCTCATCCTCCTTTCTACATAATGATCAAATTAAATCCCAAGTTCGATATCTGAGACTAGAGTCAGGGTGTCCATAAATGCCAGTAATGAAATACTTCATTGTTCTACTCTCATCCTCCATAACACACGCATCAATATGAAATTTAGAGTAACTAAAAATTGACATATTGATATCCCTCCCCCATAGCATCACAATTTCCCCACTCCTTCCATCACTATCCACCACTAAGCAATTACCAAAACCAAGTTTAAATTTACAAGCATCGAATTCATGTACCTTTAATCGAGTTTCTTGAAGAAACACAATGTCAGGAGTTTCCTTCTTGATGAGATCTCGAAGAGTACGAAAGCCTAGTGGGTTCCCAAGCCCACGAGCATTCCAACTGAGGCATTTCATGGCTCCTGCAAGTGCTGGGATCCACCCACCGCCGATATGAAATTTTGGAATTTCTCCAAAACATTCTCCAAATTTGTTGTCACGACCCTTCTCTAGATAAATCTACCTGTTACTTTTTCATTATCTATCTTCTCCTTTCATTTGCAAATAGAGATTGTCCGTTGGTGAGTTTCTGAAATTGGGTCCTTACAATGAGTTAATTATATGAAGATTTTTTAGTTCCTCTCCTAGGGTTTCCCTGTATAGAGGCTCTTCCTTGTCATAGTACATGATCTTTCCTTGTGTAGGGTTTGTCTTGTGTAATCAAAGTTGGAGTGAGGAGCTTGATGTGTGAGAGTGAATGATGAATGAGAACTTAGAAGAGATGTATAAGAAACTTTCTCTTACGAATAAGGAGAGTAAGGAGGTTCATGTGAAAATACATAAACTGCAAGATGCAGTTCTTTGTGGTGGTAAGTGTTTATTTGTTAAAATTCTCACAGAGCATCATTACAACCAATAGGCTTAAGATGACGCTAAAGAAAGTATTGAGGCCGGTCAGGAACATTAAGTTTAGGGATTTGAGTCCTGTGATTATGTTGATAGAGTTTGAAGATGAATGTGATAAGAATCGAGTTATCATAGACGATCGTTGGTCTTTCGATAAACATCTGGTGCTAGTGAAGGAAGTCGAAGGCCTTCAACAAGTCCATAAGATTCAAATCACTGAGGCTTTGTTCTGGGTACGTTTGCATGATTTTTCATTGATAGTATGAAATGAATATATTGGCCATTTGATTGGAAGCACAATTAGCATGGTTAAAGAAGTTGATATTGAGAAGGGAGAAATGGCGTGGGAGGAGTTCATGCGAGTAAGAATTAATATTGATGTTATGAAACCTCTGTTACGAGGTAAGATGATTAACATTGGCTCTGGTGATCCTGTTTGGGTTAGGCTTTCCTATGAAAGATTACCCAATTTCTGTTACTACTGTGGTCTTTTGGGTCATGGTCATTTGGAATGTGATCAATGGCAATGTGGTTAGAGTAAGTACGAACATAATGGTTTTCCATATAGAGGTTGGTCACGAGCAAAAAATCAAGGAACAAGACGTTGGAATCATCGGGATATGCAACGTGAGATCGGAAGCAGTAATCTGGTGACTTTTTCGGTGTATGATACAGGAAAAGTTGAAGCTACTGAAGGTAACAAAGGAAATCATGGTGTTTGTTCGGGTGATGTGATTATGGAAGCAGTAAAGGAGAAGGTTCAAACTTCAAATGGGAAGGAGGAGTTTCTCCAAAATCTGCAGTCATTGAATTCCATAAATACCGTGATTTTAGAGGCGAATACAGTTGCATCTGAGAAGGAAACGGTAGCTACTTTTACGTAAGAATCGATGGAGGATGATGGAGGTGATAAGGAAGTTCAGGAAGGGGATCACTTGGGCCTGCAAGATTCCTTAGTAAAATCAAAGGAGGGGGAAAAAGGCCTGGGAGATGGGCTAAAAGTTAGATTTAGTGAAGCCCAGGAGGAGGGCCCAGGTTGGGCAAAACAAAAGAGGTATGACGTCTTAAAAGGACATAAGTGGAAACGTCTGTCCAGACTCAATTTTTATTTTTATATTTAGTTGGAAATATAAATCATTATTGGTCAACATTAATTGTGTAAGAAATAGTACTTATCATAATTTTTTTCCAACATGTTAAGAATTATTTACCATCTAGCTATATATCTCCATGCATGTCAGATCTATCTTAACTTGAGTATGAAATAATTTCTCGCCAATGAAAAATGGCTTGAAAGTTATCAATCTGTTGTGGATTACATGAAATATCTCCTTGCAATATCAAACCTCACAACTCGTACGTGGTTCTACAACACGCCACGGCCGAGGCTCACTCAATAACACCTGATCTAGACGAGGCAACCAGACAACTTCATCTTTCAAAAACAACAAAGACAAGCATGCAGCCATGGTTTTCCTTTTCTACGCACATGTAATAATTGTTCTTTCTGCCAAGTCTGCAAAAACTGGCCATATTGCATTGGACTAATATCATTGTTATGATGATTATTATCAATGAGAATCTACTTCTCATGCAATATCAAGCTCGTATGTCTATACCAACCACACATTATTTCATCTCCACTTAGCTAACTTCAGTATTTTCTCGGATGAATTCTCTAGCATGCAATGACCAATCAAATTCAGATTAGGAATGGTATTGGTCTCCCAATCCTCCATGTTGGGACAACCCAACTAGTACTCTCTATATGTAAAGGAATATCCTTTGTTTTGTATTATATCTTTTCACACATGAAATTTCAGCATGTTTGCTATTATATACAACTTTCAGTATATACTAAATACTGCAACTAATTAATTATAGTGCTAGAGACATGCTCCACAATATCAGCTGATGAAGCCGTGATTCTTGCCCTTCGATCATATGATGGGCTGGTCACTTTATTTGCATATCTGACTTTTACTTGCCTTATTGAGCAAAGCATGATTCACGGCATCTCCCTTGATACGACCCCGCAAGAATGGGCTACCATCAGCAAGGCCGATCTTGTCTTTAAGATATTGAGTTCTTTGCCGGGATAGAGGCTTTGTGAGAAAATCAGCTAGCTGATCTTGAATGTGAACATGTCGAATGCTCAGTTTCCCTTTTTGCACCAAGTCACGGACAAAGTGAATGTCAATTTGGATATACTTCATTCGTGAATGTTGAACGGGATTAAAACTTAAATGTGTGGCACCAAGGTTATCACACAAGAGAAGTGGAGGTCGTGTAAGAGGAAGTGCAGCACTTGAACCAGAGAAAGAATCCCTATTGTCTCGGGCGCAGCAGTAGCAAGTGCTTGATATTCCGCTTCGATGGAAGATTGTGCAATGGAAGTTGTTTCTTTGAGCTCCATGATATAGGATTTGATCCAAGAAAAACGAGATACGCCGATGTAGAAGTGCGATCATCAAAATTACTCGCTCAATTGGCATCAAAGTAAGTCAATAAAGTTCGAGCTGCATTCTTGTGAAGCATAAGGCCATGAAAAATTGTATTTTTCAAATAGCACAGTAAGCGTTTGGTGGCAGCTCAAGGGGTGGTCATTGAACGATGCATGAATTGTGAGAGCTTGTTCACTACGAAGCTAATATCTGGCCTAGTCAATGAGAAATATTGCAAGGCCCCAATGATTTTCTTGTACTCTGTTTGATCCACAACAGATGAGCCATCCAATAATTTCAAGAACACATATGTGGAGAGTGGCGTGCTCACATCCTTTGCACCATCCATTTACAACAACTCACGAATATACTCCTGTTGTGAGAGAAATAGTCCAGTGGTGGTGTGAATGACCTCAACTCCAAGAAAGAAATTTATAGGACCTAAGTCTTTGAGGGAGAACCTGTCACCAAGTTTCTGAACAATGCTTTTGATAAAATCAGAATTGTTCCCAGTGATAATGAGATCATCTACATAAATTAGAAAATATGCAACTATAGAACTCGACTAATACACGAACAAGGAAGCATCCGATTTGGCATTTACAAAGCCGAAGTCCACCAATGCTTGTTTCAAGGATGAATACCAAGCCCGATGGGCTTGTTTCAGCCCATAAATTGCTTTGCGAAGATGACAAACATTATCAGGCTTTTCTAGATCACGAAATCCAAAAGGTTGGATCATGTATACATCTTCCAATAAATGACCATGGAGAAATGCATTGTTTACATCCAGTTGACATAGTGGCCAGCCCTGCATCACAGCAATAGAGAGAACAATACGTATTGTAGCAGACTTCACCACCGGACTAAAAGTTTCAATATAATCAAGTCTGGGGCGTTGTTATAGCCCTTTGCAACCAACCGAGGTTTAAACCTGTCAATCGAGCCGTCGGCATGTCTTTTTACTCTAAAAACTCATTTACACCCAACAATGTTGGTTCCCTTTTTCAGTGGAACTAGGACCCAAGTATGGTGTTGCATAACTGCAGTGAGTTCAGTGGACATTGTTGCACGTCATTGAGGTTCAGACAATGCTTGGCTAACACAAGATGGTTCCACAGAGGGGGCTATGGGGAGTTTTGTGACGAGGGACATTTGTTTGGGCTTAAAAATCTTATTTATAGACCTAATGACCATGTGATGAGTTCAAACAATTGGAGATTCAGCCTAGCAGGTAAAGAAGAGGAACTCACCAAGTCTGGTGTCACTAGCGATGGTGCAAAAAGGAACAAGTATTGTAGTAGACTGAGGCTGAAAAAAAGGCCGTGAAGAGACTGGTGAAGGCTGTGGCGCACAATCTGAATGAGAGGATGTGGCAAGAGGAATAAGTTTTTCATTAAACAAAACATGTTGTGAACAATATACACCTCAAATGGTGATTTAAGATAATTTGTGCTGATTATAAGGCCAAGTGGAAAAAGGCAACCAAACTACTTTAATTTGAGATAATTTGGAGGTTGAACAAAGAGCACCTCAAATGGTGATTTATTTTGGAGAGTGGAGGTTGGCATCCGATTAATGAGGTATGTGACAGCTTGAAAAGTATATGGCCAATATTGGAGGGGCATGTGAGCATCGGTGAGAAGAGTAAGGCTGGTTTCAACACAATGGCGATGTCGACGTTCGGACATGCCATTTTATTGAGTGTGTGGTGCAGTGATATAGTGACTTATGCCATGAAGAGCAAGATAGGACTTGAGTGCAATGTACTTCCCACCATTATCGAAATAAAGACTTTTGATGGTGGTGTTAAACATATTTTTCACAAAATGTTTGAATTGAGGAAAAATACAGTTAACACTTGATTTGTGTGGAATTGGATAACACCAAATGTATCTAGTATAGTGATATATAAAAATCAAGTAATATTTTGAGCCATCAATTCCAACAACTTGAAAGGGACCCCAAACATCTGAATAAATAATATCAAGTGGTGTCGTGCTTTTGAGACCGTATGAATGAAACAGTTGCTTATGCGCTTTATTAATTGAACATGAAGTACATAAAGATGAATTTGATTTTTGTGAAACAGGTAATGAAAAAGCATGAACAAGATGTTGAAAATTTTTTGGAGAGGAATGGCCCATCCTTTTGTGCCAACCATAAGTGGTGGTTCGTTCATACACATAAGCAACAAGTTTTGAGACCGTAGCCAATGACTCCGAAAGAGAGTACACACCATCCTGACATTTTCCTTTGAGAATCATCGCTCCCGTGATCTGATCATTCACCAAAAAATGAGATGGATGAAATTCTAGATAGACATTATTATGCTTGGTGAAGTGGTGAATTGACACTAATTTTTTGTTTGTTAGGAACATAAAGAGTGTCATCAAGATGAAAATCACGAGTAGGAGATACAAAAGTTAAGGAACCAGTATGTGTGATAGGCAAACCTGAGCCGTCACCAATAACCATTTCATTTGTCCCAACATACTTGGAGTGAAGAGAAAGATTAGCCAAGTCATTTGTCATATTATGAGATGCAGCAGAATCCACTAGCCATTTTGCATTGTTACGTTTGACTGAGGTGGCGCAATTTGCAGTAGCCTCATTACTGGAGAATTTCCTGCACTACTTTACAGTATAACCAAGCTGATCACATAATTGGCATTTAGGCTTATACTTGCGATAGCCCACAGATGAGTTGGAGGAATCGTTGTTCCCCCGTTTGGAGGACTCACGGCCTTTGTTTGAAGGCAAGCGTCGATGGCCAGATCCATCATTAGCAGAAAAAGAACCCTCTTCTGAGTATAGTGAGCAGAGACAACCATTGACTGCTGTGGTGTCGAGTCGATGAAGGTAACTCTCATGTTTAACCAGCAAGTCATAAAGTTCTTCAAAAGTGAGTGAAGTTTCATGAGTTTATATTGGCGCAGCTATTTCTCGGTATGTTGGTCCCAGACCATTTAGCACATAGAGAGTAAGATCATCATTTGAGATAGGATGATCAATGAGTGCCAACTCGTCAACAAGAAGCTTTATGTGGTGTAAAAATTCAATGATAGTGCGATCACCTTGCTGAGACAGCGTAAGCTCCTCTTTTAATTGCATTGCATGGATTCAAGATTTACCCGCATAGAGATGGGTAAGTGTGCTCCAGGCCTCATGGGATGTCTTGGATGAGGCTATGATAGGTGTAACAGAGGTGGATATGGAGGCAAGAATAGCATGAAGAAGGAGCTTGTCCTGACAGACCCAATGAGTGCGGGCAGCATTTGAGGATTCAGAATTGAAGTTGTCAGGAACAGGACATGGAAAAGTGCTGGTGACAAAGTTCAGAAGATCATATCAGATGAGCATCGCTTCAAATTGAGCCCGCCATTGGGGAAAAGTGACAGGAATGAGTTTCTCGTTGATCTGGGTGGCAGCATCGATGCAAATAAGGGAATGTTTGGATGAGGTGGCCAGAATCTGAGGATTAGGCCCAGTAGCGGATGTGGATTACACTCTCCCTCATGTGTGGATCAGACTCTTCCTCAATAGGTGATCCAACACGTGGAATATTTAATTAAATAGGATAGAGTGTAGAGTCAGGGTTCGAACTCAGGACCTCTGCTCTGATATCATTTTAAGGAATATACTTTGTTTTGTATTATATCTCTTTTCACATATAGAATTTCAGCATGTTTGCTATTATATACAACTTTCAATATGAGCTAAATACAAAAACTAAACTAAATACAACAACTAATTAATTACAGTGCTAGAGAATGCTCCACAATATCAGGTGATGAAGCTGTGATTCTTGCCCTTGATCATACGTTGGACTGGTCACTTTATTTGCATATCTGACTTTTACTTGATTTACTAAGCAGAGCATGATTCACGGCATCTCCCTTGATACTATACACTCGTTATTTTCAGTTGCATACTGTTTTACATGTTTCCTCATATTCAAAAAAATCTCATCTCAGTTAAAAAATATATAAATGATCAAGATACAAATATATACCAGCTTCTTTGAATTTCACCGTCCAGCTCACTATTTTCTTTTTAATCATCAGGCTACGGGGAAGGATATTGCTCAAAGGCCTGCAGCCAAGATGATCGTCGCTCCGTAGGTGGCTTCTTTGTTTTTGTTGATGACAATCTTATCTTCTGGAGCTGCAAGGATTTGGCCTACCACCATAGCTCAATCCAACACAGAAGGTGAATAAAAAGCACTTGTCAACACTGTTCCTGGGCTGTCATATCTATCTCATATATATTCTCATTGAACTAGGAGTCCTTTTCTCTCATACACCAATACTATATTGGTGTGAATATAGATCGATGCCATGCACTTACCTCTCCTCCAATCCAAATTTCCATGCCGGAACTAAGCATGTTAAAATTGATTTACATTTTGTTCGTGATATATATATATATATATATATATATGGTGGCCGTACGCATGCAGCAGATGTCTTCACCAACCAATATCTGATCTCTCTCGATTCTCTTCATGACTTTGTGATCGCACAAGCTCAATGTTACAGACCCCAACGTTTAACTTGAGGGGGCGTGCTAACAATACCTCCAGCTCAGCAACAAAGACACTACTTCAAGATCATCAAACCAAACTCAAGCCTTGGATAGCAGTCATTAACATTATCATCATATAGTAGTTTAAAGTCATGAAACTTTTAATCTTTATCACTTGTAACTTCTCATGATCTCTGTTACATGTTATCTATAAATACATGTGCTTATCCTTAGTTGAGGTAAACAAGCATTAGTTTATCAGACATTTCATCTCTAATCATGCCATAAACGATGCCAGTATATATCCAGATCCTGGAGATTGAGAAAATCATTAATGCAAACAAGAAACTTATTTAAAAAAGCAGAAGACTCAGTTTTTCATTCACCAATTACCAAAATCATATTCAGGCTGATGCCTACAATGATGAATATTGATTTATCAGAAAATCTTACAGAAACAAATTATGAAAAAAATTAACTAATAAAATGAACAAGCACATTTGCGACCAAGAACTTGGTCCAGCAAAAGCCTGCTATATTGACGATTAAAACTGAAGAAAAAAAGCATGTATATTACGAAACTATCACTAAAACCAGAATTAACTTCCTTTCGTCAATCAGCTTTGATTTGGTAATTGGGTTTGAAGCCACTCTCCGAGATTCGTTGAGTCTTCCTTTAATCGATCAAGGAAGAACGCCGGTGTGACGATGGATCAACCTTATAAATCCCAATTGGAAATATAGAAACGTACTCGATCCTACCCTCGACTATGCATGCAAGCAATAAGCCGGAATATAGGCCGAAAACATGCTCTTATGGGGTTTGAAACGTAAACACGCCAACGTGAACACAGTGTGGACTGATCCCATAGCCTCGCCCAAAATCTCACAAAATAATTTTGGTTCTGGCTGGCCAATACAACTGCCGACTGCAGATATGCTGAGGCTGCATGCTTCACCAGGTGGTTCTTGATGGCGATGTTCGAAGAGTCGAAGTCATTCCCCTCTTGATTTATCATGGAATTCTTTGGTGGTGAACTCAGTATGATGTCCTTCAAGCTTGTGTATTGATGATCCTCGTCAATGTCTGCACAGTCCCTGCTCATTGTGGTATTATTTCTGCCTAATTTTAATAAAGGTATGTTTTCTTGCTTTCGGATTTCTCTGCCCATTGTCGATTAAAGCCAGGAGATCGATCTTATTTTGGACGTAAATGTGAGGATGAAACGGGACTGGAAATGATGAACGTAGGAGGAAAACACCGACACGTTTCTGTGCTGAACGACGTTGTTTCTTTTCGTTTGAGTTTGTGCATGAGAGAGAGACAGATGGAGCTGCTGTGTTTTTGTGGAGGAACAATGTCTGTTACGGGACGTGCCTGTATAGGAGTTTGACCCGGCAACTGTGGGGGTTAGTGCTTTTATTTTGGGCTAGTTGCTGCATCATGTGTCGGCAAATTGCAATGGAAGTTCTACCTTTGCGGAGATTCTTTGGTTAAATTAGTCCCTTCCGTTTCTAGAAAATATTGAACTCTTCACTTGCATTTTGTCATATATTTAACTTTAATGATCATAAGTATACGTATTCATAAACCTAAAATACATTATATCAAAATTTCATAAAATTAAATTTATAAATTGACATAATTTTTAAGTAGTATTTTATATTATAAAATAAATTTAACGTATCACATAAAACGAAATCAATTTGTTGAATTTATTTTTATAAAATTTATTTGTGACTGTAGCTTTTCTCTTAATATGAACATCTAGCTAGCAACGTACAGCAATCCTCGGGCAACTCATTTGATATTTTTTCGTGAAGCCATGCATGTATATATTGCGTGAAATTAATTAATAGATAGCATGCAATAAAATAACAAGGCGCAAAAAAATAAAAATGTTTGGATCTTTACTATTGAAAAGCCAGAAAACAAGAATTGAAGACGTACGGCCAAACAACCAGAAAACCATTACCAGACATAAGGCCTCATTTTAACAAAACATACTGCCAATGATCTTATAATGCATCTGTAATAGCAGGCAGAGCTTCAGACTTTTATGCACCAATGGTGCTTTAATAGGAGAGACAGCATGCATAAAGTTAATGACAAAAGGAGCATGAGTTGTTGCCAGACTCATAGCTAGACATAGTCATATCAATTATCATACCTGGAGATCTAGATCAGCCGAATGCTTATATATATGTATGGACTTTCCATGGGAAGTTTGCGCCATTGAAAAAAAGAGCTTCTTGCTATATATTTACCAGCATCCATGCACACAAAAATAAAGAACTTTCACATATAATAAGGTCTCAATCCTGGGTTTTTGCCTTGGTGTAGAACCAGTCAACAATAATTATAATATGATAAAGTAAATAAATGGGGCCTTCAGAACTTAAAAGGAAATGATTTTAAAGTTGTTTGGTGCAAATTGGAGTGGAGTGCAATTGCTTATCGTATGATCTGCAGGGTTCAAAGGAATGCAAGCTATTACCCATTACTCCAAACCTCAAGTCATCAAGTGGAAGATTAGAAGTCAGAAGTGCAGAATTAGTACTGAATCTATGATAAATACTGTTGGGTCGTAATTGGGGAATAAGTTTCTGAAATAAGTATCTAGTTTAAGTAGTTGGTGGTTAATTTGGTGCCTTGTTTTTTCAGAAGTTGAGTTGTAGCTTTTTGCCGCTTGTGTGTGTTGGTAGCAGCTGTTCATGTTGTCTTGAGTTTTAGCCATGTACCCTGTTTGTTGCCTATGTTGAATGTGTGTTGCTTTTCAATGCTCAAACAGGCCGTATGTATTTTTCTCATTGCATCATTCCATTAGGAATCACTTTTGTTATCTACTTTTGTTTTCTTTTTTGTAGTAGTAGCAGTAGGTTGGCAATTTCCAATAAACAGAGAGAAAACAGAGCATATAGAGTAGAGATTGCTGCATGTCTCATGAAGTGGCGATAGAGTTCGAAGCTAGCTTCAGTCATTCAAGGCTTCCACGAAGCAAACACAAGATGATCGAGTGGATTTACTTTTGTGGATCAAAGTGATGGAAAAAAAGAAACTTAAAGTACGTATGGACAAGGGGGTGCCACATTGTACAAAAGTCTTTCATGTAATTCAGAAAATGTTGCCACCTCTGTATGCAGACTTGATGGGATTGACAGCATGCACTTTTTCTGCATCCGTAGCAGCCTGACTTTTTATATTGTATTCTCAGAGCATATTTGTGTATGTATTACAAAACGTTTAGTTTAGGGTTACATTGCTTCTTGTGAAAATTTTGCTCCATTTTAAATAATTCAAATTAATCTTATTTAACAAAAGATATAAACATATAAATAGATACTACAGTATTTATTAAACATTTAGCCTCGTTTGATTATATAAATAAGATGAGATGAAAGTTAAAAGTTGAATAAAATATCGATATAATATAATTTTTTAATATTAATTTTATTTTAAAGTTTGAAAAAGTTAATTTATTATATTTTATGTAAGAATATAAAAAATTATAATAATTAGATGAAATAATTTATATTATATAACCAACGAGGCTTTAATACTTCGGAAGACTTAAATAATCATATTGCGTGTTAGTTTTCTCTATCAAGTATACCCACATGTGAGGTTATTGACAAGCACTAGCTTTTGAAAGTTTGCTTATTCAAACTTTGATAGTGGCTCTTCTTTATCAAAAAACACGAGCTTTGAGAAAAAGGAGCAAAAGTATAAAATATAAAGACGCCAAAATGCAGGTTGTGGACAAGGACATGATCATCTTAGTTTAGGGATTATACGATTGATTGAATATTGTTATATGGTTGGACGAAGAAATTTAAGCATTTTAAAGATTATTATAAAGAAAAAGTTTCAAATGAAGATCAGAGCTTAAAAAATAACGTAAGTTTGAATTGTTTGGTGTTACTATATATGAGAGCGGTTATAGTAATGACAATAATGACAGGAATATAAATAATTTAATAATAATAATAATGATAATGTTGATAGTTAAAAAAGTATTTTTTAATAAATTTATTATTATTTTTAATTATATAAAGGTTTACAAAATATTTTAAAAGAAATTACACTATTGCTTACTTTTTTAAATTACCACTGTCAACTGGGTGTAACATACCCTTGTTGAGTCAAGTGGGTGTAACATACCACTGTCAAGAGATTAATGATTCTCGATAGTGTAAAAAAAATTAAAAAGTCCTATAATTCTTGATTTGTATTAATAGGAAAAGAAATTATTTGTACAAATTTTAAATAAATAAATCACATACAAACTCCTATAAAAAAATAGACTATTTAAAATAATTATAAAAAAAATATTTTTTATTAATGTGCCTCGCTTTTCTACAAAGTACTTATATAAAACTTATTTATTGAGACACTAAAGTTATGAAAGATAGGCATGCTATTTCGAGTTGAAAATGAGTTGTGAATTGGACTTGGATATTGGGCCTTGGGCCCAGGTCCATTTGAGTAGGACAAGCCCACTTCAACTCCGAGCTCCGAATATCGATTGGAGTCGAACTCCGTCTCTAATCGGAGTTGAGTTGAAGGGCAAATTGACCTCCAACTCTAATCAGTGTCGGAGGTCGGAGGTGGGCATTCCGACTCTGTCGGAATCGAAGTCAACCCCTATTAATTTGAATTCTATTTTCTCTCTTTTTAAATCTATTTTAAAAAAATGATAAAAAGTAACTATGAACAAAATAATAGGTCTTAATTCTTTTTCCATTCTTTTCAATATAGTACTTGGAAGAATGATTTTGAAGTGAGATTTGATATGTTGTGTGGTGATTTGGAAAGTTTGAATAATAATTATCATTATTATTATTATTAAATTATTTATATTCCTGTCATTATTGTCATTACTATAACCGCTCTCATATATAGTAACACCAAACAATTCAAACTTACGTTATTTTTTAAGCTCTGATCTTCATTTGAAACTTTTTCTTTATAATAATCTTTAAAATGCTTAAATTTCTTCATCCAACCATATAACAATATTCAATCAATCGTATAATCCCTAAACTAAGATGATCACGTCCTTGTCCACAACCTGCATTTTGGCGTCTTTATATTTTATACTTTTGCTCCTTTTTCTCAAAGCTCGTGTTTTTTAATAAAGAAGATCCACTTCAGCAAACTTTCAAAAGCCAGTGCTTGTCAAGAGCCCCACGTATGGGTATACTTGATAGAGAAAACTAACAGTCTAACACGCCATATGGTTATTCACTTCATTTATTTTTATAGGTGAGATAAAATATTATTAGAATTTAAATTTTAATATTATTTTTATTTTAATATTTAAAAAAATTAAATTATTTATTTTATTTTATATAAAAATTTAATAAAATTATAATAATTAAACGAGACGATATGACAAAATTTGTTAAAACAAAAGAAGATAGCCTTACTGATCTTGACGCTACTACATCTTTCCAGTGACTTCGTATAATTAAAGATGTGGAAAAAAAAAGTTGAGAATCCATGCATGCTGGGAGCTTCTCGATCATGGAAACCCACTTGCCTCTTTGCTGCATGCATCAACATCAAGAAATGGTGGAATCCAAATGCATGTAAGAGTCTGATCTTCGAAATTTAAAAGAAATAAACATAAATAATAATATTATATAATTCCTATGAGCAAGATATTTATAATATATATATATATATATATATATATATAGTATAAAGTACTTTTTATGTTCTATATATCTATTTGTTTTCTGAATTCAACCATCCAATTCAAGCCCTACTTTCGACCATGTTTTTTATGTTTTCAGCTACCAACTAAAGAGAAAATCTATGTAGCACCTTTTTTTTTTAACACACTGCTGATGTGAAAGCCTTCCACTTAACTAAAATTAATACATTCCATTTCCTTTTGGCAAGGCGTTGTGTTGTGTTGTGGCCCAGGAATATCCCCTGCTGCATTCTGTTGGGGATATAATATGGACATATAATATGGTTTAGGATATAAGTTTACGTAACGTACTCCACCTATATATTATATAATATGTATATATATATTATATGCAATCATTGATACTTACTGCAAGATTTCACATGATCAACCCGAGGAAAGGCAGAAATATGTCGAAATCAAAAGAGACAACTTCTCACCTAACGGCCTCCACTGCATGTACTATATATGGCATGTTATTAATAAGGAAAATGCCTGGGGACTGATGAATTTGACCCCAAAATCCTCCGATCGATAGAAAGGAAAAAAAAAAAAATTAATAGTTAAGAAAATGTTTATTAGTGAATTGATTTTTTAAAAATATATATATTGATATTTAAAAAATATGTGAAAAAAGAAAAAAAGAAAAAACTATAGGTACTTTTTATTTTTTATCGGTACCCGTAGTTTTATATAATAATTTTTTGATCATAAGGTATTCTGCCCACTTTTATCTTTATGGTGCGCAAAGCAGTTTCTGGGTTTCAAACGAACATTTATGTTGTTGTCCTTTTATGCCTGAATGATATAATTATATATGAAATATGTTGTGAAAAATATTGTGTATTTATCATTTTTCACAATTGTTTAGAACAAACATTTGTTTTTTTTTTTCCTGTAAAATCATACAGTAATGAAATATTTCTTGTTTTTTACGGCAAATCATGTAATTTATATATTTAATTATTTAGTGGCGTTTTGTTTGCTCATTGCCGGCCAGAATGATATTTAATGGCATTTTGTTTATGTTTGTAGAAGAAATTAATAAAAATAAAAAATAACCGTTAAAATGCATATCTATTGAAATGAGACGAACGTTAGAAATTAATGCGTATTTTTTAATACTAAATAAATATTCTAATTATAATTAAAATTAAAATAAATTAAAAGGTTAAAATTAATATTTTAATAGAATAATAATATATTTAGAGAGTTTGTTATTTGATGTTGTTGAAAAGTGACTAACCAAATTTAAAAAAGTAAATTTTCTAGTCAAAATTTGGCTAAAGAATGGCTAAGCCAATACTAATGCTCTCATTAATTTAATACATTCTTATCAGTTTAATTTTATAGATGTTAAAAATATAAATTAAATAATAAAATTTATCTTTTATTTTTATCAATTTAAAATTTTGAGACAGGTAATTATTTTATATAGTATCATAATAGAGGTCGTAAGTTCAAATTGAATTGAGTGCTCTACACTCTATCTCATTTAATTAAATATTTTACTTATTGAACCTACTTATTAAGATGAAATCTAGCCCACACGTGAAACGAAATGTTAAGAGATAAATTAATTAAGAGTAATGCTACTCATCAACCTAATTCTCATCATCCTATGATGTGGTATTAGATGATTGGAAATTATTTATTATATTTTATTTGTAAGTCTATTATCTAATGTCACATTAAGGAATGATAAGAATTGAAATGATGAATATGATTTTTCATTAATTAAATAATAAAATCTATATATTTTCATCGATTTAGATTTTTAGAATAAGTGATGATTTCAACCGAAACTTTCAACTAATCTAATCTCCTCCGTTATATTTTGGGTCAGGCTTTTTATATTCAGAAGCTCGTGATCACATAAGGAAATAATTAGCAAATTAAACCATGGTTATAAAATTATGACGGGAGATGACACTGATAATATTATGATGTAGTCATGATTTCCTTTAAGAACACGGCTACACGCATTTTCAACCTTACAGTCAATGGTGGTTTCCTACTTGATTAGTATCAAACATCATTCCACTCCAAAAAAGGTTGACTAAGCATATTGTCCTAGCTTGTTATTTTTCTTCCTTCGGATTATTTAAAATGGATCGAGGATATATATATATATATATATATATATATATATATATATATATATAGTGTTTCCTCAATTTAATTTATTTCATTAATTGCCATTATCTTATAATTAATAGTAATTAATAATCATCATCATTATCATGATTAGGAACTAGTTTAAATTAAAAGATGATCATCTTAACTCATATCATTATTATTTATAAATTTTATTATTATTTATAAGATATCTCAATTTATTTTATCACGTATCTCAATTCATTCAAACAGGACCACTGCTCAAATAAAAGTTGCCTTTTTTACAAATCGCAAAAGAAAATTTCAAATGGGGACCGATGAATTGGACGCCAAACGGACCGATGCTTATTTTTTATTTTTTTAGCTATCGGTACCAGATCCTTTACAAAATCAGAAATATTTGTGTTCAGAGATTAAATAAATATTTTTAATGATATTATAAATTTAAAATAAAATATTTATAATTTTTAAAAAGATGTTTAAAGAAAAAAAAAACATTTGGCAATAATTTGTCGGACTGACGGATCGACTCTTACAAAAGAGAAATATAACGTATAATATTTTAATTTTAAATTTTTTTTTAAATTATAAAAATATCTCTTTTAAATTAATACTTAAGTATCTACATATACAGTTCAGATAACTGCAAATAAAATTTCTCCCTACAAAATTTATAGTCAGCAATTAGCATCATCATCGTCTCCCCCCCCCTCCCCATATCCAGTCACTTCCTCGCTCTGTTTTAACTCAGACACTGTCTTTCGCTCTCTTTCTCACCTATTTTCTCGGAAAATCCAAACATAGTACAAAGGGTGTGTTTTTTGAGAGCGAAAGGAAATAACAGAGGCCTTGGCTCTTCTTCCTTCAAAACAAATAGAAATGGAAGGTGGGTTACACATAGAGGCCGATTCCTCAGCTTTCAGAGAATGCTTCTCTCTGGCATGGAAAAACCCTTATGTTCTTCGCCTCGCCTTCTCCGCTGGGATTGGTGGCCTTCTCTTTGGCTATGACACAGGTTTCTTTTCTTCTCCCTCTACATCTCTCTCTCTCTCTCTCTCTCTCTCTCTCAGAGAATATGAAATTCTAAGCATATTAATCTGGTTATTGCAGGAGTGATATCAGGAGCACTTCTTTACATAAGAGATGAATTCGAGGAGGTGGATAAAAATACTTTCTTGCAGGTGATTATATAATTTTTCTGTCCACCTTGTTCATGCTGTCTGATTTCATCCAGTTTTGTGCACCTCTCACAGGCTATAAATCTCTCTCATCTTTTCATCTCAATCATTTAATCTTATCTTATCATTATAATTTTTATAATTTTTAAATAAAATATAATAAATAATTAAAAATTAAAAATAAGATTTTATCTTATTTAAATTTCTATCCCATCTCAACTAATTTACCGTATAATTTACTGTATAAACCTAACATCAGTCCTGTTTACTCGCTCCATTTATATCTCTCATTTTTATTAGATAAAGATAAACATGCCTCTGCTGAAATTTGGCTACACTTGGGCGGCTGGACCCTGTAATTTATTCACCCCTACAATGCCCAAAATATCCTTCCCCAGGTTGGATGGCTAATTCCTTGATCCAAGCTATTCAGGGCCTGAATTTCAGGCTTATCTTTAACAATGATTTAAAAAATCCATTTAATTTGGGTGATTTTTTAATTATTTATTTATTAATATTATTGTCTTGATTAGTGTTAAGAGTCAACAAATCTGACATGATCTGAAATGTCTGTCTTTGTTTATGGGAGATCAGTCATGGGTATACCGACAGGGTCAAAACATGCTTCAACGTTACAGTCCTGGTCTTGGAATTAACTCAGTCCAAATGTCCAATAAGGCAGCTAACCTCTGACCTCCTGTTCTTGCGAATAAAAAGGGTCCGAAATTGGACTCAGAGAATCCTTGGGTCAGGGTCCAGATTCTTTTGTGGGCTTCTAGGCCCTCTAAATCAGTGAATATCCCGTTGTTCTTCATCATAAGCCTTACCCGATGTGAAAATCTCAATCATTTTAACCAAGCATGCTAAATTAATCTAATGTATCCCTCGAATGAAAATTCTCATATTGAGATTTTTGTTTTCACAATCAATTTCAACTCATCTCATCTCTTCTCATTTAATCATTATAACTTTCTCAAATTTTCATACAAAAAAAATAACAATTCAATTTTTTCAAATCTCAAAATAAAAATAATATTAAAAATATATATTCTGAACAATATTTTATTTAACTTTTAAGTTTATCTCATCTCATCTTATCTGTAAAAACAAACGAGGAATGTTGAGTTTCAAAGATCTCAAATGTTTTTTACTCCGAAACAATTGCTTTATGCGTACTTATTTAGAAAGGGATGGAGGTTAAGGTTAATGTCACGGATTCATTCTCTTATGGATTGGATATATGAGTGATAGCAGTCTATTAATATTTTTAATAACTTGGATTTTTTTTTTTTTTTTTTTTTGAGGAGGAAGGTGTTGAACTGGGGGTTGGGTTGGATGGAGTCCAGGGTTCTGAAAATAAGAAAGTCATCAGTGTCATTGTCAGTTCAATTTCACAAAAAAAAAAAAAGCTTCACTTTCTAAGTCTGTGGTTTCTTGTTAGCTGATTAATTTTTATTGTTTGTCTTTAGAGGGTCTCAAATTAAATTCCTATTACCATGTATTAAAACTAAATTTATTTAGTATAACTGTGGTTGGTGACAATATGTGTATATATAGGAGAGCATAGTGAGCATGGCAGTTGCAGGAGCAATCATTGGAGCTGCAATTGGCGGATGGCTGAATGACCGCTATGGACGGAGAACTGCAATCTTAATAGCAGACTTTCTGTTCTTTGTAGGTGCTGTGATCATGGCTGCTGCTAATGGTTCATCTCTTCTTATAGTTGGACGTATTTTTGTTGGACTAGGGGTTGGAATGGCATCAATGACAGCTCCTTTGTACATCTCTGAAGCTTCCCCAGCAAAAATCCGTGGTGCCCTTGTTAGTACCAATGGATTTCTTATAACTGGAGGCCAGTTCCTTTCATACCTTATCAACTTGGCCTTCACCAAGGTAATCAAGCACATGTAGTTGTGGTGCTTGGATTTTCTTGAAGAGTACAAATCCAGGAGTTGTTTATAACATTTAAAAAACTTGCAGTAGTTATACATGGAGACACAGAATTTAGGCAACTTTTACTTGCCTCTTCACTTGAATTTGTGATCATGTTAGCAAAAATAATCTAATTTGTTATTTTCAAAAGCTTCCTTCACACATACAGTCAATTTTTAATTTAGATGTATGACAATAATAGTAACTTTATACAATAGTTGCTGGCGACGGGAAAAAATTTATTGAATTCTACAATGATGTCAATGGTATTGCAAATACAAGAAACTCACTCATGTAAAACAGAAACAAGAAGTGGGGCGAATCAATTTATACCATATGTCTTGGCTCACCTTTAGATGCAATTCATGTGTGAATCTATAAGCGTAATGTGTATGGCAAAGTTAACTTTGAATTGTATTTGACTTGTACCTTTTATGTGCAATTTCAATGCTTAGGCACCTGGTACGTGGCGGTGGATGCTTGGAGTTGCAGGACTTCCTGCTCTGATTCAGTTTGTGTTAATGTTTTTTCTTCCAGAGTCACCCCGTTGGCTATACCGCAAGGTTTTTCTCTCATTCTCTTTTATGCTAGTGCTTGCTTTTACAGTTTCAGAGAATAAGCGTGTGCTCTTTAAGATCCAAAATCATCAGCCTTCTTTTTTGAAATTAATAGGGAAGGGAAGAAGAGGCCAAAACCTTACTAAGGAAAATATACTCCGCCAATGAGGTAGAAGCAGAGATCCAAGCTCTAAAGGAATCAGTTGAGGCAGAGATCCAGGCAAAAGGATCGTCTGGAAAGATTACCTATGCTGAACTATGGAAAACCAAAACAGTAAGGAGAGGACTAATTGCTGGAGTTGGCCTTCAGGTCTTCCAGCAGTTTGTGGGCATAAACACAGTTATGTACTACAGCCCCACCATATTTCAATTAGCTGGAATTGCATCTAATCGAACTGCACTCCTCCTCTCACTCGTCACTGCTGGCCTCAATGCCTGTGGCTCTATTGTGAGCATCTACTTTATTGACAGGACTGGGAGGAAGAAACTTCTAATTATTAGTTTGTTTGGTGTTATACTCTCACTTGGGCTTTTATCAGGGATATTTTATCATACTTCGACCCATTCGCCATTGGTTACAGCAACTGCAACTTCTAAATTTACAAATTACACCTGCCCAGATTACAGTTCTGCTGTAAACGCCAACAGGTGGGACTGTATGAAGTGTTTGAAGGCTTCATCTCCAGACTGTGGGTTCTGTGCCTCAGCCACTAATAAGGTAAAGACAATTTCTTGTGTATTCCTTATTCATGACATCTCTCTTAAATTTCGAGTAGTCTTGCATTAGATTTCTACTTCGATAAGGTTGATTTTTTCTTCCTCGGAATGTATCCGTGTGACGGTATACAAAGTTTCCAAAGCCATCACTAAATTGGTCCTTCCCCTAAACTTATACCTCTTAGATTGCATCTTCTACTCGGAATCACCTTTTGACAATTTCCCTCCATTAAAGTAAACATATAGAACTTCTGCTTCTCAAAGAGTATATATGATCACCCAATTCAACTCTAACAAGCCCTGTATCTACAACTTAAGGATTAGTTGTATGGATTCCTTACAGTTCTTTATTTTGTTGTTTTCCCGTCATCATGATTATCTTCATAGTTTTTCCTCTTGTTGCAGCTATTTCCAGGGGAGTGTTTGATTTCAAATAACACAGTGAAGGACTCGTGCCACGGAGAAGACAGGTTATGGTACACCAGGGGATGTCCTAGCAAAACTGGATGGCTTGCACTTGTAGGCCTGGCACTTTACATCATATTCTTCTCCCCAGGAATGGGAACTGTCCCGTGGATAGTCAACTCCGAGATATATCCTCTACGATATCGAGGCATCTGTGGAGGAATCGCCGCCACAGCAAACTGGATCTCAAACCTCATTGTTGCACAGTCCTTCCTGACTTTAACGCATGCAATTGGGACTTCCTGGACATTCCTCATTTTCGGGGTCATTTCAGTTGTAGCCCTGTTCTTTGTCTTGATCTGCGTCCCAGAAACAAAGGGACTTCCAATCGAGGAGGTGGAGAAGATGCTGGAGCTTAGAGCTTTACACTTCAGGTTCTGGGAGAAAAGTGCTGACGCAAATTACAAGAACCAAGCTGCCTGAAAATAAGCTCGAAGTTTTACATGTTGATTGAGATTAGCACAGGGAATCTGGATGAGAAATGACTTGTACAAGTTCCAAATAAATAAGTTTTGCACAATTTTTTTGTAAAAAAGTGGACTCTATTTTGAAAAAGTATAAAAAAAATTATTCTTTTTTAATTGGATCCACTTTTTTATAAAAAGTCTGCTGGAGACTTGTTTATTTGGAACTTATATCTAGTACTCCTTTAATAAGTTGCACTCTCAACTAGCGTATAGTTATTTAGTGTTTAGTTAATAATTATCCTTAATCTAGAATGAAAATGATATTAAAATTAATAAAAAAAGGAAAATTGAATATTAAAAATACTTCAGAGAATGTTATGTGTGCGATTTGTAATACAATCCTTTTTAAGTTTATAGGCAACATCCAATAACCTACTGCTGTAGGGAGCCCTGATTTTGAGCAAACTCGAACTATCAAAGATTTCTGTTCTATTTTTGCATGATTCGAAAGAACGAACTCCCCTTTTTTAACAAGCTGTAAAAGTTATATTATTGGGATTAATATGCTGGATTTATCAAGTTGCTGATTTTAATACACGCTCTTTTACAGGATATTTAGGTATAATAATACCCTTACTCCTGTTCAAACTCCAACAACAAGCTGACATTGCCTTTTTTTTTAAGTACAATTGTTTTCCTCTTAAATTTGAAAAAGAAAATTCCCTCGTAATAAAAACAGCCCCCCTCCCACAAACCTTCTCTCCGCTCCCCCTCGCGTCACGCCCCCCTCAACCACACCCTCCGCAATGGCGCCCCCCTCCACACTTCCAAGGAGTCTGACATAGTCTCCATTTTTAGAAGACCTCCCTCCCAAGGTCTCGAAACTTTTGTTTTGACTCGTCCAAGTCCTCCTATGTTGCCTCCTTGGATGAGTTACCCTTCCACTGAATTAGTCGCTTGACTCTCGACATATTCTTCTTTTTCTTCAGTCTCCAAAGCAAAACAATTTCTAGTTCAAGAGCTAGGGTGCCATCTATGTTAAGGCTCTTGACGTAATACTCCAATGTAGACACACGGAACACAGTAATTCTCCAAGGAAGAAGATGACTGCAATGCATAAATTTACTGGGTTATTCGAGGTAATCCAAACCTCTTTACAAAAAAATAACGTTCAAAAGATTCTCAACGCCTTTTTCCTTCACTGATTTGCTCCATATACTCACGCTGATTCATAACAAACTACAGAGAAAACTAACGTAACCACTAACAGCAGAAACTATAGTAATAGACAAAATGCACCGTTTGTCCCGACCAAAACGGTCCACAACTACAATTAACGACAACCTTTATTAAAAGCTCTAAACGACACAAATTGCTAGAAAGGCAACATCATAGTTTAAGTCAAACGCCGCGTTTCGCTCTAATCCAAAACTTCACGCCTTGCTTGTTTCTTTACACCGGATGACGCCATTTCGAGTTCCTTATGTTTCCTTCCCACTTGATTTCCTGACCTCTCCCAGTTCACTTCAGACTTCAGTTTACTTCGTCTTCCCCAACTCATTTCTAGGGCTTCATAACAACTCTCTCCCCCTTATAGCACCTTGCCCACAAGGTGGGGGTACTTTTGCTGTAGCTTCCACAGAACTTCCCAGGTATTGTCATCCTCACTAGCACCGACCCATTTAATTAAAACTTTCGTTAATGCTCTGTTTCTGTGTTGCTTCACACGCCTCTCCACCACGACTTCGGGCTCTGGTTGAATCTCACCCTAGGGGTTGACAGGAGGAAGGGTGGCAAGGAGTTGAACCAGACTTCCAAGCTTTCATTTGAGGCAAGACATGTGGAAGGTGGGGTGAATTTTTGAAGCCGCTGGAAGTTTCAATCGATAAGCTACATGTCTGATCCTTTGTTCTATCTAAAATGGACCGTAAAAGCGAGGAGCTAGTTTAAGATTGCGTCGGACAGCAACCGAACTTTGGCGATAGGGTTGTAACCACAGGTACACCCAATCTCCCACATCGAATTTTCTCTCAGATCTATTTTTATCTGCATGGAATTTCATTCTAGTTTTTGATGATATTAAATTTTCTTTTAGTAGCTTCAGTATTTCCTCTCAGGTTCGTAGTGTCTGATTCGCTAGGTTATTAGATGAAGTTCCCTGAACATAGGTTACTAGCTCGGGGGGTGGGTAGCCATATAGTGCTTCAAATGGAGTGAGTTTAGTAGTTGTGCGGTAGGATGTATTATACCACCATTCAGAAAATGGTAACCACTGAACCCAACACTGTGGCTTAATCCCTGCATAGCACCTTAGGTACCTTTCCACGCATTTGTTCAGGGCCTTTGTTTAGCCATCAATCTGTGGGTGGTAAGCCGAACTGTGTTGTAGGTCAGTGCCCTACAGTAAGAAAAAAAACCTTCCAAAAAGCACTCACAAAAACTGGGTCTCTACTAGTCACTATTGTTCGAGGTAATCCATACAATTTAAAAATATGTTCCATGAATTTAGCAACCACAACAGAGGTTGTATAGGGATGTGAGAGAGGGATAAAATGACCATATTTTTTAAATCTATCGATGACCACAAAAATCACATTATGGCCTTGAGACATAGGCAATCCCTCTATAAAGTCCATAAAGATATCTGACTAGGCCTGTTGAGGTATGGGCAGGGGTTGTAACAGCCCTGCAGGTAGAGTTGTCTCATACTTCACTTCTTGACACATGTCGCACTCCCAAACTAGCCTTTAGATGTCTTTTTTCATGCCCTTCCAGTAGAAATCCCTCTTAGCTCACTGGTATGTTTTTAAATAACCCGAGCGTCTACCAAACAAGTGATCATGAATGTAATGCAGCACCTTACTTCTAAAGGATGAGTTGGGCACAATTACAACTCTCTTATTCTTTTAAAAAAACCTTTACTGAATTTGATAGCTTTTAAAAGTTAAGTTGTCCATTTGCAACTTTTTAAACATTTCCTACACCTCGGGAGAGTGTTCATAACTCTCTTCCAATTCCACAACCCATTCACGATTACGAAAGAAAATCATGGCTAAGGACCCTTCCCCTAACTCATTTTCCTCTTCCCTCCTTGACAAGGCATCGGCCACTAAGTTTTCCTTCCCTTTTTTGTACATTATCACAAAGTCATAGCCCATCAACTTACTCACCCACTTCTGTTGGGCCACTGTACCAGCCCTTTGTTCCAGCAGGGTGTTTTAAGACCTATTGGTCTATTTTAACAATGAACGATTGCCCTAGAATGTAGGGGCTCCATTTCCTCACAATTGTGACTATAGCTAAAAGTTCATTCTCATAGGTGGACAAGAGAAGGGCTTTACTCTTGATTGCCTTACTAAAAAATGCAAGAGGTTGTCCCGACTGCATTAGCACTGCCCCAATTCTCTTCCCACTAGCGTCACACTCAATAGTGAAGGCTTTTGAAAAATCCGACAACTTAAGGACTGGTGGACTTGTAACTGCTGACTTCAGCTCATTAAAAGCCCTCAAGGCTTCATCCGACCACAAAAAGGCATTTTTTTTTTTAAGTAAATCTATAAATGGTCCAGCAATCGTACCGTAGTTCTTGATAAATTTTTTATAATACTCCGTGAGGCCCAAAAAACCCCTTAACAACTTCACACTTGTTGGAACAGACCATTCCAACATTGCTTTCACCTTGTTAGGATCGGCCATCACTCCATTTGCATTTATAACATGCCCCAAATAATCGACTTCTGGCACCCCAAAGTTACATTTAGAAAGTTTGGCAAACAAATGATTTTTCTTCAAAATTTCAAGCACCTTCTCCAAATGCCCTAAATGTTCACTCTATCCCCTGTTGTATACTAGTATATCATCAAAAAATACTAGTAGAAACTTCCTCGAATAGGGACGAAAAATATGATTCATCAATCCTTGGAAGGTTGATGGAGCATTCGTCAACCCAAACGGCATAACCAAGAACTCATAATGCCCTTCATGAGCCCGAAATGTCGTTTTAGACACATTCTCCGAGTCTACTCTTATTTCGTGATAACCAGACCTTAAGTCCAATTTAGAAAAAAATACCGACCTAAACAACTCATCCAATAACTCATCAATTTCGGAATTGAAAATTTGTCCTTAACCATCTCTTGGTTAAGGGCCTTATAGTCGACGCACATGTGTCAACTCCCATCTGCCTTTCGGACCAATAGTACGGGTGAAGAAAAAGGATAATTATTGGGTCTCACTACCCCTGTTTCCAACAATTCAGCAACTATTTTATCAATCTCAGCCTTTTGATAATATGGGTAATGGTAGGGTCTAGCTGTCACAAGCTGAGTTCCCTCCTTTAGGGTAATTTTATGGTTGTGTTCCTTTGACGGAGGTAGCCCCTTAGGGACCTCAAAGACCTCTTGAAAAGTAGTCAAGATTTTGTAGACATCCTCCCCCAATGGCAGTGTTTCGTGCCCTTTTCCTCCACCACTAAATGCAAAAACAGCCCTCTTCCCCTCTTAACTGAATTCAACATGGCCTTAACTACCCTCATGTGTGTTGTTTCAACCCCATGCCATCCAACTGAGTTGGCGTGCTCGTAATCGCATTTAGAGAAATCTCAGGTTCCACAATCACAACCTGAGTTGATACATCCCCTTTTATTTCCAAGGTTGAGGTCTCCTCGATTTCTATCCCACCATTTGCACATTCCTCAATAGTTTGGATTAAGTAAATCCTTGGGAACTTACATGCGTGATTCAGGTTCCACTTCTCCTTACAATGATAACATAAACTCTTCTTTCGTTTTTCATCCATAGACAATGAGGATACTGCTCTTTGAAAGGTTTTCTGCCCCTTATTACTACCTTTCCCTCCAAAGGTGGTGTTATTAGGACCATGACCAATTAACACCGATCCTCTCTCATTGTTAAACTTAGTGGGTTTTCGAGTACTACTTATGTATTCCTCTTGAATCCGAGCTAACCCAAAGGCAGCACCTAAGTTAAAAGGATTAAACATCCGTAGGGGCAACCTGATTTTATCTTTCAGCCCGCTGAGAAAACAACTCAGCTTATGACGATCAGAGAGTCCATGTAACATGTTGGATAGAGTCTCAAATTGTGCTTTGTAACTAGCTACTGATGAAGTTTGCTTAAGACGAGTTAGAGTCTCCATAGAATCGTCGTAAGCTGTTGGGCTGAAGCGTACCAGAAAGGCTTGAGCCATTGTGTCCCAGTTATTAAATTGGGTTGTGTCAAGACCATCCTGGTACCACACCAAAGCTTCCCCCTCCATATGATAGGAAGCAATTAATAGGTGTTGAGCTTGGTTTGTTTGGTGATATTCAAAGTATTGTGTTGCGTTGAATATCCAATCTGATGGATTTTCCCCTTTGAAATGAGGAAAATATAATCTGATTCCCCGTGAAAAGCCCCCTATTCCGATTCTGATCATCCTCATGTGTGTTTTGCAGGTCCCTGGTGCCAGTGTTGTTCTAATTTGCTACTAGTTTGCGCACCATATCCATCAACTGGCCCATTCTAGTGTCGACAGTCAGCTGGTTCCCACACACTTCACGCAACCCTTCTCCCAAAATATCAATCTAGCGTTGAAGACCTTCAGGGTTGTTTTGTTTGGAACGTGTTGCGTCAGCTATGGTTTTTTGTTTGGTTGGTTTTCTGTAGGTGAGTGGGGGTCTGGGGTGGGCAGGATTTTCTGGATTGGATTTCTGGGTTTAGGTATTTCTAGTTTGTGTTTTTGGGTTTATGTATTGCTGGAATGGGCTAGAATGGTCGATTGTAATGGTTCTTGTTGGTTCTCTGGCTTGTGATTGCAAAAGGTAGGTCTGGGCAGGATCGGTGCTTGTGATACCCCTTGTTAAGCTCCTGATGTAATACTCCAAAGTAGACACACAAAATACAATAATTCTGCAAAGAAGAAGATGACTACAACGCATAAATTCACTCGGTTATTCGAGGTAACCCAAACCTCCTTACAAAAGAAAAACATTCAAAAGATTCTCGACACATTTTTCCTTAACTGACTTGCTCCATATACTCACTCTGATTCGTAACAAACTACAGAGAAAACTAACGTAATCACTAACAGCAGGAACTACAATAACAGACAAAACGCATCGTTTTGGTACCTAGACCAAAACGGTCCACAACTACAATTAATGACAACCTTTATTAAAATGTTAGGGACTCCAGTTTTTTCCATAATTCTATGGACCACGAGCTCGCCTTGGTGTGAATGATGACCGAGTGACCTTGCCAACTTGCTTGGTCTTTGGACAATAATGATCGTGTATGGTGGTAATGATGGGTTCTTAGGTTGATGAAGATTTATTGTTTAAGTGATGGAATGATGATGATGAGTTCGGGTGATCTAATGGATGAATATGAGTGTTTGATGCAATGTGGAACGGATGGAAGGTTGCCCTTGATGTTGGGGTCAATTGGATGATGATTAGAGTTGGTTTGATGAAGTGTAGCTAGGATTTTGTGTAGCGGCTAAGGAGGATTTAGAGATTGGAAGAGTTGACTTAGAGTTGGAGTCTAAGATGAGTTGTTAGGGTTTGGGAATGATGTGGAAGAATGAGGCTAGGTTTTGGTGGCTAGGATTTGGTGGTTGAATGAGTCTAGAGTTGCTCCTTGATTTTAGGGATTGATTAAAGGTAAGATGGGGAAGATAAGATTTGGATAAGGTAAGTGGATGAAGATGGATGGTGTTTGAATGAGTCTAGAGTTGTTCCTAGAGTTTAGGGATTTGAAGTTGGATGATAGGATTTGAATATGGCAAGATAGTATTTGTATATGGTAGATGGAATTTGAATATGGTAAGAGGATGAAGTCTTTGGTTTACTTGGTATATTGAAGGAGTTGAGAGATTTAAGGGATTGATGGAGTGATTGGAGGGATTGAGTGATTCTAGGGAAGTTCCTAGAATTAAGGGATTGACTAGGATAAGATAAGGGAGATATGATTTGAATATGGCAAGAGAATTTGAATATGGCAAGATGTTGGGAGTTGTTAAGAATTGGAAGTTTGACTAAAACAATGGATGTATTTCGAATTTGGAGAACTTGGAAGATGAAAGATGAGTTCCTAACTTGTAGGAGATGATTAAGGGATTGGTAGGATTTTGGAAAGATAGAGATGATTGAGGGAAGATTCCTAAGCAGTAGGAATCTATTAAGGAAAGATAGAGTGTCGGTTTTGGTAAGTGAATAAGGTCTTAGTTGACTAGAGTAATTCTAGGGACCTAGTGATTGGTGGGATTGATTGAGTGATTAGAGGGATGGAGAGATTTAAGGGATAATAGATGGAATGGAATTTGAATGAGTCAACTTCCTTAAAATTAAGAAAGTTGTCAAGTGAGACTCTTGAGGGATGGCTAGTGTTTATGGAAGACAAGTGTTTTGGCTAGGGTTTATGGATTGGTTGAAGGGTGGCTAAGGTTAGGATTCCTAAAATTTAAGAAATCCTTATGAAGGCTAGGATTACCAAATAATGCAAGATTTGTGTATGGCAAGATAGAGGCTTAGTGGGTTTTGGCTAGGGCTAATGGCTATGATGGATGAAGGGTAAATATCGGATATAGACAACTAGGGCAAACGCTATAGTGGTCGAATTATAGTGTATGGATGGATTGAATGGAGCAATGGAAATATATGGTTGAACAAAATGGATGACAATATGGAAGAACAATATGGATGAACAAGATGGAAGAGTATGATCAAAGGATGAATAGACTCAACAAAGGAATATGAAGACTCTTTTTGGTTTATATGGATATTTTGATATGTAAGACAAGATATGAACATCAAGGAAAATGGATTGAACATTCAAGAACACAATGATGAACAACTTCAACACTAATTCAAGAATGCACAAAGATGAATGGACTCAACAAATGAATATGAAGACTCTTTTTAGTTTATATGGAGATTTTGATATGTAAGAAAGTATAGATGAACAAGCTAGGAAATCTAAGAACAATGAATGAATACAAAGATAATAAAAAGATAAACCAATCAACTTTGATTCACGAATTGCACAAAGATGAAAAGAACTCATATATTGATAGATAAGTGATTCAACACATATTCACGAATTGTAAGGTGATGAATCAAGGATAGATAAATGGACAACACCTATTCACGAATTGTAAGGTGATGATCATCTCTCAAGGGATTAACAATTTGCACCCTAAAAAGCTCAAGTGTAAAAGCACCGAAGTGTTCACAAGAACAAGCCAAACCGTTCCACATAGGGAAAAATGTCAAATGATCAAAGATTTTAAACTAAGGTGCTAAGGGTCCTATTTATAGAGAGTACAAAGTGAAAACCCTAATAGGTCTCTTAATAAATAAATAAGTGATAGTGTTGTGGGGCCCATGGGGGCCCACGACATTAGCCCTCTCTTGGCTACACATGCATGCCTAGGACCTTGTCCTAGGGCGATTTTTTATGGGGTCTTAACATTATTAAAAGCTCTAAACAACACAAATTGCTATGAACGGCAACATCATAATTTAAGTCAAACGCCGCGTTTCGCTTATCCAAAACGCCACGCCTTGCTTGTTTCTTCACATTGGACGACGAGTTCCCTATGTTTCCCACTTGAGTTCCCGATCTCTCCCAGTTCACTTCAGACTTCAGTTTACTTCGCCTTCCCCAAATCGTTTCTAGGGCTTCATAACAATCTATGTTGGGGAGGTGCAGAATGGGGTTAATGTGTTATCCTAGCTGCTTCTTGAGGCAACATACATGGAAGATCGGATAAATCAGTGATTCCTTGGGAAAATCATGCTTGTAAGCTACTTTTCCAATTCTTTAGATGACTTGAAAGGGGCTAAAGAATTGTGGAGAGACAGCTTAAGGTTCCTCCAAATTGCAACCAACTCTTGGCTATAGGGCCTCAAATAAAGGTACACCCTATCTCCAATCTAAAATTCCCTTTCAGTACAATCCTTATCAGCAAAAAACTTCATCTTTGATTGAGCTTCCTGCAAATTTTCTTTGACCAACGAGAGAGTATGAGATCTCGATTCCTTAGTTCCTCATCAACAACCTGTACTTTTGAATATCCAAGTTCATAAAGCAATAATCACGGAGGGGGCAACCACAGACATCTTTGTAGGGTTCATTTTGGTACAAGAGTGTGTGGATGTGTTGTAAGCCCACTCTACTAAAGGAATCCAAAGTACCCAATCCTTTGGACGGTCTTTAGAGAAGCAGCGCAAGTAACAATCTAGCCCTTTGTTGATCACTTCAACTTGTCCATTAGTTTGTGGTGGTACGTTGAACTGAGAAATAGTTTAGTCTCACTTATATGCAAGAGTTCCCTCTAAACATTGCTGTTAAACACCAAATCTCGGTTGCTAACTATGGACTGTGGCATGTCATATAGCTTGAAGATGTTGTCTAAAAAGAGCTTGGCCACAGAGGATGTTGTATACAAATGTGCAAGAGGTACAAAATGTGCATATTTGTTGAACATGTCAACAACAACCATGATTACACTC
This sequence comes from Juglans regia, assembly GCF_001411555.2. Classification (NCBI taxonomy): domain Eukaryota; kingdom Viridiplantae; phylum Streptophyta; class Magnoliopsida; order Fagales; family Juglandaceae; genus Juglans; species Juglans regia. Next base: position 11,508,314 of record NC_049903.1, read on the forward strand.
TTACCTCCAGACGTGGGTAGTCCCTCAATGAAATCCATGTTGATGTCAACCCAACATTGGCTCAGTATAAGTAATGGCCGGAGCAATCTAGTAGGATGGAAGGTCTCAATTTTGTTACATTGACAGACCTCACACTCTTGAACAAAGGTGCGAACACCTATTATCAAAAGAACTCATTCTTTTGTCGAGAATAAGTCTTGTGTGTGCCCATATGACCCCCACCCAAGAGGTTGTTGTGAAATTGGCATAGTACATGTTGCTTAAAGTACTCGAATGGAGTTTGCTTTTGTAGAAGAGAAAGTCATTGCAATACTGGTATTTACTAGAGTCTAGAATACCCAATTGATAATTATCAGTAAGTTTACATAGTTGAGGGTCTTGCTTGTAAGCTTTGCAAAGTTCTTCCAACCTAATAACTTGCAAGGTACAAATAACCTGCATTGTCAGAACATTAGTAGCGGTAATCCCTTATTTAGTGCCAAATACATTTTTCGAGACATGAAGCCAAGATAAGGCATCAGTAGCTTTATTTCATAGTGGCTTATGAAATGTTGCACACAATGAAGAATAGGATCAAGGGAAAGAGTGGATACTTGGCTTTAAAGTTTGACATGAATAAAGCTTATGATAGAGTTGAATGGTCATTCTTGGAAGTTGTTATGATAAAAATGAATTTCGATAGAAGATAGATTGAATGGATTATGAGGTTTGTATTAACTGTCTCATACTCACTGCTTCCACAACAAAATTTCATTCCTTCTAAAGGCATTAGGCAGGGTGATCCACTATCACCCTACTTATTCATTTTATGTTCTGAGACCCTAAGTTCCATCTTGAATCAAGCTGAGTCTACAGGGTACATTTCTGGCATTCCATTGGCAAGAGGACAGTTTCATGTTAATCACCTTTTCTATGCTGATGATAGCTTGATATTTTGCAAGGCCAACTCTATTGAATGGAGCAGGTTACAAAAGGCTTCTATCCACCTATGAGATGGCTTCTGGTCAAAAGGTTAACAAGGACAAAACTTCAATATGTTTTAGCAAGAATACAGGGGCAGAGGTGAAGAATGCTATGATCAGGATTGCTGGGGTTAAAGTTATTGAGTCATATGAAAAGTACCTCGGCCTTCATACCATGGTGGGTAGATCTTGAATTGCCTCTTTTAACGGTATTCTGGATAGAGTGAGGGCAAGACTTTCAAACTAGAAATTAATGTTTCTTTCTCAGGCTGGGAAAGAATTTTAATTAAATTTTTCATTCAAGCAATACCTACATATAGCATGGGGGTTTTCAAAATTCCTAAAGGCATCTTGCATAAGATTAACATAGTGATGCTAGCATATTGGTGGGGACAGAAAGTATACGAGAGGAAGATTCAGTGGATTCCAAAGCATCAATTAGGAAAAAGAAAGGCTGTGGGAGGTTTGGGATTTCGAGACTTGGAGCAATTCAATATGGCTATGTTGACCAAGCAAGCTTGGAGGTTAGTGCAGAATCCCTATTCTTTGGCAGCTCAAGTATTAGCTTCAAAGTATTTCAATACAGGTGATTTCTTGACTACAAAGCTAGGAAGAAACCCATCCTATCTATGAAGAAGTTTCCTGCTAACTAGACCAATTCTTCAGGAATGTTTAATTTGGAGGGTAGGCAATGGCAAGGGCATAAGGATCTGGTATGATAGATGGCTTCCAAAAACTTCTTCTTTCAAGATTCAAAGTAAATGTTCAATTCTCCCTGAAGATGCTCTAGTCTCAAACCTCATTGATAAGACCACATGTTAGTAGAAAGATCAGCTTATTAGACAAATTTTCAACCAAGATGAAGCTGATATGATCACTAGGATACCTTAGCCAATGTGGAAGCAGAGATAAACAAATTTGGAAATGTACAAAGAATGGGATCTTCACTGTGAGATCAGCTTATCACATGCAAATTGTTCCTGAGGAGAGTAAGAAAGCTCAGTGTTCTGTTAATAGGTCTGATCAAGATAAGTGGAGTGCATCGTGGTCCCTTAAGTTGCCTAATGCTGAGAAGGTTTTTTTGTGGAAGGCATGTCATGAGGGTTTACCTACAAAGCTCAAGTTATATCAAGGAAAGGTTGTTGATAATCCCATGTGCCCAATTTGTGACCAGTCTGAGGAAATTGTTGAGCATGCTTTATGGTCTTGTGTTGCTGCAAGAGATGTGTGGGTTTACAGCTACAAGAGATTGCAAAAAAGCAAGATTGCAAATCAATGCTTCAAAGAATTGTTGTTTCATCTGTTTTATAAAATGAAGGAAGGAGAGCTTATGGAGATTGCTATTATTATGTGGAAATTGTGGAAGAGAATAAATGCATTGGTATTTGAGAACCAATTCACTACTCCCTTAGCATTGTTCAATCAAGCAGGTCAAAGACTTAGGGATATAAAGAACAATAATAAAGTTCAATAGACCAGAGTTCCTAGAGCAGATGTTCTTCTATCTCCTTGGGTGCCACCACCTTGAGGCATAGTCAAAATTAACTAGGATGCATCGGTGGATTCTCAACAATGTTTGTTTGGTCTTGAAGCTGTAGCAAGGGACTGTCTTTTTATACACTCATTTCTTAGGAATCCATTTGGACAAATGGGTTCAAGGAGATGATCATTCAATTGTTGAAGTAGCGAGTCATGATAGATGACTTTTTATGCTCAATAATGAATATGATCTAAAAGTATTTACTCTTAACTCCATATATGCAGGACCTAATTGATGATACAAATACTATATTTGAGGATGATGGTCATCTTAACAAAAGTAATCCAAACTCTTATGTTGAAGATGAATCTTCTTTTGGGCATGAGGTGACAAATGTAGAATTTGGCTTAACATATGAGCATTCATCTATACATGACTTGGTAGATGCAAGACTTAACTTGGATGACGATGACAATGATTGTGCCGACTTATAGTGCTATAAATTTTAAACTTTATATTTGTATTTATATAATATTCTTATAAAGTTATTTAATTTCAATGAATCAATATTTTTAACTCATTTGCATATAATTTTAGATGTTTTAAGTATTTGGCCTACAATGTATAATTTTTTTATAAGTATAAAATCATTCGATTCAAAATTATCAAGAATCGACGAATTCAATTTTTTGAGTTGTCTGATACATTTAATCGGTTATCTCCCAATTCTAATTTTCCAAGCCTTGACTTAAGTACAATCGACCCAACAATCAAATAGATGAAAACACACCGACTTCTAGAGATTCATGGGCTCAAAGGCCTACTTTTATGGATAAGATGGGCTCAATGGATCATTCATGCATAACAACCTAAAGACTCAAATGGATTGTCTTCCTTGTCACTTGAGAGAAAGAGAGGCAAAGGAGAAAGGTCGGAAGAGGTTCTCATTTGAGATCGCGCAGTTGAACGGTAGTCAAAGTCACATAAGATACAACATGAGGGGGAGAGGAGAAAAAGTCTCGGTGTGACGGGAGGGGGCCTATTTCTGTTACTAGGAGTTTTTTATTTTTTTGAAACAAATGCATTTTTTTTAAATAATTTTTTTTTTAAACAAATGCATTTTTTTAAAATAAAAAAAAAGGCCACGTCGCTGTAGAACCTCGTGTCAAAAAGAGGTACATATCATCTTCCTTTAAGATAATGACCCAAAAGCACATTTTTGAATAATAATATACACACAACACATTATACAATATATTATATAATAATATTATAAAATAAAAATATTTTTATAAAATTATGTTACTTGTATAAGATGTTTTTACCAAAATACTTCTCATTTAAAACATAATTATATAAAGTATTATAAAAAATATTGTGTATAAATTATTTTCTTTTGTTAAAATAAAGTGTTTGTTATTAGTTAGGGGGAAGTTGACGGGTATTTCTCAACTCGAGACTCAGAAACCTATTTTTTTAAGATCGTGCTACATCCACCGCACGAGAAAACACACTAGGAAGTCTATTTGATCTTTTTTTTCATACATTTTTATACCTTTAAATATTATAAAAAAATCACAACATTATTACAAAAACAGTACTTAATTAAAAAAAAAAAAAACTGTCAAGACCCACTCTCGGGACCCAAGCATTTTGTTTTTTTTAATTTTTACATCACTTTGGGGGCTTTTAGTGTTGTCCTTTCCTCCGTCCTATGAAACCAAACTTATTTTTTAGAGTATTCTCTGTAGATTCTTTATCATATCTTTTAAAATATATCATTAAAATTTATTTTTTCTATTTTACATACTGACTTTTATAATATGTCATCTATCAACTTATCTAGTTTTTCTCATATCATTTAAATATTCTTTTTAAATATTTCATTTCTACCAATAAAATTTATAATATCCATATATTGTTTTATATTTGTAATTTGATTTTATATACAATGTAAAACAATTCAGTCTTATACACATAAAACAAAAATATATAAACCAAATAAAAATTAAAAATAAAATCAAAATATGAAAAAACTGGTTTAAAAATATTTCCAAGATATTTTTTAGAATAAAATGAAATAGATGTGTTTTAAATGATAAATAATAAAAAGAATTTACTTATATGATAAAAATCAAAGTAAAAGAAAATGAGGGAATAAATGAAATATTTGTAACACCCCGTACCCGGAGGTCTAGAGAGTTCACTCTTGTAACCTAACGTCATCTTCCATAATAGATTTTTACACTATGATATTCCATCCAAATATGAAATCCATTTATTCAAAATAAAAATATATGTCCCTCTATCAAGATACTAATTAATTACCTCAAAAAAAAAAAAAAAAACTAGAATTCCACACACTCTCGAAATTTTCACCACTTACAGTACCAAAATAATATAAAATCCTAAATTAACTAAAGAGACTCCTAAATAAATAATTGTACCCCCGGTTACTTATTCTTCTACAAACTTCACAACTTCTCTAACATAGCCTAATCTTACTCGCTTGCAGGATCATCATAATCATCTGAAAAATATTATGCAGATAAGGAATAAGTTATCAACAACTCAGTAAGCAGAGAACATGTACTAGTATGTAAACATGAGCATTTTTCAGAATTTAGAATGTAGAACTGAATATTTACTTTCAGAATGTAAAATCAGAAACATTTACTTTCAAAGTACAAAAACAGAAACATTTACTTTCAGAATGTAAAATCAAATCATGTTATCAAAACTTTCAAAGTGAATCTTTCAGAAAAACTTTATTATTCAAAATCTTTTGGCATTTCAAAATCTGAGACCTCATTTTCATCATATCGAAGCATTACATCGAGACATATACAATGTTTAACCCCCGTGGTGGGTTATAAACCATCATTATACCCGTGGCTAGGTCGTATACTATATTTCACCCATTGGTAGGGTTATAAACCACTATTATACTCGTGACTGGACCATATATCATTTTTAACTTCCGTGGTAGGATTATAAACCATTATTATATCCGTGGCTAGGCCTTATCCACTATTATAACCCGTGATTGGGTCGTATCTACTATTATTACTCGTGGTTGGGTCGTATCCACTATTATAACTCGTGGTTGAGTTGTATCCACTATTATAACCCATGATTGGGCCATAAAGGAAACCGAGCAGAACATCATAATCAGACTTAATTAGAATACAAAATCAGGATCTCATACCAAAGTTTTCAGATGTCACAACATATCCAAAACAGAGTACTGAATAAATTCAGATCTTTTCACATATTCAAAAACAATTTCAGAACAATTTCACATCACATATACAAATTTTCATAAATTTCATATTCACTTATTTTGCATAGTTCAGAAACAAAATGTACAAAATTAACTCATATCTACACCAGTCATGACATAAAATATTTGCTCTTATATAGCTTTCATGCATATGCGGAAACACATAACTAAAGTTGTTTTCAAATTTCTTTTCAAAACAATCATACATATTTTCAAATTAATCTCATTTCATTTTCTTTTTATGCAAAATCTAGTATTGGAATCCCAATTACCTAAACTTCTTAGTTTTTCAGGATTTATTCACAACAGTACTGGACAATTGCCAATCGTCACTTATAAAAATTCATATAACTTAAATAAATCTCCAATGAATAGATATCTCATATTTATACCTGAAGGTCCTATTTCAATTCTTAAAATTATCTTAACTCTAAAATATTATCACTTTCTAAACTCATCAATATCCACTTAACGAATCCATACCGAAGAAAATAATCGAATAATTTTTATGATTAATAAGGAACTCAATAAATATTGATATTTTAAAATATCTAAAATACTGACAACGTATTATATATTAATAAAATACTTTGACTACTATAACTTTACATAAAAATTATTAAAAAATAATTCTTTAATTATTAACTTAAAAAAAAATTATTGGGACCATCATCGCAACCCTTTATAGGGACATATAGCCTTTTCCTTCTTACAATTACAATGCTGCCGAATTATAATTAAAATATAATTACTTTGTCTATGCTAATTTGTTGTCAATTTCTTTTTAGTTATGATTCTTAATTAACTTTTAGTTAAAATTTATAAGTCAGCATATAACCTACATTTTATACGTAAAAAAATAACTTCTATAAACGTATCTGTTCTCTAAGTAAAATTATTTATTTTTAGGATATTAATAAAATGTTTGTCAAGAGATATTTCAAATTTTCATTCTATGGAATAGTATGAATAACGTTATGGATCACATTTTATGGGTTTTATATTTGAGTATACACCTCTTATAAAAATTTGGCTCACTAATATGAATCAAGTTCACTTAATTTCAGGCTGTCACTTCAAGTTCTTTTTCGAATTTAAAGGCCTCAAAAAAAAAAAAAAAAAAAAAAGACACATGAAGTGGGTAGTGTATAATTTATTATTTATCTAATGCTCAAAAAAAATATATATATATATATGTATGTATGTATGTATTTATGCAGATAAATACTATAATGTCCACTTTACTATTTCTTATTTGATACCCTCAAATTGAATCTAAAAAGTAGCAATATATTTTCCCAACTCGTTGCCCCTCCTAACCCCTTTCACCATCTCACATGCACTCACTTGGTCCATCATTAGATGTGATAACTCTGCCAGAACTTGTTGATGTCGAAAAAACTGCACAAGTCAGAAAGAGAGAGAATCGTTCCCGACCCGCTATAAAGATTCGAGCCTCCTAGAGCCTCCAGCAATAATCTAGTGCAATCTTACGGCAATGGTACATACATCCATGGTGATAAATGAAAAATAAATACAGAAAGAGACAGATTTACGTAATTCGACATAATGTCTACGTCTATAAGCATATGGGAAGGAAAAATCTATTATAATATGTTTGTTTTACAGTCTATCACATCCTCACTGCACAATAGAAATCTTGAATCTATTTGTTGGAGTCAACATTCCCGCTGGAGCTCATTTCGTGAGGTTTAAGAAACTGTTGAAGAAAAAGCCGAAATCCTTTTTCTCGTTGTCTGATCCCTTTTCTATCCCTTGGCCTTGGGAGTGGTAAGAGATTACAACTTTATTCCACTTCTCATTGACATGCATGATTTGCTTTCTCTCATTTTTCATTTTTCTCTTCTTTTCTATCATTTCTTTCTTTTTCCTCTACACTCTCATTTTCCTTGTTTATTCTTTATCTCTTCTTCCTCTCTCTTCTAATTTGTCCCTAGTACCCCCCCTTTCATGGGGCGAGGTTGTTTATTTAGGCCTATTCTATCCCCTTCAATCATCACAAGTTCACAACTCTTCCGAAGAGAAACAAAAATAAAAGTATTAATTGCAATATGAATACTTGAGTTCTTACTTTTTTGATAAATCAAAGTTTAGTTTTTCAATTTTATTAAATTGATACATGAATTTTTAAAAAGTTGCAATCAGATAACTATGCCAATCTCTTATTAGAAAACCTTATTAGAAAACTAACAAAAGAATACCATGCGGCATTCTTATGCCTTGTCGATTGTCAGCCAATCAAATATTAACACGTAGTTATCTCCTATAATTTTTTTTAAAAAAAATAGATAGAAATATTAATTAAGAGTTTTTTAAAATTTAGATATTAATTTACAAAAATTGAAAACTTATGTGAAATTTTATAAAAAGGCTAAAAATCAAATACTTATTTTGCAATTAATCTGCAATAAGAAAAACTTTCTAATAATTTTCCTCCATTTCCAACGCAGCTGAAGATAAGCAAAAACACAAAAAAAAAAAAGGAAAAAAAAAAACCCGCTCGGGAGTCGGAAACCAATTTGTGTGTTGGGGGGTGCTAATCCCACTGCTTGGGGCTCCCAGCTAGTGGTATGGGAATTTCTTTTTTTTTTATATTTTTTTATATGTATTTTTTTAATATTTTTTAAAAAATAAAAATATTATAATATTAATAAAAAATATTTTTTTAATTATTAAGTAAAAAATAATAATAAATAAATAAAGAACTGCCGTAAAAATTAGGAGTAAGAATAGTATTTTCCTTGTGTGTATAGTTGTCGGAGTATCTGTTTGAGAAAGCAAAGCGGTGGACTGGTATGGAGGCACCAGCTTGTAAGTTCCCAAGAGTTGGAAACGGCAGAAACGACTCTAGCAGGATAGGCTCAAAAGGGGGTTCTGATCACTACCCAGATGATGAAGAAGATGGAGAACTCAACAGGGCTGGCAATGTTGTCCCAGGAAGCGATGCCGGTGGGAATGCTAATCGAATTCGAGGATGGAACCATTCGCGCATCATTAGGGTTTCGCGTGCCTCGGGTGGTAAAGATCTGCACAGCAAGGTCTGGACGTCCAAGGGCTTGAGAGACCGGAGGGTTAGGCTATCGGTTACTACGGCGATTCAGTTCTATGATCTTCAAGATCGGCTGGGTTACGATCAGCCTAGCAAAGCTGTAGAGTGGCTAATCAAGGCTGCGGCTGATGCTATTGCAGAGCTTCCTTCACTAAATAGTTCTTTTCCTGATACCCCGAAGCAGCTGAGCGATGAGAAGCGGGCGAGTGGAGGTACGGAACAGGGGCTTGATTCAGCTGAGGTTGAGGTAGATGGGGACCTAAATTTCCAGCAAAGTCAAAGCCAGCACCTTTCTTTGTCGAAGTCCGCTTGTAGCAGCACCTCAGAGACGAGCAAGGGCTCCCGTTCGTCTCTCTCGCGGTCTGAAATCCGGGTCAAGGAGGGTGAGCGGGCCCTGGAAAGAGCAGCTAAAGAGAAAGAGAAGGAAAATGACTCCGGTATTGCTCAAAATGTGAACCCCATTTCACACAATACTTCGTTTACCGAGCTTCTCACCGGTGGAATTAGCAGTGTTAACAACAATGCTACACTTCCCATTGAATGGACGCATCAAAACCCCGGTGGTGAGCCTAATGCATTGCATAAGGCGGCGAGGCAGTGGAGTTGTACAATCCCAATGGACTACTCCGAGTCCGGGATATTGGGGCCTTCGTCCGGAGTCCAGCACTCGTCGGGATTTTCTGGACATATCCCTTTAGGCAATTCCATTCCACAAGCAATGACAACATCGGCTGTAAATGCGAATAGTTGGGACCGTATGAAGTGTTTCAAGGCTTCATCTCCAGGAAGTGGGTTCTGTCCCTCAAGTACTAATAAGGTAAATGCGATTTTTCTTTTTTCTTTTTTCTTTTTTTCTTTCTGGTGTGTCCCCTCAAGTCCATATCTCACTTCTATTTCCAGTAGTTGTGCTTTAGAGTTCTAACTTCTACCTCCATATGATGATTTTTTTTCCTTGGAATCTGTCCGCGCGACATTATACGAAGCTTCACAGAACTAACTGCCCCTTTCAGTTGGTCCTTCCCTCAAACTTATAAGTGGGAAACATCATTTGACAATTTCTTTCAGTTGAAAGAACTGAAAGAAATGCTTCTCAGACAGTAGAATGTTGATCATATGCTGATACGCAATTTAACTTTGCAAAGTCCTGAACCAACTACTTCATAAATTCCACACCTTTGACTTTTTTGTTCTTACCATCGTCATGATTATCCTACGATCATTGTTATTGTTGTGTAGCTATTGTCTGGAGAGTGTTTGGTCTCAAATCGCGCAGTCAAGGGTTTCTGCCATGGAGAAGACAGGAAATGGTTCACCAGGGGATGTCCAAGAAACATGGGATGGCTCACACTTGTTGGCTTGATCACATTTTGCATCATGTTTTTCTCTTCTGGAATGGGAATCGTCCCCAGGATTTTGAACCCTGAGATATATCCTCCAAGGTATCGAGGCATCTGTGGAGGAATTGCTGCCTCTGCAAACTGGATCTCAAACCTCATTGTTCCACAGTCCTTCCTGACTTTAACGCATGCCTTTGGATCTTCCTGGACATTCCTCATATTTTTGGCCATTTCTGTTGTTGCCCTGTTATTTTCCTTGATCAACGTCCCAGAAACAAAGGGGCTTCCAATTTGAGCTAGGTGGAGAGTGCGTGCCTGCTCTAGATGAATTGATTTGCTGGACTGTTTGCGCTGGAATGTTCTAATTGCCGTGCTAGCTAATTTGATGCTTGATAAGGTTTGCTTATCTGCTGATATGTTGTCAGCATACGTAGTTTGTCCCATTGTTGGTCTGCATTGTTGTTGATGCAGCAGCAGTTGCTCTTCTAGTTTTGCTGTACAGTGGTATTGTCACTGGAATGTTGCTTCCTCTTGTCATCGAGTTGGTGTGCTGTTTTCTTGACGTAATCCTGTTGGTGTGTTGTTGTTTTCTGTTGCTACCGTACGCGTGGGTGTTGTCATAAGGGGTTGGGGTTAAGTTCCCCTTTATCATTACTTTCATGGCTCAAGAGTTATAAATATTACCCGAAGAAAACACAAGATGCCGGAGCTTAGAGCTTTGCACTTGATCAGGACCGGTTGGACAATCTGCCTGAAAATAAGTACCAACTCTTACAGCACTCCCACCAATGACTTTTTTATCTTATCCTTTAAGATACATTACCAAAATCTATTTTTTATATTTTTTATATTGATTTTTATAATATGTCATATATCAGTTTATTTATTTTTTCTTCATATCATTTAAATATTATATTTTTTAATATTTTTTATTCATTTCAAATATATTATCTAACTATCAATAATATCCTTATATCTTTTGATATTTACAATATCTCTTCATATACAATGTCATATAATTATGTTCTATTTTAAATTAATCCAAATTTATAAGCTAAATCAAAATATAAATTAATTCAAAAAATAAAAAGAAGAGATTATTTTTTCTGATCATTTCAAACTTTGATGAGCAACATGCAGAATGTGGGATTTGTTTTTACAAAATGAAATAGATAGTATCAGTAAACCCAAAGCCATCAACGACCTAAATCATTTCATGCTTGGCCTGTTAGTCAGTTCGACATTTTAACAAGCATCTCTTGTGTGGGTGACAATGCCAATAAGACACCCTACACCCTACGGATCTTATTAGTTCAGATGCATGCCAATGCCTTATGTTCAAATCCAAATCATATTTTTTTATAAATGAAAAACTTCATGGTTTTGCCATGCTTAACAATTTTCTATTTGCTTCATGACTGCAGTTATTTCCATATAAGTTTTAAAATTGATGTTCTACACACTTGTTTTCTTGTGATGGCCAAAACTAAGCCCAAGATAAACCTCTCAAACAAGCCATATATAACCTTTATAAAAAAGACTACGGACAACGAAATGAAAGGGTAACGGCAAGTAACTACGCACAAAATTAGTTACAAGAAAAAAAATTGCGCACCAACAAACCAATAGAAATGGATAAAATCCAAGTACTCTAGATTGAATTTTATTGTGCATACCGTTGACAATAAAGCTGGGATCTTTTTGATGTCTACTGTAAAAAAATATAATTAAGTCACTTCCTCTAAAACCATTACCATATCTTCGAAGTTGGAGGTCTATCTTCCAAATATGAGCAAATAAAGAGAGCCTTCTTACTTAATTAAATTCTCTTACAAGCTTTCAAACACCCAAAGCTTTTAAGACTATTTTACCAGTTCTAAAAAAACCTACCCACCAACACATAAACAAACTCCAAATTTCGATAACTTTCCTGGGAGCCGAATAGAAACTCAACAAAATCCAGAAAAGGGCAAAAAAATGGATAGTAATAGGTCAAAAAAAATTTTAATCTTCACCTCAACCGTGAGAGCATAGCTTGAAGACAATGGATGATCGGTGATGGAGTCAACAAGCGAAGTCGAGGAAGATGGGAGGCTCCGATTCTATCTTTGGCACCAAACAAAGAGAAAGCGTGGGAGCGAGTGAGGTCCAAATGTGAATAGAAAGAGTTGAAGAAATGAGAAACTCAGGAGGAGGAGGAGTGAGAAATTAATTAAAAATATTTACATTGATGAATAGAATCCTCTACATCTAGTAGTTTCTTGTAGCTCAATGTAAAAATGTTTTTAAAATAGAAGATCCGATGGAGGGTGTTTTGAGAGCATTTCTTTATATTTTTAGAGAAAAATGTATTATACAACATCCGTTGAGAGTGCTCTTGTGTTGACATTGGTATATCTAGGACATTGTAACCAATAAAAATTAATGTTTAAAACCAAATAACCCAATCCGTATTCCATTTACTTGGAGCCAATTGAATGGTTGTTTCTAGATCCCATATTGTCTCTGTCTTCCATTTGCACCCTCTTCCGTTTTGGAACTTCATGAAGAATCTCTTGGCTCCTAAAAATATAGGCATAATATATTAATATTTATGTAATTCCACGTCAAAGCGTTAATCCTTGATATTTATTTTAGCCAGTCTTTGGGTTAGCTTCACCTTGGTAATTGGGCTGCTCCACGTTCTGGTATAACAGGCTTAATGCACTGAGGCCCATCCACTTCTTGGAGCTATGAGAGCCCAATTCATGTCGTATTAGCGTCTACTCTGACTCAAACCCAATCAGAGTTTGTCGGCCACTAGTTCACGCACTCAACGTGTCGATCGGTGTTTGTGATCTTTTTTCGAATATGGTTCAGCTTTTACATCGAAGCTATTCGAAACAATGCCTGAGAGGGACTTTGGGTTCTTTGTGGTAATTCATAATTCATAGCTCAGAGATGGAGCGTTGGCCTTGTTTCCATAAACGCAGCTATCGGATAATGTGAAAACCTCCGGACGCAGTGAGTTTATCATATATGATGGTCAGAACTCAGAGGGTTTGATATATAATGGGTTGAGATCTTGCTGTCTCACTGTGCATTACATCCATGGACGAATGGGGATTTTTTTAAGTGTTTGACGAAATGTCCCAGTGGGATCTGCTGTTCTTAATGGAATCAGATGATCTTATTGCTTCAGCATTGGAAAACAATCATTTTGAGCTTTATTATCAGTCACTAGTAGTATTAAATTAAGCCCTTGCGTGACCCTGGTGTAACAGCTAATCCACATTAAAATCACAAAAATTATATCCACAATACGTCAAAACTTGCATCTTTACATTGAGTTTTTACTAATGTGTTTTTTTTTTTTTTTTTGCTGAAATATTAGCTCCATCTCCTTTTCTAGAGTTTAATTATTTCAAAAGTTGGTAAGTGATTTAAGAAGTTATTAGTCACATCTAAATTCTAGGCTATAATGATCTAAATTTAAGAATAAGTTTGAACTTTAAGTTACAATATTAGAAACTTGATGGAATTACTTATACAGTTCAAATTGTACCCAACAAATATCCAGTTTGAAATTTGATATAATTTTATTCAACTTATTTATAATTTACCTACTAATTAAGTGCGAGCAACTTAACAAATATCGAAATATATTATATAAATCGTTTCGGTAAATTATTCTAAAATAATGAAGATTGCATAGGGGCTTATATATGGGAGAGAAATGCTTTAGCTATAAAAAGATTTTATAAAGGTAAACTCACAAACTAATGTAATTTGATATGTTACTACATTAAATTGTAAAGTTAATTTTATTGTAAAGTATATTTGACGTATCATACAAAATTACGTTAATTTGTGAATTTATTTTTGTAAAATCTCTTAGTGACTAACACTTTCCTATATGGGATACCATAAAAATAAATAAATAAACTGATTTGATACTTCAAATACGTACCTTACTTGTCAATCCGATACTAATGATTTTTCTACGGATTATTCTCTAGTAATTGTTAACACAATAAGAGCTGGTAATTGTTAAGAAAAATAAGATCAGAAAAGTATAGAAAAAACGAAATCAATGAAACACAAACACAACTAGACTTACTTGATTTGGCAACGTATTTACTTCCATAGAGTAGCAAAAAAAAAAATTTAGATAAAAGAGCGATATTATGCAGCTTTTAGGAGTGTAACGGATCCGGTTTTGGACATATTTTAGATCCGAACCAGTATATACCGGTTTTGAGATTTGAAGAACCAATACCGCACCGGCTACACCCCTAAACCGGTACTTCTAGTTTTACCGGTTCCGATCTTGTTCGGTTCGATTTTTTCGGTATATTATATATATAATATGTTATATATATTATAGTATATAATAATATAGTGATAATATATTATAATTATATTATAGTATATAATAATATAGTGATAATATATTATAATTATATTATAGACTATAATGATATATTATAATATATAATATAATGATATATTATAGTATATTATAATATATAGTGATATTGTATTAGTATAACTACTAATACTATAGACTACAGTAATAATATATAGTTATTTATATAGGACTTTAACTTTTAAATAGTAATTTAGCATATAATACAAAATTATTTTATATATAATTATATATATTAGATATCAAAATTATATATAATATAAAATATCATATAAAAAAATTAAACATATATTGTGTATATAAAAAATTGATCCGATTTACTGGTTCCCCAGTTTTTTCTCACCCCTAGCAACCGTACAGAAATATTGTGTATATATATATGGCAAACCTCAATTGGCGACTGTACAAGAGTTTAATAAAATATATAATAAACCCGACCTAATTAGCTTGTCCGGGTCATGTTAAGAGCCAAAAAACTGGTCCAAAAGTTTTTCCAGGAGCATCACTTCAGCTTAGGCCAATATACTCCATGACCCAAGCCTCGTTGAAGATCTATTAAAAAATCACAATAAATTATTGTCGAATTGGATCATCAAATCCAGCCTCCACAAAATAGAACACCCCACACAAAAAACCCGATAGTAATCGAAAGCACTCTCTCACCTGCCAATAAAGTTGACGTTAAACAACTTGACCTCCAATTCCACCCCTAAAATCTCATGCACCCTAAAGAGGAGTGACCACTTGACTCTTTGTATATGTTGTAAGAGTTCTATTTGAACTTTATGTCCCGCTCATCCATATTATGATAGAGTTTTGAATAGTTCAAAGAGTTATAATGGGATAAAAATTCTTAAGAAATAAGATTGACTCTTAATCTCTAATCATAGTCAAATTTAAAGACTTAGATTTCATGATAGCCAGAAATCTATAAATAGCATTAAAGGATTAGAGGGTTCTCACCTATAATATTAGAGTGCCTCTAGCCATCGAGAGATACTAATGAGGCCAAGTTACTAAGGTAATCATTTTCTCATAATCAAATTCATTTCTTCATCAAACAGATGGAGAAAAGTACGTCTTTTATTATTGTTGTTTATTATTATAGATCATAAAAAATTAAAAATTCAATTATTAATATTCATGTTAAAATATCTAACATATTATAGATCATAGAAAATAAAAAATCTAATTATTAATGTTCATATTAAAATATCTAACATATATATCCGATATCTCTCTCTCTGCTGCGCTCTAAATGATTAGGATCAACGTTCATGTGCCTGAGAAGAAAGGATTAGGAGCATAGAGTCAAAGAAAACAATAAAATAAAAAAAAGGACAAAAGAAGTGGTGCACTTGTGGAAAAAGGTGCGAACTGTCCCCTTCGCATGATGATCAACACGTAAGATTGTAAAACACAGTTTCATATAATTGACCATACGTAGATATAGAGATAATATTTTAAATAAGCACAAATACTTGGATTGTATACAGAGAAGTCAAGATCAATTGTAGAAGCTAGCTAGATCCTGCCCAACCTGTGATCAAATCGATCTTACTGGCCGGCACTTGAGATATGAAACTCAAAAGCAACACTGCGTGCGTACGTGAAAGTGACAACGCTAGAACTAGGTCAAACTACACAGCATTTGCTCGACTCATCTGAATTTGGGCCCTCTTGAGAGTATCTTATCTTCACGCTATCTATGGCATGCATGCACTTTGTGTTGTGATGGTTTTCGCCTCTACTTTCTTTAATTGGACCTGTCAATTATGAGATTTTGAAAGATCAAGACATTGCACTTTGGACAACAAAAGCTAAACCTGAGAACCGAGTCAACTTATAGCTTGCCACTTTTACGTGGTTGAGTGAAATAATGGCTCTTTACCAAACAGGCGAAAAGGATATCAAAATCTTTGGAAGAGACTGTGAGGGAGGGGAGCGCGTTGTGCTTGTTTTCCTGAGTTTTTTTCCTTTTTTTTTTTTGGTTATTTTTTTGTCTACTTTCCATCTATCTCAAACTAGAAACCTCTTTTGGAATTGGGATTTTGAAATCATTGCATTGCATACCGGAGTTTTTTTTCAGGAAAAAAGATGTGAAAATCGTGTTTGTGCTGTGGAAGAATCTGCCATGATAATGTGACATCATGCTTTTAGTGATTGGAAAATAGGAGTAACTCAGATAGACTAGTTCCATGCACTCGAGGAAGATCAGAAACTTGAAATTTCATTGTCTTAGAACAAGCATTGGTCGATGCTTACTGATGGTACTGATCAAAGGCTACGTATCACTGTGCCAGAAAGTTTTCACTGTTCCTTCTTCGAGAAATATATAACATTTTCATGATTTTAAACGCTCTATGATCAGTCTCTCATTTTATATAATGACCCATTATTTAAAGCTTAGCGCCCCAACAGTCCTAAGATGCTTAGAGCCCCAAAAATAAGTCCCGTCTCTTCTTCCCACAATCCAATATTTTTTGACACACAAGATGAGGCCAATAAAACAGTGGCTTTGGGCTGCTTAAATCGAGCAGTTTATTCTCTCCCCAAGCTAGCTAGCTAACCTCATGTAGACTTGAGAGTGTTTATTTATTGTGGAGTTGGATTTATTTGTTGAGTAATTTACACACAGTTATGAAGTGTACAAGTACTGTGTAATAATTTTTAAAAAGAGTTGAGTCTATTATTAAAAAATTATTATTTTTTCAAATAAATCTCATATTTATTCACTTTTTTTAAAATAATTGTACTGTATATGCGTACTCACGACTACAACTATATATCGTTTCTCCTCTTTGTTTTATCAACCACAACGTAGAAAAGAAAGAGAGACTTGAGAAAACAAATCCACGATTAATTAGCTTGTTTAATTAATACATGATCTGTCATGATATCTAATAATAAAGAAAAGGGTGCCATTTATGCGAGAAGGGTCATCGAGAATCTGTCCAGATCTGCTGTTATATGTGCCAGATCTATCAAAAACGCATTCCACGTACATGTCCGTGAAAAGCCCCTTCTTGAGGCTTTGGATTTGCTGATCATGAGACTGAGGCCCCCATGCAGCACGAGGGCATAGCTTTTGGCAATCCGCAATTCAGACCGTTTTATTGATTGTGGATGCGTGCCAACCAGCTTAATTAAGACAACCTGATGGATGAAGCAAATTATAACTCCTTGGAGTCGTGGGAATTAAAAATAGGTCTAGTACCTAGTACTTATAAGCTTTTACATACATACATACATATATATATATATATAGTAGCGGTAAACCTACGTGTGAGGCACGATTGTCCTGTATTATTATAAAATAAATTGTTCAAAAATATAAACATCTAGTATACAAAAAAAAAAAAAAAAAAATCAGGTAAATGAGAATAATATAACTTATTCAAGTTGCAACCTACAGTTACATAATGTACTACATGTATTTGACATGGTATACTACAGTCTTATCGTATCATAATCTTGCTAAAGACTATAACATGTGTCGGTTAATTAATAATACACATATATATAAATAAATAAATTTTAATTTCTAATCACTTTAAATTAGTGGACAATATTGGTCGGAGATTGGACTAAAAAGATTTTGCTTAAGAAACAAGGCAACTCATCATCACTGATCATCATGATCACGTACATCATACCTGATCTTCACCATTACACCTGATCTCGATCATTAATGATATTATCTTCTAATAAAAATTATGCTAAACATGTTGCATGTCTCACCCAGATCAAATTAATCAATACCCTCCATCCAATCAGAATCTTTTTTAATTTTTATTTCTTTATTAATTAATTAATTAATTAATTAATTATATCGTTGAAGGCCAGCCTTGTACTCAACATGCATGCCTTTAGATTATTAGATTAATTAATACGATTATATAATATTTAAGACTCGAGAGCTTTCAAGGTCATTGTCATAATTTTGTCAAATAAAAGTAAAATTTAAAAATAATAATAATAATTTGAAAAAATAAATTAAAGTGTCAGTGTCATCAAAATTAATAATAATTTGTTATAATTTATTCCTATCAAGGTCCAGACAAGATCCTTCACACAAATGTAATCAAGCAAAAATCCTGGTGAATGTTGACAGTACTTCATGCATTGGTGTGTATATATATACTAGTGGTGGCTAACGTGCAAAGCACGTTTGCCATGTCTGGTTAATTAAATAAATAAATAATTTCTAATATTAAAATAATTTAATATATATGAATAAAATTATTATTTATTTATATTCATCATTTATTATGGAATTTAAATTATATTAAAAATTTAAATTAATTATATAGTTTTTTTCTATTAAAAATATTCAGTAAAACTTTATCATTTATTTAATGATGAAAAAATAATATTTTATAAATTAAAGTTGATTTTAAGTGTATGATATAGTATTATTCTCTTAAAAATATTCAGTAAAATTTTATCTTTTACTTAATGATGAAAAATTAATATTTTATAAATTAAAGTTAATTTTAAGTGTATGGTAGAATATTTATATTTTAGTTATTTGTTTTATGTTAGTTTAAATCAATATTTAAACTTCTATCGTTAGATTAAATCTGAAGATTAAAGATGAAGGGTTGTAATTTAAAACCTAAAAACTAATTTTAATTTCTTAAAAATATTTAGTAAAATTTTATCATTTATTTAATGATAGAAGATTAATATTTAATAAAATAAATTTGATAGTTTATGTATAATATGATATTTATATATTAATTATTTAAATTTTAAATTAGTTTAAATTAATGTTTAAATTTCTATTGTTAGATCAAATCTAAAAATTTAAAATGAAGAATTGAGATTAATTTCTTAAAAATATTTAATAAAATTTTATTATTTATTTAATTTATTTCAATATTTTTAATTAAATTAATATTTATGTATATTTAAATCAATATTTTAATTTTTTATTGTTAAATCATTTTGAAGATCCCAAAATGAAAGAAGTAAGTGAATAAATTCCTATATTTTTTCTTTTCTCCCTCACTTTTCCCTCCCCTCTCTCTCTCCTCCCTCGGCTCACGCTTACGCGGTACGCTGCCTCTCCTCCCAGCCGAATCTTCGTCTACCCAGCCCGACGCCGCCGTGCGTCGGTGAGTCTCACCGCCTCTTCCACCGGCACCATCTCACTCCGGCGAGTCCTCCCACACCGGTCTCCCTCTCTCACGCTCTCTTCCTCTCTCTCGGCTGTGCACAGCGCGAATGGGTTTGATACTGCTGCGCCGCCGTACGCCATCCTTCTGCGCCACCACCTCCACGGTAGTCTCCTCTCCCACCGGCCATCCCCCTCCAGCCAGCTCGGCCTCCATCTCCGTGCCGTTTGCTCCCACGAAATCTACCTCTCTCTTGCACGGGTTCTCCACACCCACGGCGCAGCTCCACCTCCTCTGGCCACCACACCACCACCGGGACCTCCTTTCGCCACAGACCACCTCTCGTAGCCGTCCTCACGCCCAGCCGAGCCACCATGGATGCTCACCTTCCCTCACGGACGCCCATATCTCCTTGTGGTATTTTTGTTTTGCCTCTGTGGTTTTCGTTCGAGGATGCAGAGAGGGACGAGATTTGCGGTTTTGTGATTTTGCCTTGTGGTGATTTTGTTAATTTGTGGTATTTTTGTGAAGATTTTATGATGATTTTATGATTTTACCGTGTATTTTTGTGATGATTTTATGGAGGATTTGCTATGGTTTTGCTTCGGTTTTGCCTCTTTGATTTTGCTTGGATTGGAGGATGTAGAGAAGAGAGGGACGAGATTTGCGATTTTGTGATTTTGCGATTTTGCCGTGTGATTTTACGATTTTGCCGTGTGATTACTGTTGATGTTACTGTTCATTACTGTTCATAGGGCGATAGGCGCTTTTAAGTATAAGGAGATATAATTAGCTATATATATAATTAAAGATATTTTTCCCAATTTGATTTTATATAATATTTTCTTACTTTTTATTCTATTCGGTTTTACCCTAAAAAAAAAAGAATTTACTATTATTTATTAATAACAATTAGTTAGATATTTTTTCAGATGAGAAAGTATAAAATATAGTAACATATATTATTTTTTCTAGTGATTTATAGTGATTTTATTAAATTTTTGTTTACTCACTTTGTCTCTCTCCTCTGGCCCGATTCTTTCCCACGGTCCATTCTCCTTCAGCCTAGCCTGATGCCGCCATGCGCCGGCCAGCCTCACCGCCACCACTGGCGAGTCCCCCTCACGCCGATGACCAACCCAGCCACTACCAATGTTCCCCACGCGCAGCCCTCTCTCTCCCCCGCGGAAACCCATCTTTAATGGGTTTCTCCCATTTCTCTCAACCTGCGTTGCCGTACGCGGCCACCCAGCGTCACGACCACCACCAGTGACTCCCCTTCATGCCGGCAACCAACCCAACCACCACCGATGTCCCACACGTGCAGCCCTCCCTCTCCCCCGCAGAAACCCATTCAAAATGGGTTTCACCCATTTGTGTCCAATTGCGCAGCCGTACACGGCCACCCAGGCCACCACACCTCCACCACTTCACACCGGCGACAACCTCTAATAGACCCAGCCACCACGAACCTCCATTTCTCTCTTCGTCGCACACTGGTATTTGCACGCACAAACCCATTTCTCACGGCAACTCTCTCTCTCTCTCTCCAAACAAAAAAGAAACGAAGAAGAAAGAAAACAAAGATGCGAAAATAAATCTGAAATGAAGAAGAAACCATATGGGAAAGAATGGAAACGAATAAGAAATATATTTCTGTTGTTGAGCCGTAGAAAGAAAACAAACATGTGAGAAAGAGAAAAAGAAAAACAAGATACATAAGTGAAATTAGAATATTATTGCATACCAACAGCGAGAAGAAGAATCCTCAAACAACACGGGAGAATTTTTTTCTTCCTCCTCTTGAGTCTGAAAAGCTTTGCAGATGCTGGAAAATTGTGACCGAATGAAGAAGAAGTAAAATTGTGACCAAAAGGGAAAAGATATCAGGAATGAGAAACCAAGAAGAAGACGCTTGATACTGTTCACTATTTAGAACTGTTCATTACTATTCACATTATACATGTTTTTAAGATATAGGAAGATATATATTTACGATCATTTTGAAAATTCAAGTTTTGGAAGTCTTGTTTTTTATATTGTTTTCCATTATTTAATTAATAGGTGTTTTGCAGTTCATGATCATCAAAATTGATGAATTTATTGTTTCTTTCTACCAGGTTTGGCTTGGTTTTGCGAGATGTAATTGGGATCCTCACTCTCCCTCTTTTATGCCTTACTTGATACCAAACAAATTTAATTCTCTAGAAAAAAATAATAATAATAAGACTTTAAATATCTTGAAAATTTACTAGAGTTCCAAATTAGAGAAATTATATTTTTAGTTTTAGGGTGTGCAAATTTTGTTATTCTCTTTAAAAAAATTGAGTAAATATGAAAGTTAATAACTTTGGACCGGTCGGTCTATTAATCCTCAAATAACAGTCCTTCAATGGGCTGTTGACAAGTAGACTCTCCATTCTAATTTTGATGCGCTTGCACTCCATGTGAAAACTTACACCCACGAACTCATCCTCTCCCCCCTCCCCCCGTCTCATCCTCTCACAACAAAACCCACCCCCTCTCCCCCGTCTCATCCTCTGGCATGAAAGTCGCCGCCGTCAGCCCTACGTCAAAACCCACGAAACCCGCCGAAGTCCTCTCCCCCCTCCCCCATCTCCCATCCTCTCGCATGAAACCCACCCTCATCCGAGACTAGACCTGTCCCTCCTCACTAGATCGAAGCCGCCGCCGCCGCTGCCGCTGTTGAGTATTTGTTGAAGCCATGACACTCAGAGAATGGGACAATGCCAGACGTGGTCCCTCTCTGGTATGCCCTAATTCAATCATGGTAGCACGAATTCACTTATATTCCTTTCTTTTCTCTTCAGAATTTGATTATTTTCTTTTGATTATATCTGATGGTTGAAGCAACACACTGAAAGGTCGGTGAAAGATTGGCTTTCTTATTTTGTTTCTAGGTTTTTCTTGAATAGGGTGCTGGAGGCCCTGGCGACGACGACAACAGGTGGCTGCAATGGCTGAAGCCTCTGCTCAGTGAGAATTTTTTTGTTCAATGCAAGTTACACGCAGATTCCCACAAGAGTGAATGCAATATGTACTGTTTGGATTGCAAGAATGGGTTGATATTGATTTGATTGTGGGTTGATTTTGGAGAGGAGATGGCGAGGAGATGGAAATGATCGGCGAAGATGAGGGAGATCGGCGATAGAGATGGACGATGGCGAAGATGATGGGCGACAGAGATGCTTGGCGATGGCGGCAGGAGAAGACGAAATGACTGAGAACATGGAACGTGAGAGGTTTGGGATCATACAAATGAATAATCTAGTGTGATGCACTCCGTTCACTTAATGTAAAATAAATGATGTGTCAAATTTTAATTAGAGGCTATTTATAGGTCAATAGCAGACCGACTGTTCCAAAGCGTTTTTCAATTTCAAATTCACATGAAAAATTTTATTTTTTAAATAATAAACTCTATTTTTTTTTCAAAATAAGTATATGAAATTTACACAATCTAAAACTGTATCTAACATTACTACTCTACAATTGAAATCTCTACCGCCTAGGTACCTATTGAATAATTTTACTTGCAACATATTAAATTATAACATATTAATGATATGAAATGTGTATACCTAGCTCTAACTTGCATCCTGAAGATAAGGGTGAAAGTATGGTGAACAGTTTTGAGTATTTTCATATGCAGAAAAGTGAAAAACAAGAGTGATGAGGAAGTAAAGGTAGGGAAGGAGTAAACAAAGCAAATTAAAAAGAAAAAATAGAAAAACAGAGATGGATCGAGCAGCGTTAGGAGCATGATGGGGGGTGAAGACCGCAACACGTGCTCTGGTCTTCTGCCTCATCCGCGTCAATTCATGCACTCATCGAGAAGTCAGCCCAGCCAATGCATTAATTCATTACATTGCGTCTCTCTCTCTCTCTCTCTCTCTCTCAGAGACCACCACGATGACACGTGCCCTTGCCTCCCAAATGCCTCTCTCTCCCTCTCGAGCGTGTCACAAGCTCTGTCACCCAGCAACTTGACCCCTCAAAACACCCTTTTCTCTCTGTCATCTGCCTTGAACGACTCAAACACACCTACTTTTCCCCCATATTTTAGCTTTTATTTTCTCGTGGCATTGTAATTAATATAGAAACAAAGCTACCCATGGGCAATGTTTACATAGATATATATATATATATATATATAAAAAGAAAAAGAAAGTTGTTATGGGGGGGATTAATTTAATGATGGCTTCTTTTAACCCGGCAAGTGAGTGGATCGAGCATGGGATTGCGAGCACACGCCTGCTACCTCTCTTGATGACTCATTAACCTATGTTGGTAATTGGGGTGGGAGACATTACTATGATTTTGATGAGAATCATTGTACAATTCCCATTTTCCTTACTCCCTCTTCTTCCTTTTTATTCTTTTCATTTTAGAGTTTAATATTTTTCATTAATTATTATTCATCATTTCATATCTTATATCTTATAAAAAAAAAATAATATTACATACAATCGTAGAATATATAAACGTCATGCAGTCGTTTTAAAAAAGAGTAGGATCTATTATTAAAAAATTAATTTCTTTTCATGTAAATCTCATATTTATTCATTTTTTTCAAAATGACTGCACGATGCTTATACACTCACGACTGCAAGTATCATTTCTCTATAAAAAAATATCTCAATATCCATAAAAAAATTCTTACATCCCATAAAAAAATTATAGGTATGAAATATAAGATTGAATAGTAACTGATGTACAGTAAATCTCTTAATATAAATATCTTCATAATTTGCCTTCCCGGCCATTCCATTTCTTGATTTTTGAGTTATATATATCATTATATATATATATATATATAGGATAGTGTTATGGTATCGATAATATTTAAAAAAAAAATACAAAATATTGCATCGGTGCATAGATTCGATCGACATTTTTCATATATATAGTACTAGTTATGATTAATAAAAAAATTAGATTTTTATTTGAATTTGAGAGTCTAGCGTAAAAAGAGATATAATATAAAATAGATTATACAATATTTTTTGATCATTTAGTGTTGTTCAAAAATTATATACAAAAAACAATAAATGTTGTAAGATCAATTAATTAGTATATTTATCTCGCTACTTTATATCTGATACTCCCAAATTCGAAACAAGAATTTGAATAATCAATTTTTATAACTTGAAGCAATGAATTCGAGCACGTAAGATTCGATGGGTTGGATGATTTTATGCTCTGAATGGTCTTGAATAAAGCCGAAATCTTTAGAGATGTTAATCTATATTGGACTGGTCATCTCAAAGTCAAAAGAGTAATATAATATTATATTTTCTAATAATTTTTTTTTATATTTTTCAAAATAAATTTTGATCAAATAAATTATATATATATTATATCTCATAACTTTATTTACAAATTTTTATGAGCATGTCCACGAGCATTTGCAAGCATAAAAATCTTCTTTAGCTAGACTTTTCTACTTCAACACAATTTGTAGGACTTCAACTTTTATATTCATGATAAAAAAAAAAAAAAACACATAGAGAAAAAAAAAGAAAAGAAAATGAAGAATTGAAAAACAAGCGAAAAAATATATTTGTTGGGAATCATTATAGATTAAAATAATAGTTTGGAAATGAACAGTGACTAGTCAAATTTAGAAAAAGATATATAATTAATGTAATTCAAAAGTGGAGCTTTGAATATTTGCCTAATCCAATACAGCTCACTTTTGAGCTATCTAGCCAAATTTTGACTAACCGCTGGCCAAATACCAGTGCTCAACTTAGAGATATCAATTGAAAATTTCAAGGTTACAATTACATATGTAGACTAACTAATTGTGACACCTTTTAAGCAATGGTATGATGACATGGGTTAAAGATATGGCAACCATAGAATAAGTCCATGCAGTTCAATTGTTTAGGTTTCAAATCAAGTAGTACTAAAGTTGGTTCAAAACTTTACAAGTGTCAATTTTTGGGAAGGAATTTGATCAGTAATCTTCCTAATTAATAGGGTTTGCTTATATGTGTGTGTGATTAAACTCATATAATGACACTGATTGAAACTTTGGAGGTTAGATTTCTGTGCTTCTCGAAGAACACATTAGCCTTTTGCTAAAAGCCTAGATGATGCTGAAAATCATGAAGACCCACGTACACTAATTTAGGTTTAACCAAGTCATGTTCTACCTTTTATTGCATGTGCCATGCAAGTAGAGATCAGGGTGTTTACTATTAATCTAGGTTCAACCCAATTAAAATACGTACATCTCCATTAAGTAATAGGGATATATTATTTATATCTATATATATATTAGTGTACGTTCTTTTTAATTATCAACAATATTGTGCTTTTAAATAAAATTATATCTGATTTATTACTTATCACATATAAATATTGACCCATTTAATTTAAAATAATATTATAACTTGAATGCTTTATTCAACAAACAAAAATAATAGATATACAGTACTCATGTATGGTACTCTTCTAAATAGTTTTTTTTTGTTGTTGTTCCACAGCTAATTATTTTTTAAATTGAATCATGATATATGTACAACTCTTTCAAATTTTTTATATAATTATGTTTAAATTGAGAGTATTTTTTTTCTCCAGAAAGAAGACGGTAGTCAAATTTTATTGATAATCCTCATTTATTGTGGAGGAAAACCGTATTTACAACTAAAAACCTGAAAGTTTACAGATATGCAAGAAAGATCAAAACCCAAACCTAAAAAATCATAGACATGAAACCAAAATTACAAGGTGCCAAAAACAACATAAAGACCACAAAAATTGAGGGTATTAGAAAAGTGTTATATCATGTATATCATTTTAGGTTTACATTTCTTAACAGATTGTATAAGAAGTAAAGTTAGTTACCAATGCAGATTTGACACTTGAGTAATATTAGGTACAAATTTCAAATAGATAAATTCTATATAAGTCATTTGTAAAAAAAATAGATCTTATTAATAAAAAATAATTTTTTTATACTTTTTTAAAATGTAATCTCTACTTTTTTACAAACCTTGAGCAAGACTTGTCTATTTAAGATTTGTATAAATTATTTTTCAAGTTAGATATGTGTTTTCTTATGCTTATGATGATGAAATTAGGCCATCTAGACAGAGAAAACTTCGCTTTGTAATTGACATTTGATATTTGAATTATAATCAATATAGAAAGCTAACTATGATAATTCATATTAAATATATTGAGGATGATAAATTCATATTGAAAAACTTTGTGATAAAAGAACGGTGAAACTTTCCCATTTGTGCCCGCAATTTGTCTGCCTACTGTCTTACAATTATTGCCGATAGCATTTCTCATACAATTATTGTAGCTTTGACCGGCGTTATTGATGGAATGAAAAGTGAAACATTTTAATTTGTAGTACTAGAATATAAAAGTATAGCATATTTAAAAAATATATTTTTTTTTATATTTATATAAAATTTTATTTTTTTAATATGAATACTCGTGATTTGTACGTCTTAAAATTATATTTAATATTACTAAAAATGCATCTCAACTAATCCTAAAGTTCTAGAATCAGAAATGGGTTGAGATGAGTTAAAATGGTTTGTAAATAATAAAATAAAATATTTTTATAATATTATTATTATTTTAAAATTTTAAAATATTAAATTATTTGTTATATTTTGTATGAGAATTTGAAAAAATTATTATCTTTACTTGGAGCAACCATTAATGCCAGTGGAAATGTCGCTATACCTCAGGAATCTTTTTTTACAGTTTGAACACTATTTTCATGTGTTTCTTATTTTTTTCAAGTACAATATTTGTTATAACATTATGGTAGTATTGGTGGTCCAAAATGTTGAGTCTATGGAGCTTAATTCATTTTTATTACAGCCCGATTTGATTATCCAACTCGATAAATATTTGTAACGATTTTTAGGTAGAGTTTTAATGAGGGCCCAAGCTGAAGTTTAAGTAGAGAGTTCGTTGAATACTTGCTCGAGTAAATATTAAAGTTGAAAATATTTTTATAATATTATTATTATTTTAGAATTTAAAAATATTAAATTATTTATTATATTTTGAGTGAGAATTTGGAAAAATTATTTTGAGATTTGAAAAAATTAAATTGTTTATTATATTTGTGTAAGAATTTGAAAAAAGTTATAATGATAAAGATGAGATGAATTGAAATAATTTGAGATAAATTTTGAATTCAATCAACTTATTAAAGTCATTTTGGATTATTTTTACTTGGAGCAACCATTAATGTTAGTGGAAATGTCGCTATACCTTAGGAATATTATTTTACAGTTTCAACACTATTTTCATGTGTTTCTTATATTTTTCAAGTACAATGTTTGTTATAACATTATGGTAGTATTGGTGGTCCAAAATGTTGAGTATGTGGAGCTTAATTCATTTTTATTGCAGTCCGATTTGATTATCCAACTTGATAAATATTTGTAATGATTTTTAGGTAGAGTTTGAATGAGGGCCCAAGTTGAAGCTCAAGTAGAGAGTTCATTGAATACTTTCTCGAGCAAATATCAGACACAAAATTCGCTCAAATCTCATTCAACATCTCTCTCAAGCAAGTAACGCTATAATTAAAAAATTAGAACTTTCACCGTATAATCCTATATATATATTTATTATCAATAGTATGGTTGGGCTTGAACTTTTGTAATTTTACCCCACAATATACATTGACATTCCTTAAGAGAATAAAATCTTCTATAGTTTTGTGGACGTAAATATATTATTGAATTGCGTAAATTTTTATATCTTGTGATTGATTTTCTTGTTTTACTTTAATTTTTTTACATTGTTTTCACAAAAAAAATAAAAAAAAATAAAGTCTTAAATTTTATCATTTCCGATCATAATAAAAAATATATATATTTAAATCGAGGACATATCCAATATAATATTGAAGCAGATTTTGTAATAATAAAAAATATAAATATTAATTTTTAACTTCTTAATATAATTTTAATAAATAACACTATAAATAATATCTAAGTTGGTACAACAAATTTATAAATAACGAAAAATTTTATTATTTATAATCTTACACATTATATATTATATTATTTATTTTTATTTATTTATACTAAATTAAATTATAATAAAATTATTTTATCTCATTTTTTATAATTTTTTCCGATTCTGATCTCAAATTCTCACCTTTTACTGCAGTTTATTTGCTGTTTGACAGCAAGAGGATTGCTCCCATGGATGGTGTGGCCCATAATGGTGCCACTTTGCACAGAAGTAAATATAATAATAGGAGTAATAAACGGAAGCATACACAGAGACACATCATTGCTCGTACGGATCAATAAGTCCTATCACATTACTTAAATCCTAAAACCAATCAATTCATTAAACTAATCCCCCGAAAGCACCTTTTCATATAAAATTAATAATACTATATATTACCAAATTTAAAAAGGCTTGTGATTAATCGGTGGGAGACTGACTGACTAGTGACTACTACTTCTCAACTCGACATTTGGGTGGTCCTTTCTACCTTTTACAACTAACCCTCTTGTTTACTAATAATTACAATACTGCCAAAATTATGTATAAAAATCAACAAATAAAAAATATTATTTAGACATGTAATTTATATACATTTTCTTTAAAAAAAATTGCATAGATTTAAAACTTGCATAAAAAATAATTTTTTAATAATAGACCTCTATTATTATTCAAAGAAAGTGCATTAGATTTCCACATCTTAAGACTGTAAATATAAATTGGATATGTTAAGGGCAGGTTTGAGGAGTGGGATGAGACACAAAATTCTCATCTCATCATTATACATTTTTCAAATCTTCATACAAAATATAATAAATAATTCAACTTTTTCAAATCTCAAAATAATAATAATATTAAAACATAATATCTTAAATACTAAAACAAAATTACAAAATTCTCGTCTCACTCTCCAAACTTGCTCCTTTAGATTACTCCACCTATTAATGTAGTAGCATTTAGATTAAATAAAACTAAGGATAAGGAAATTATTAATGATTAGTTAGATAGTCTAAAGAATCAAACTCCTCCGAGTGTCATCAAGGCCTTAATTCACAAAAGATTATTGAATCCCAAAAAGGAAACAAAATGACTGACCTACTGCATCCATCCAGAAAAGAAAACATGATTTAAAACTACGTACCTTGGAGGAACATTATTATTCTGAAATAGTTGTTTATATTAGTTATGTACTTTTTCTTCCTTTATTACATTAATAATTATTGAGAGGGTATGTTACCTAACTTCCTACCTGTAACTGATGCATGCATTCAGTAAGTGCAGGTCCATCATGATCAGTTATTTATGCATTTGAAAATGAAAATAATTAAATGGATTTAGAACAGCCAAATGGTCTTTTTATTTTCTGTTTTAAAAGGCATAAATGCCATATGAATGAATGAACTGTCTGTGTGTTCAGTAACATGAAGACTATATAAATGTGCCTGACCCCTCACAAACATTAATTTCCATTCAGGCAAATGCTGTACTATATAATTAATGTGGTAAAAATGAATAATGAAAATCCACCACATTAATTTATTATATATGTCACTCAGAATAAGATTTTTTTTTTAATTTTTTTTATACAGAGGGCTGGGTGGAGGGTTCAAATCTGATCCTTCCATTTAGAGACCAGACGACCTTATGCCATTTGGACTAAAGGACATAAGATTAATTCTTTGATTGGAAACTAATTAAAGAACATTTCCTTAAATCATTTTTTAGAATAATAGAAATTAATGCTGATCCAAAGATAAAAACCAATGTTTTGATTTCAACTTATAAATAATTCTCTAAATTAGAAAGCTTGCAATTATATATATATACCAATAATGTACGTTATGCCTTGCATGCATGCACTTATATAACTCATGATCTTAAATTAGCATGCATATATATACCATATTAATTAATGCAGGTTGGATCAAGAAATGACCTAGCTAATTTTTTTGCTTTGTACGTTTATCAATGAATATATAGGTCAGTAGTATCATGTCTATATATATACGACATGATTTATATATATATATATATATATGTATCAGAAATACGAAAAAAGGAGCCCTGATGCTAGCTTTTTTTTCTTGAGCCAAGTGCTTCTAATAGCTAGGATTCGTGAAACTTGGTGAAAACAAATTGTATATAGTAAAACAAAATCAATTTGATTTTTAATTTCTTGGATTCATCACATAATCTTCATCTCAAAAGCATGCATGCACTTCCTTCCTTCCTTTCTTGATTTTTCTGGAATTATATATGTACATATTCTTAACCTAAAACTTATTTATTTTTTCTAACGGCCTACGACATTTAGAATGTTGCAGAGAAGGTCTCTTTCATGGAGTTGTGAAGTCATATATATATAACAAGTATATGTGTGACCATTTATGCATGCACGGTATTAAGTACTATAGAATTTGTAAATTTACAAGCTTGGAAAGCAAGCTAGTTTTTGAGTTGTTGTGTGGAGTAGTAGCTCCATTTATAAACCCCGACATGTTGCTATCTGGATTGTCAATGGGTGAGTGCATTCTTTAGTTATGTGAGAAGTACTATATATATATATATAGAGTAATGCTAGAGAGAAACCACTATAGCAATGCACACTTTACACTTATTGCGTGGTTGTTTATAGTTGATTGTTCTCAACAAGTGAGATGTGTGGTTTAGATGATACTACATCATGTGTGCAAAATGGATACTTCTAATAGTGACTTCTATCTATATTTATTCATATATATATGAGTAATTCTTCTCTGCAACCAGTTTTTTTATTCTACACAACACACCTTATGTGGCAAATTATCTGGTCTAGACCGGTATGGGAAGCCACGTCACGATGAGTCCATTAGAAGAAAAAATCTCATTTCTCCTTTGATGAAAAAATCTCCTTCCTCCTTCCACGATCAACATCTTCATCTTTTCGAGATTTCCCAACTAACATCCCCCTCATTTACCTCTCTCACTCCCACAAAACCCTCTCTCTCTCTCTCTCTCTCTCTCTCTCTCTCTCCCCCTCTCCCTCTCCCTTGCTTTCAATCATCAAAACTATTTTAGCTGTGAAGCGAGAGCAAAAGAATGCGGATGTTGAATCAGATGTAAGTGTTTTCCCAACTTTACTTACAAAAGAACAGTCCTGATTTTGAGTCATGTTTTCTAAATCAATATATTAGACCGAATCAATTGCCAGAAACCTGAGGGGAGAAATGAAGATTTTGTTTTTTGAAACTAATAGATCATTACATAAAAGGTGCTAGGTCTTCAATCAAGTTTCCATTTTATTCTTAAACCAATAAATCATTAAAATCCATGGTTCTAGGTTTTCAGTCAAGTTTCAATTTTTTTTTTACTAGTTTCTCATCAACCAAACGTGATTGTTCTATTCCCAAATTGAAAAATGTTAATAATTGTGGCATGCAAAGCAATGTTCACCAATTAGGAATTGAGGTATATGCTTAACTGCAGAGGAGAAGGTGGGGGGAAGAAGTGGGGGGACGCTAGCTGGAATTTGAAATGTCTTTCTTAAACGAGCGTTTAGTTGTTTAGGATAAAAAATAGAAAAAAAAAAAATACACAGAAGCACAAGTGTGCGGTGTAGAAAAAGGGGAGGTAGCTGTGTAGAACTACTCTCTCTCTCTCTCTCTCTCTCTCTCTCTATATATATATATATATATATATATATATATTTATACACACACACATACCTGTTAATTCTAAAGGCAATTTATTTTTCTTGAAAATATTATCCAATATATGGTGCAATATTAGTGAATATTAATTTATATGTTCCCCAAAATGGGTGCATCAGTTTAGAGTACATGATCAGGAATCTCATGATCATCATTTGGGAAATCGCAGGGAATTTATATAAAGGACCCATGAAATACTAATCCAAATTATCCAATCCCTTAATTAGAACCAAAAAACAAAATTTACAATCAAGAAAATTAAGAATCCATATATATATATATGTATGTATCTCTACTTGAATCTAGTTTAATTATGTAAATTAACTGCATAAATTTGGAGGAGTAGGTGGTCGGTCTGTCTACATGCAATATTGTTCATGAGCTAATGTCATTTTCTCATATTGCTAATTCATAATCATATCATCATGACTTGATTTTATAATACTTTAGACAGATTAGAAGGATGATATCTCATTCTTTTCCATCAAAATATCTGAACTATTCTATTTAATGAACAAAGCAAATTTATAAACACACAACAGTTTTATAGTATAGATAAACTGAATTGACCCAAAAAGTTAATACGACTTGGCTAACACATGCAACTTTACATTTAATAATTAAACATGAACTTACTATAAGAAAAATGAGTATTTGTGACTGATTATTTACGATTATAATGACTATTTACGATCAAAACATACTCATTTTGACAAAAATAATCATTTTCGTAAGAAATAACTGGTCACACATTATAAGCAATTTTCTTATAATGACTATATATACCAACTATATATTCACATTTCCTTGATATAGATCATATCAAAATCAATACTCATACATATATATATATATATATATATATATATACATACACCCAAAATTGATAAACATAAGTACTCCTACTAAAATAATACAATCAAATAAAACTTGTCTAACTAGTTAACAATTAATACCCGATAATTGAAAGGGTTTTTAATTAAGTTTCAAGAGAAAATTGGTAAAAACATGATTTTGATTTCTAAGCAATGTATATATATATATATATATATATATATATGCAGGTCGTTCAGTAGCGGATTGATCCAAATGTACACAAGTAGTCACAAACATTAATATTGTCACGTACATGTCATTTTCATACATGACTAAAAGGCGAAAATATTCCCATGACACCTCTTTTATATAATGTGCCAATTCAGGTTTAATTCTGATGATCATTACACTGCCATTAATATCATTAGTTTATATCCCCATTCAAATTGATGGAAAATTGAATTTTGGTGGGTACATTTCAAAAGATCAGGTGTCAGTCAAGAGTACAAATTTTCCCTGGAAACTTATTTATTGGATGCAACTATTCACATATTTCATATTGCCATATTTTCCTCCACCTCTTCAGACATATATAGTACCAAATATTCAACTTCAAATTTGTTGATTAATACTTCTTTTAGGCCATTGTTTATTTGCCCAAGACTTAACACATAGAGCAATGCTACGTGTAGTCCCTATTTGAGAACTACATTGCAAGTTTAGTTAATTTTGTCTTTAAAATTTTTTTAAAATTACAATAATATCTTTATTAAAATAATACTTTTTTCCATTTAATGAAAGACTTGCATATTCCATCTCCAAATGGAAACTGCAAATATAATTTCTCTAACACATATTATCCAAACCTCTCAATTTAGAAGCACATTATATTAAGGTTGCAATATCACTTTTGACTTAAAACAAGAAGATAAAACAATTGGATTTTTTGTTTTATAGCAAACTAATGATTCTTGGTTAAGAGAAATAATTTATACAATCATAATTAAGGTATGCAAATTTTGCTTGCATACTTTAATTTCTTGTTTTCACACAGAAATACTTTCAACCTATCTCATTTCATTATTATAATTTTTTTAAATTTTTATATAAAATATAATAAATAATTTAATATTTTCAAATCTTAAAATAATAATAATATTTTAATAATATTTTATTCAACTCATCTAAAATCATCTCATTTTATCTAATTATCCAAACGAGCCCTAAAATTATATTTAGCATTATTTGTCAAAAAATACTTTTGAATGTTTGGTTGGTATGTGAATTATTTACAAAATCAATCATAATATATCTTTTTCGGACTGCATATATAATCACAAAAAATTATTAAAAATTAATTTGATAATTCAATAGAAATGATATTTGAAATCGCAGAATATGTAAGTAATTATTTTTAAAAAATTAAGTAAATATAGAATATAAATAAATAAAAAAAACTAATTGTTTATTACTAAACACTCCTCTTTTTCAACAAAATTACGCAACACATGAATGGTCCAAAACTAATCATTCAAACTACCATTATGATAAAGTTCAAAGTTCAAACCTCCAAAACTTGTAAGCAAAAATGGAAATGATAACAGTCGGGAAATTAAAGATTGAGAAGGACAGAAGAGTAGAAAGAGAAAGGAGGAGGGGCAAATAGGAAAGAAAGAAGATTTTAAAGTGGGGAACGGCGCAGTGTCTGTCCTTTCCCGGTAACCCCGGTGGTTTGCTCGAATGGGGAAGAAGAACAACCCTTTCTTTTATTTCTCTCCTTTAGGGCACTTTTCAACCTCCAACTCTCTCCCTCTCTCTCTCAACACCCATATCGACAACCGTATTTTTCTCACACTTTCTCACTGACCAAACAACCCACGTCCAACCCTAATCCTTCCTCTCTCTCTCTCTCTCTCTCTCTCACTATATATATTTATATATGTTTATCCCTCTGCCACTATTTCCGTACGTGTAAGTGCCGGTCTCTCTCTTTCTCCAAATTTCAGCTCCCTACTTCTCCTCTGTCGAACTGAATTTTTGTGTTTGTTCGTTAGCTGTGGATGAAACGAGTGAGCTAAGCGTGACTGAAAGAAAGTGGAACAAAGAAAAAAGAATTGGAAACTCAGGTGCACGAAATCAGCACTCTTAACGGGAGTACCTGGAACACCGAACTTCCAAGAAAGGTCTTCCGCTTCGATCTCTCTTATTCTTTTATTTTGCTCATTCCGTAACTTTCGGTCGCCGAAGTGGAAGAGTACTACAGATTTCGGAGAGCTGTGAATATTCTTCGAATTTTTTTAATCTGTCTCGTTTCTTTGGTGGGTGGGTGGGTTTTAAGGAGCTGATGATCCAAGTGCTTGATGTTTTTCAGATGAGATGAAATTGCAGATTGTGATTCGAGAAGCTTTAGGACCACAGATCTGTAAGTTCTGGGTTCTTATCCAAATTATCTAATTAAACGGAGTTTCTCAATAACTATTTATATAACAAAACAAAGCGGAACTGAGAGCTTAACACCTGTCAGACTCCAACCAATCTTCAAAGTAAGCAAAATCGATTCACTTTCTTTCTCTCTCTTCTCTGTCTCTTGTTGGTAATTTTCGGACAGTGTTTTTATTAATGGACTTAGAATTAATTATTAGTGAAATGGTTAAGCGTTGTAGTAATGTAGTAATGCCTGGCATTTTTAGGGCCAGCGAAAGCTTTAAATAGGTAGGGGAGGCCGTAAAAGGGTTAGGTTCAGATCGGCGCTCAGCATGCTATTTACTGTAGTAGCTGCTTTAGCTTGAATCTGAAGCACAAAGGCTCGCTCAGATCAAGGTATACATATAGGCTCCTTTTGTTCCTACTTTTGCTAAAGCTTATCGTCTTTAAAAGCACAATGAGGTTTCAAGTCTTTAAGCCTTGAGGGAGGGGGGCTTGATGCCTTAATATAGCTGGGGCTTGATGCCTTAATATGGCTGTTTGTGGACGAAGCAAAAACAAAGTCAGATCTCTCTCTCTCTGTGAGCTCTGTAATGACTGAGTGATTAAAGCAGTGTGTGTACGTATTAGCTAGTAAGCATTTGTTCCTTTTTTTCTTTTTAACTGAGTTTTTGTTTTGGCCGGTAAATTTTGCTTTTGGTGTGTTGCAGGGCTGAGGAGGCTGAGGCTCTGAGACGGATTCAGGCTTTGCTTTTGAAAGGGGCGGTCTGCGACTGCAAAAAGCTTAAACAAGAGCTACTGCTAGCCTTCACTGACTTGGACCGTGATATATCGGCAGCGTAAGAAAAGGCCTTTTTATCACTACACAGCCAAAGTACTCTCTGAATTATCGTCATCAATATGCATAGTACACAGCAACCCCACCTGCACTTTCATCACACCTCTTCCTCTCTCTAAAAAAAAATTGACTCCCTCTCTATTTATTTCTCTCTCTCTTTCTAGAAGTAGCAGAAGGATAAGATCAAGAAAAAACCTCATAAGCCAAAAGGGTGGGTTTAACTGTACGAGTTTTGTTGAGAAAGGCATGAAAGTGGTATGGAAGCGGAGGAGATTCAGCAGGCACCAGCTTGTAAGTTCCCAAGAGTTGGAAACGGTAGAAACGACTCTAGCAAGATAGGGGGTTCTGATCACTACCCAGATGAAGAAGAAGATGGAGAACTCAACAGGGCTTGCAATGTTGTCCCAGGAAGCGATGCCGGTGAGAATGCAAATCGACTTCGAGGATGGAACCATTCGCGCATCATTAGGGTTTCGCGTGCCTCGGGTGGTAAAGATCGGCACAGCAAGGTCTGGACGTCCAAGGGCTTGAGAGACCGGAGGGTTAGGCTATCGGTTACTACGGCGATTCAGTTCTATGATCTTCAAGATCGGCTGGGTTACGATCAGCCTAGCAAAGCTGTGGAGTGGCTAATCAAGGCTGCGGCTGATGCTATTGCAGAGCTTCCTTCACTAAATAGTTCTTTTCCTGATACCCCGAAGCAGCTGAGCGATGAGAAGCGGGCGAGTGGAGGTACGGAACAAGGGTTTGATTCAGCTGAGGTTGAGTTAGATGGTGACCCAAATTTCCAGCAAAACCAAAGCCAGCTCCTTTCTTTGTCCAAGTCCGCTTGTAGCAGCACCTCAGAGACGAGCAAGGGCTCCGGTTTGTCGCTCTCGCGGTCTGAAATCCGGGTCAAGGCACGTGAGCGGGCCCGGGAAAGAGCAGCTAAAGAGAAAGAGAAGGAAAACGACTCACGTGTTGCTCAAAATGTGAACCACATGTCGCACAATGCTTCCTTTACTGAGCTTCTTACCGGTGGAATTAGCAGTGTTAACAACAATGGTACTAGTCCCACCGGATCAACGCATCAAAACCCTTGTGGTGAGTCTAATTTGTTTCACAAGGCGGCGGCGAGGCAGTGGACTTGTTCGACCCCAATGGACTACGTCAACTCGGGCCTACTGGGGCCTTCGTCCAGAGCACATCACTCATCGGGGTTTTCGGGACAAAGCCACTTGGGAAATTCCATTCCTCAAGCAATGACTATGTCGGTTCCGACATTCAATATATCAGGGGATAATCATTCAGAGCTGCAGCATTTTCCTTTCGTTCCCGACCATCTCATCCCGGTGGCCGCTGCGACATCGCAGCCCGGCAGTGGGCCCGTTGACTACAACCTCAACTTCAGCATCTCATCATCCGGCCTTGCTGGTTACAACAGGGGGACCCTTCAGTCCAATTCACCGTCTTTCTTTCCTCACCTTCAGAGGTTTTCTCCTATAGACGGACCAAATGTACCCTTCTTCATGGCTTCGACGGCTTCAGCGTCTCCACCCATGGAGAATCACCATCACCACCAGTTCTCACCTGGATTCGACGGCCGCTTGCAGCTCTACTACGGCGACGGTAGCCGGCATTCAGATCAGAAGGGTAAAGGAAAAAACTGATCAGTTCCTGTCAGAACAACTTTTCTTCTGGCCCCTTCTTCCTGGTAAGCTACAGTTATTACGATCCTCATTTTCTCCGCTTTTCTATTCCTGTGCTGGTTTGGTTCTTTGGCTATTGATAATCACCTTTTACTTTTTTCGTCGCATATGTTTGATGTGTTTTTCCCTTTTTACCTTTTGGATTTGCGTGCTGTGTGCAATATTCTGAACTGTTTTGCTTTCATGGTAATCCTAAATAACTGAAACCATTGGGCACATTTTTTATGGGTTTCACCTATTTTATTGTCTTTGTTGGATTCTTGCATTATTTGGTGCCGCCAATGAGGATCGACTGGTTGTCTCCTTGCTTGTTCTCTTCTTGGTTTCCTTATCGCTAGCATCTGCAGGTCGACGCCAGGTGTTTGCTCGTGTGAATGTGTTTTTGCCTCTCTAGCTGTTGCACATGGCAGTGGCTTGGCTCACTGTCGGGCTCTGGAAAGCGTTGCTTAGGGTTTGAGTTAAATTGATTTGGTGAACACACGAGGAGCTAATCCTATTCCTCTTGTAAAGCCCATGCACGTACGTAGGCAGTAGCCCCTTTCAAACTCGATGGAAAATCATAGGTATAGTAGTAGATTGGAGATACTTGGAGAATGAGATGAGATGATATAAAAATTTTGTAAATAGTAGTGAAATTAGTAGCCCCTTTCAAACTCGATGGAAAATCATAGGTATAGTAGTAGATTGGAGATACTTGGAGAATGAGATGAGATATAAAAATTTTGTAAATAGTAGTGAAATAGTTTGTGAATAATAATAAAATAGTTTGAGTTAAGTATTTATTGGGTTTTGGGAGAGGAGAAAAAATTGAATAAAAAATATTATAAAATTAAAATATTATTAGAATATAATTTTTTAATATAATTTTTATTTTGAAATTTGAAAATTTTAATTTTTTTTTGTTTTTTTTTTAAAAGTTTGAGAAATTTGTAATGATTAGTTTGAAAAAGTTGTAATGATTAGTTTGAAAGTGTTTGTGTTTGAATGATGTTTAGGAAGGAAATGAGATGAGATAAGATGAGATGAAAATTTTTTCCAAACATCTCCTAAGATTTAGATCTGGTTGCATTAGAGAAAAATGATAAGATGTATGAGATTTTTGTCAGGGAAATTTGAAGGAGAGAGAGGATCATAAGTAAAAAGTTATCTAAAAACATTTATTTTGGACTTCTTTAGGAAGGTTATATATAGGGTGATTTCCTCCAATTTGTGAATTGTATTGTATCTTAGAATGGAATTATGCACCGTCGCCTTATTAAAAGTTGAAATGTTGATGTGGTGGCTTAAATTCCTTGTTACGATTGAATACAGTAGTTGAATACTATGTATTTTAGAGGATGAGGAGCTTTGACCAGGTCGGGAGGAAACCATCCAAGTACTTAGGAAACACTATTGGGGTGCTTGAGGGAAGCTTGATAACTCGATATAAAGGAGCTGCTAGGAAAGAGTATCTCCTAACTTTGGGTATAGAGGAGCGACCCATGGCTTGAGCTTGATCACTCGGGAGAAAAACACTTCATCAATTGTAGTTATCTCAAGGAAGTCATTAGAGCTTGGTAGAATTGTTTTGTTATATCGGGGAGAACAATCCTTATGAATTGGAATGGTTATAGGAACGCTGTTCTAAAAACTTAGTCGGCCATTCTTGGTACTTAAAAAAACTATTTCTGAAAGAACTTAAGTTGGATACACGTGAGATATTATTGGAATTGTGATGTTCACTTTGTGAACATAATATAATAGGCTTAGGCTTAAATGAGTGCACTAACTACTTCAAGTAACCACTTATCTAAAAAATTAAGGGTGATGAGAAGAGATAAATTTAGTTCTTTAAATTATATTCTAGCACTCACATATTTGCTAGACTGACTCTTTATAAGTGAATCCAA
The DNA here is from genome assembly GCF_001411555.2 of Juglans regia. Taxonomy (NCBI): domain Eukaryota; kingdom Viridiplantae; phylum Streptophyta; class Magnoliopsida; order Fagales; family Juglandaceae; genus Juglans; species Juglans regia. The sequence continues at coordinate 11,548,345 of NC_049903.1, forward strand.
TACGTAGAATATTTAATTACATGGAGATTGAATTGTGGAGTTAGAGCCTCTACTCTAATATCATGTTGAATCACCACTTGCCCTAGATGCTTAAACTGAAGAGAAAAGGTAAATTTCGTTATTTATAGTATATTCTAACAAAATAAGTATGAATTATAACCCTAGGATAGATTATTTTGACAATAATAATTGATTGTCTCTCAATAACTCTCGCGTTTGTAAAATCTATAAAGAATGAACACTTCAGCCACATTCAACGACTATTCAGAAGATCACTTTCATGGTCTTGTTAGTGTTTGCCAAATAAACCTTTACCACAGATAAAGAAAAAATTATGTAGAAAACAATTCTCCCATGAGATGGTTTCGTCCCTGTTATCCTATAAGGAGGATCCCCTCCATCAGTTGCAGTAACATGAATAAAACAAAATTGCCTTTGTGACCCTCCTATTGATTGAAGGATTCAGGCTTTTGAAGAATTATTGACTAATGAATAAAGGCAAAACAATTTAGCTGCTTCAATGTTTTGGATAACAAAAGATCATTCACAAGAGAAACTAGAAAGTACCCCAACTATGTACATAGAAATGTGTAAAATAATGTTTGATGAAGAAATAAAATGAGATGTGGCTTGGGTCAATAATTTGCAAGTTCCAAGATCGAAATTCTGATTTGATACCGTTTATAATATTCTAAGAAAGGCCAAAGCCACATTTAAGTTTATTCTTCAAAATGATTAGTCAATATCATAATTAGAGTTCATTGAGATTATATTATAAAGGACAAGATCTTATTCCAAGTCATTTTGAAATCTCATTTAGGGCATTTCTATTCTCAAAATAGATTTACTACATGTAAAGTTGGAACTTGAACTTAAGATCTATGTATTAATATTATGTTAAACTACTACTAATTCTAAGAGTTTAAAGTTCAAACTCGAAGAAAGCACCATAAGCACAATAAGTCAGTAAGGGGTATTTCGTGATAGAGTTATTCTCAAACTGGTGTATAGAGCACTCCATCCACGTCAGTTAAATAGTAAGATTTCACTCTTTTGGTAAGTCAGGAACCCACCTAAAAAATCATATTTTTAATGTACTCCACTTCTTTTCAAAAGGAGTACACGATGATTGCATACTCTAGGACTGCATCTAGTATTGTCCTTATAAATTTATCTTCCAGATTAAATTGTCCATTTAAATTTATCTTTCAGATTAAATTATGTGATGTAAGGCAGTTTAGTTGGTATGCTCTATACATCAGCCTGAGAATAGAATTTTTCTTCATGATATACTTGTGGTCCTTAGGGTTTTTCTATGTGCTTCCCAAAAAAAAAAAAAAAAAAAAACCTAGCAATCACACTGTTTTAAAATGTATTCTATACTTAACAAAACCAAGGATTTACATCCAAGTTACTATAAGGCGGCTTCTAAACAAGCCAGCTCCTGGTGACTCAGATTGGACCATCACTGGGTGGTCGGAGAATGTGGGGAGGAGTTCCTCCACCTCCCTTGTCTCTCAAGAATTTTTTAATGTTTATATTAATACTAATTAAATTTTCTTTCTATTATTTGTAATTACTAATATTTCAAATTGCTTTATTCAATTTCAGTTTCAGAATCTTAGACGTTTCAATGTTAGGGCTTGTTTCCTGAAGAAACCCTAGATTTCTTGTTAAATTTGCAAATTTGATGGCATGGAAATTGACAGCTTAAGATGAAAGTTACTTGTTTTGTAATTTGGTGTGCAATTTCAAAAAATACCATAATTTGATAATACAAATGAAATTCCCTCATAATTTGGAGTGCACTCCCCACGAGAATAGTTACATTCTGACTCGATTAGCCTTTTGCAGCACTAATATATAATCTGTGAAGATTTCGTTTACATTATTGTCAATGGATATAGTAAGAAGCTGGCCTGCTGCTTGTTTCATTGGCATGTCCTATGCTGCGATGGTCTTATCTTTCTTCTTGATCAGCTTATATGTTATGTATTGCTAGAATTCATGCCGACTCGTTCAATCCTTGTGGAAATGACATGAATTCCACTTGCCACTTTGCATTGAATTCTTCCTGAGATGATCTTTCATCCTTGGCTGTCTGTTTCATTGGCATGTCCTATGTTGGGGTGGTCTTATATTATCTTTCTTTATGTCCACGTTATACGTTTTATTATTGCTATAATTCATACCGACTCCTAATGGAAATAACATGAATCCCACTTGCAACCTTGCATTGTAGATCTTCCTGTTTTCTTTTTTGCAAGAATTCGTGCTGATTTTTAGTGGAAATGACTTGAATTCTATACGTCACATAGCATTAATTGGATGTTAATGTAATTCTTATTATTGGATATTGTTATTCTACACGTCACCTGACATTAATATTTTTAGCTATAAAAAAATTAATTGGTTGTTTTTCTTGTCATATGTTAAAATAACCCTGCTAGCTGTCCGTAGAAGAGGACTGGTTCAGGCTGGCTTCCTTTCATAACACGCCCTTCCAATGCTGATATATTTTTTCCTCTACGCAAGATGGCATTACAAATTAAAGTGAAAGTAACTATAGCAAGAGATTTTTTAAAAGCGTATTTAATAAATTAAGATATCTGACTTGGAGCATCTTTGTTTGTATTGTTCATGTGAGAAAAGGGCTAACTAAACTCTTCTAAAGCCTTATAATTAAGGTGTTTTCCAATTTTCATACATCATTAATGTTAACAGCCAAATGATCCCATTACAGTTTTCGATGTAGTGGCAACATTTCCCTTCTTTTGGTACCTTGGAATGTTTAACCTAGATGATTTCATGTCTAGTTTGGAACTTTTATGATGTATCACAAGGCCAATGTGGGAATATATAGTGAGTGAGGAAGCAATTATGGGGAGGTCAAGACTGACAAACTTGTGCTCGAACCAAGGTTGAGTTTTCTTATCCGGTTGATGTGCTCCACGGAATATTAAGCATTCACAATTTCACAAAATGCAGCAAATTTTAGTGAGCTTGTATCAGCTATATAATTATACTGTAGATTTCTTCAGTTTCCTTGGATTTTATCCAGACATCTTCCAAGACTTTTTGAGTTATCACCATTATAAAATCATAAATTTGATTGAAAAAAATCTATTTACATGCCTATTTTCTCTACAGTCAACTTACTGCTGATTTTGCGGCCTTCCACTTCAGACATCTTAAAACATTATTTACATTTTAGCTTTTTAAAAGTTTGTAATGGTTTTATCTATTCTGAAATGAAAAATCATGAAGTGAACAATTGGCTTACCAGTGGTTAAATATGTTTGATCCCATGAGAAATTCGATGATTAAAATTCAACAACACTTCAATTCCTTTAAAATTAGTGATTCTTATGCATACACCTCTTGGACTTAACCTGGTAGTGTCAACTAAAAATATATAGGCATTGTATCCGTTATACTAAACCACTTGGATATGAGCCTACTTGTGCCTGACTTTTAGATATCTTATTGGATGTTATGCAGGGAACATCGGACTACTAATTCGCGCTGCATTGCACGATTGTGTGGTGTGGAAACATCATGCGTCCTAAGGCTTATATCTAACCTATACGAGGTTGTTTTGGACTATATATGAGTAATTGTGAGAAGATGAGCCTTAATTACCACAATTTTTGAATACCAGCTAGTCACATTTGTGTAGTACTTATGTCACAATTAGGGTTCCCATCATCGTATATATAAGAGAAATGCTTCAACCACAAAAATTTTTCACAAAATTAAACTCACAAACTGGTATGTCGGATTGTAAAGTTACTTTTATTGTAAAGTAGATCTAATGTATCACATGAAGCCACGTCAATTTGTGAGTTTACTTTTGTGAAATTTTTTTATGGCTGTAACATTTCTCTATATATAAACTAAACCTATTAATAAGCTTTTGATGCTGGTACAATATTCACAGCAAATGCAATAATGTTATTGATATTAACTTCTAATGCTTGTTTTAGCTTATGTGATCTATAATACTCCAGCTTTGGTAATCCTTGTAGGATTTGCACCGCAAGGCTTCAAATCCCTCCTTAGGGTTCCACATTCAAATTATTATGGTAGTTGTAATTAAAACTTTTTGAAGCTCCAACAGCATTAATTTCTCACATCATCTGCATGTTGATGATACTTTGTTGTTTTCTAGGGAAATTTTGAGTCACCTTCGCTACTTGCGTGTTATTCTTATACTTTGAAGTAGTTTCTCGATTGAAGGTTAACTTGGCTAAATCTTATGTGGTTGCAACGAGACAAGTCTCTTATGTATAGATAGTTTGGCAAACATTTTGAGGTTTTGAGGTGTAATGTGTCATCTTACTTATGAATAACTTGGCCTTTGGGGTTCACATTTAAGACAAAGGAAATATTGTGGGATGAGGTTATTGAGAAAATTGAGCAAAGACTAGTTGGTTGGAAGTAGATGTATTTGTCCATGGGTGGTATGGTTACTTTGATAAAAAAATACTCTTTCCAGTATGCTGATGTATTTCATGTTGCTATTTCCACTTCTAGCTAGTGTGGCTAACTTTCTTGAGAAATTGTAGTGACACTTCCTATGGGGTGGGTTAGATGAATAGGTTAAATTTAATCGATAAGCTGGTAAGAAGTATGTGCCCCGATCTTTGAAGGTGGGTTAGGAGTTCAGAAATCGCTCTTCTTGGACTGTACACTCTTGGGGAAGTGGCTTTGGTGCTATCAAAAGGAGAGAAGTCTTGTGGAGAGCTGTTGTAGGACACTAAATACGGATTCTCATGGGGTCGGTGGTGTTCTAATGACATTCCAAGTGCCTTTCATGTTGAGATTATGGAACAATAAAATAAAAGGTTGGGAGAAGTTTTCTGAAAATACTAGATTTGAAGTGAGAGATAGTGTTAGTTATAGATATGGCATGATTTATTGTGTGGGCCGTGGGGGCTAGGCTCTTAAGGAAGCTTTCTGGGATATATACTCTGTGGCTTGTGATAGGGCTTTGTGGCAAATGTTTTGGAGTCATCTACTAATCTTCCTCTGTGGAAGTTAAGTTTTATTAGAGCGGTACATGATTGGAAGGTTGATGCCTCTACTAGGTTTTTTTAATCTGCCATGTTCCACTAGCTAGTTTGGGAATAGGAGGTGAAGAGAAGGTTATTCGGGCTTGTACTAATAAAGGGGAGTACACTATTCGTTCTTTTTATAATGCTGCCCATTTCCTTTCCTTTGATCAAGATATATAGCGGATTAAAGTGCCTGCAAGAGCTTCATTTTTTGCTTGTATAACTTCTCTAGGAAAGACTCTCAGGTCAATCTGATGAAAAAAACATTTTGTTGTTATTTAGCAATGATCTGTAAAAAGAATGAGAAGTCTGGCATTACGAAATAGTCACTGCTTTGTGGAGTGACTTTATCTGTTGGGGTTGGTTTGTCTTCGGTTGCTGCTTTGTGGAGTGACTTTTTCTGTTGGATTGGGTTGTCTTGGTTTATGCCTTTATCAGAATGGTGGATCTTTTTACTCTTGGAGAGAGAGGGTTCAGCGAAAGTCCATAAATTGTTCCAGTGTGGGAAACAGTTTCGACTTACCTTATATGGTTGGTGTATTTGGTGGAAGGAAAATTCTATACACTACATTACCATCATACTTTCATCTCATTATGTAAGATGTGACATATTTATAACTATTGGATGTTTTATTGAATGATTCTTTATCATCTAATGGTGTTAAATATGTCACATCTTATACAGTGAGATAAAAGTGGGATGTGAGTGTGATGTATAACACTACTCTACTACTGACAACTCCTATAGACATTAATGGGCGAAATTCACATGATTTTCTGGGATATTTTCACTTTCTAGATAGGAATGTCTCTTGTAAAAAAAAAAAACATATACAAGCTGTGTACTTGGAGGAGTACTCATTTTGAACCTTTTAACGAAGTTTTTGTTATATAAGTTATAATAAAAACTCTTTGAAATTCCGTAACATGTATTCCTGGTGATACATGTTTCATTATTCTTGTACGTCTTTTGAATAGACTAAATGTTTAAAGCAGATTTTGAAGTATGCATAATCAACTTGTGCATGAAGTTCGCGTCTTTCAGTTTTAGTAGCATTTGTCGAGTAGGCGTTGCGTGTTACTAGAGCACTGCATTCATTGCATGAAAAGGACATAAACAGTTAAATCTTAACTGGTGGTGGTGGGACATGCCTGTCTCTCCTCCCCCCCGTTCTTAGATCGTACACTTTATCTACCCGGTTGGCCTATCCCAATACTCATGACATTGCATTATTTTAGAACTCTGTGGATTGGCACTCCCCCCCTCTTCTTATTTATTTAATTAGTTTTCATCAAGATTTGTATGTTATGATTGATGTTACTTTCACTTTTCACAGTAGTGTAAGCTAGGTCCAGTTAGATTTTAACAATGTTTATGATATGTCAAGATTGGTTAGTGTTGCGTGAGATTATAGGTATAGAATCAGTACTGCTGCTGAAACGTGAGAATAAAATTTCAGATTAGAGCTTCTAACTTGTTTTGCCATTTTGTCTTTCAGCCAAATTCTGCAGCAAAATACAATTTTCTTTTGAGTGCTGATTTACTTCTATTTCGTTATCTGTCTTTCTGTGCTACATTTAATGGAATATCTAGTCAAACACTTTCTCAATGTATGTCATGCTCTTTCTTGCAAGTAAAATTGTAGAGAATTATCTTGGATTAGTATCCCTACTTGGCCCTGCATGTCTTTTCTGCGAGTTTATCAGTCAGCAATGCAATGATCCATACATTATAGTGAGCCCAAAGAAAACGTTTTCATGTTTGGGTTCTGTTTTTGAATATGCCTTGACTTATTATTTTTTTAAATAAAATCATATGTGATCCTAAGCGTCCGAGTGCTGTACATTCTCCCATTTCAGCTCACAGCTGAACTTCTGATCGTGGGAAATTTTCAATGGCAAAAAACCCCTTTTTATTTTTCCTACTTCACAGGCTGATAGTTGGAAAACTCTATCAATGCAGGGAAATGATTCGAAGGAAAAGTAGCAGGCAAGACATGGGGTGAGTGCAGGCCTGGACGTGAGTGAAAGCACCGCCTTCCGTGCATCGTTCGATACCTTATTGTTATGCTTGTGAAATTGTTTGCATGTCTGTTTAATCAGTTTCAAGTCATTCGGCTTGCATGGGATATATATTTATTTAGTCCTGCAAGGCATTGTGTGTTTTGATCCATAACTTACAATGTAATTGAAGTTATTCTTTTGTCTTCTACTCTTTACTTTGCAATTGCCTGTGCTGTGTAATTTTGGTTGAGCAAACTGCTTTTTGATGAATCTGTGAGCAAAATAACACCGGTTTCTGTAAGTGTTGTCATGACACTTTCATTTGAAACATATCCAATTAATTGTTACAGATTTAATGTCAAATGGTATTTTTTTTCCTTTTCATCATGACTGGAAAATTTGGAATCCAACGACACTTAGAAAATAGTATTCTTAGATCCTCCTTTCGATGTTTCATTTCAAGCCAATTTCTTTCTACAAAGTATCTGTATTTGCTGTGCATGCCATGTAAATCATACAGAATCATTATAGTGAACAGCTCTTGACTCTCTGCATGTCGACAATGATCCTTTATGTAAAGCAACAAAAACGAACCTATTTGGTAAAAAGCTTTAACATTTAATTTAAATGAAGACTCGCTGCAGGCAAAGTAGTAAATGCATGCGTATAACCCACTTTAGGATACTTACAACTTTTAACGATACGTACGTTTGTCCTGCGCCATGCCATGCCATGCCATGCCATGGGTTTTATTTTGCATTCTGAGTGGGAGTTGCATCATCTGCAAGTGCAAGGCAAGTTTCACGTTAATTAATTAACACGTATAAAACAGGAAAATTGCATCAAAACCAAGCAAACATAACCCCTTTACCTTTTTAGGTGATTTCTTTCTTCCAACGTACATTTCATCAAAATCAAGTTGCTCTGAAGAATATGAGAGGTAAGTTTGCATTTTATTTTGAGTAATTAATATGAAGATGAAATTGTATATACAGGTTGGAACAGAAATCTTCTCAAATCATTTGATGGAATTGAATGGTTTAATTTTAGTGAAGAATAAACATATTATATGAATTTACAATATTTAATATTACTTTGAGATCGTATAAAAAAAAAAAAAAATTCTGCCACAGATATACAGCCCTGCACAAGACGCTGAATTATAATTATGCCACAGAAAAATCAGGACAAAAAATTTCGGCTAGTTAAATCATTGAGCTCCCTTCCCATCTTGGAGTTTGCAAGAGTAGTGGATTTAACAAATTTTGCCTAAAATTTGATTAGAAAATTCATTTTCTCAAATTTAACTATCTACTTTTCAATGACATAAAAAAAACAGGCTCAACAAATTTATCATTATTCTATTAAAATATTGATTTTGAACTTTTTATTTATTTTATGATTTTATTTTCGGTTACGATTGTAACAACGAGAACTCGCGAGAAATAAAATGCAGTAGGCTATTGAGAATCAACACTTTGGAAATAAAAAAACACCCAAACATCACAAACCATATTTCCACATTCCAAAAAATAACATTTTCATCCACATTCCATTTTCTAGGGAAAAAAAAAACAGACAGAAAAAAGAAAGAAGAAAAAAAGATTCGGCCAGGAGGTGATGGCCGCGACGGTGGCGGATGAAGACAGCATGGGATTTGGGCGAAATGATTCGGCTGCTGGTAAGAAGATGAGATCGAGGGTCACCTGCAAGGATGTGGGCGTGGGATTACATGTATTCGGAGATGAAGAGGAAATCGTGACAAATAAATGGATGGTAATGAAGTTATTGTTTTGAGAAGATGATGAAAAACCGTATGAACTTCATTTTGCATAGCAGAAAGAGAACATAAAAGTGATGGAAATTCCCACGATCAAAAACCGTTTTGAGAAGTGAGGAAAGCGAACTGAAAAGCTTACCTGAAAAATTACAGTTGACCACTACAGCAGAAAGAGACCAAAGAGGGGAAAGGAAGAGAGGAAAGGCAGCCGTGTTTATTTCTAGAAATTTTTCTACTTGCGCGGGAGAGAGAAGCAGCGGGAAGACAATATTTTAGTCAAAAAAAAAAATTGGTTAGCCCTTTGGTTCAATAAATTTAGCCAGTAAATTCATCTTAAGTTAAAATTACTGTTCATTTAGCTAGCCCATTGTTGTACTTTATTTTGCATTTTAGTTATTCTTCGGCTAAAATTTGACTTTGTTAAGCCTAATACGAGTGCTCTAAGAGGGCTTAAAAGTGAGAGAAGCGCACACACTTGAAATATCTGAAAAACATGTAGGAGCGAGCAGGGGGGAAGCAATCATTAGGGATCTGGCAAAATGATGTGCATAATGCATATTTCCCGAACTTGATTGCAAATGCTTTGCTGTTTACCAAAAAAGAAAGAACACAAAGGGAGAAAAAGAAAGGGACTGAAAATGCTTTTGCTATTATATTATATTTCCACTAGTTTATGGCAACCATTGCCGGCATATGGAAAGACCTGTGGGGGCTTTTACACCATTTGTTTACTTCTCACCTGATTCCATTTGTCCATATATTATGGGATCCCGCTTCCATATCAACATAAACAAATAGATTTTAAACAACTGGAAATCGGGGGGCAAAATCAGGGTCCAGACTCCAGAGTCAATAGGGTATCGGCAGAAACTGGAAAGAACTGTTTCACGAAGTGTATGATTGAGCAGGTTGAGTTTGAGTCCAAGCTTCATTTCACGTGGATTTTGAAGCTAAGAAACCTCATGTCACAAACGAGCAAAGGCACAAGCAGGACCAGCTTAGTAAAGTACGATTAAGAGAATAACTAATTAAATGAAAAATTCTGAGTAAAAATAAATAAGCTAAAATCCTGGAAACAGCGTTACCCCATCACTGTCAACTACAATGCCATTAGCTAGCTAGGCTATTCCGACAAGACAAAGTAAAACAATCAAAAAAATATTAAGAAAATATATATTCAAAATTATCTATTGCCCACCACCCTACCCAGATCTGATCTCTCTCTCTCTCTCTCTCATTTGATTATGCTGCTACTAGTTGATTCTGGAACTAAAGTCGAAGTTCTTGTGCATGGCTGGTGGCAGTTGCTTAAAATCCATCTCTCCCTTCAATGAAATTAATTTGAACTCTTATTGCACAATTGTTGCTATTATTGAGGACGACTATCGAGATAGGCTGGAAAATATCAAAAGGCTGGCTTTTAAATTAATCCTCTAACAATTGTTCTGTTTGTTGTTGAAGATACATTCAGGAGAACCTCCAATCAATCATTATTACCGAAAAATATTGATTTCGAAAACGAATGCTGTTGAATGATCCATCGGATATAACGTGTCAATTAGTTAAGAACGTCAGAAGAAAAAATAAAAAATAAAAAAGATGAGACAAAAGCAGCCCAACCCTGCACTCATACAGCTGTGTAAGTAAATCAAAACCATCAGTTCGAGTATGGAGAGAATTCATGAGTTTTGATACATCAAGACCTCCACACAAACTAATGAATGATGCTTTATATATATATATATATATATATATATTTATGGATATAATGAGTCCAATATCCAAAGTGTATTGACACGCCGACTCATAAATAGCAAAGCTCGCCACCTATAAAGTTCCCCACCAGCAATTACATCATCTAAGGCAGTGTCGGTTTCGTCAAAGCAAGCAACTCCAACTTTTACTTGGTAAAGTTCTATTGGGGTCCATCTCACACCATAATCAGGAAACGCTTGAACTAAAAACTTGCTGATTTTGTTAAGGATGACAGGCAATTTTATGCATATACAAGACAGACAAGCTTTATGACTTCACAGTGGGGTGTCATCAATAACCCAAAAAGACGATTTTTACAGAGAAGTCTACGAAAATCAAAAACACAATAACCATTCATACAAGAGAAAGTATCTATGTCTAATTGTCAGCATTGTTAATATGGAATAGAAATACACGACCATCAATCCTTTTTATGACAACAAACACCATACTAAATCCTCATTTACCTCACCACACAAGACCTGATTTACTCTCCCAACTTTACACTAAGCTGACGTAGTCCAATTAACTCCTCCATTAGCAATTATCATTGAAAAGGAACCAGAGAAGCACATATGCATTTTACCACTGCTGCTACGAGTGACTTAACACAGATCATTTGAAGCAAAAGGATAGTACATTTCTGTATAAGATAAGCATACCACATTCGAGCCTACTATATTCACATATAGAGACAGTTAAAAGAAAGTAAATGACTACAAACTGAAAAATCTTACAACGTCATTCTAGTTGCACGTGTGCAGTCTTAAAAGCATATGCCTTAGGCCCTTTGACTTAAAACAACCAGCAGATGCATTTCCACCATCAATTCAAGCATGGCAGTAGAGAGACTAGCATTGCATGCATGTGTTTCTGTGGCAGTCCAAAGCAAGATTTGGCTTGGCACCCAACTTGATATCCTCACAAAGCAAAAGTGAGTCTTCTAATTCTCTGATTGCCAAAATTATGTAAATTCCATTTTCACCTCTTGAACGATAGCGCTTTCCCTGGAAAACCCCAATCCAAAGTAAGATAAACGCACAAAACACATAAGAATGATTCGTGTACAAATGCTGATTCACTATATTCAACTATAAAAATAAGAAAGATATGAGAAACATAAATTCAAAACAGAAAACAATGCACGGAAACTGAAGCAAATTTACTCCAGCAAAGCTCCCCCCAAAAAAAATTAAGAATGCGTATAACCACCATGTTAATAATGGCTTACGTCAAATTGGGTTGGAGTTTGCGATTTTTTCTTCTGCACTACGTCGTCACAACATGAGGTGAAAGGGATTCAATAATCAGTTTTCTTTCTACAAGGTCACAATTAATTAATCGACACGTTTTATGATACCTTTCATTTTATCATTTTATCGCATCCAATACAATTCTGTTTTCTGATTCTCCATCTCATATAAACAATCACGCACCTAGCTTACTTGAATCATTGAGTTCTCCATATAACCACACCACACTAGAAGCTTAACAAAATTAGAGTGCCCAAACCTTAGGAATCCTCAATTGTTAAATTATGCATTACATTGACAACAAGACAGTATTCAAAGCCAAAACAGTATTAGTTAAAACATGTTCCATAAGATAAACTCTGATTGTTTCCTACAGAATGCCTTCTGGTGGGTAAGGTAAAACTTCTCTTCGGATCGTTCAAACCCAATTCACACTACACGAAACCAATCAATATGACTTAATTTCAGCGAAAAAGAAACCCAATTCTGTCCACTACTACTAAATATATGCAACATTTACCTTAGATCCCATTGTTCTCAATCAGAAGGAGTTCATCTCAAGGCAGTAAGTCCGCCGCTTCACCAGCATCTTTGCCGCAGTCCCGTACGGCTCCTCAAAAGCCATCGAAACCCATGACACATCCGACACTTCCTTCCTCGCCATTGCCACTGCCGACTGCTCGCTAGGCCGAATCGCCACCAGCGTCGCCCCCTTCAAAACCATTCCACCGGGCAGTTCCAAGTGCGGCGCGTACCAAAGCCGCATGTTAAGCGCAGGCACTTGCGTCCTCTTTGATGCCGACGAGGCCGACAAGGGCTTCACCCTCAGCTCCTCGAGCTGGTCCCTGTTCATACACAACACGCCCTGTCCATCCGCATCGGTCAGCACCAGATTATCCAGAGTTTTGTGCTCCGAAATGATCGGCTGCAGCAAATAATGCCTCGCCGAGGCCGCGATCAGCGAGCTGATAGTCCAAACGACTCGCAGTTTGAGGCCCCCATTCGTGTAGAACGACTCGGGTATGCTTCCGTTATCGTCCCCTCCTCCTCCATTGTTAGTGGCACAAAACCCATCTGCACCACTGTCGTTCGCACTCTTGGTGGAGTAGACCACCGAAGACGCGCCGAGAATGACGCAGTTGTCGAGAGTGGAACCGAAATCGGCCCTCCACTTCAACAAAACGCCGTCATCGATGCCCAATTCTCCACCGGGAAGCTCGATGCGAAGGAACCGAACCTCGTTGAAGTTCTTGAGAACCTGGGTCGGAGAGTGGTGGGTCACGCCGCCTTGGTCGACCTCGCCGTCCTCAGCGAGAAACAGGGAGGAAGAAGAAGAAGAAGAACCAGAAGAAGACGGTCTCTTGGGGCCGCCTAGGAATTGGGTCAAGAACTGGTAGGGTTTGACGATCGTTCCCAAGAAGACGAAGCGGAAGAGATTGGAAAAAGGGTTGCGGGATTTATCGGAGGAGGAGGAAGGAGAGGAAGAAGAGGAGGAAGGGGAAGAATCGTCGTTGGAGATGACGCAGTCGACGCGGACGATGACGTTTTCGACCTGGGGGACCAGGGAGTGAAAGCGACGAGAGACGACGCAGCAGCGGCCGAGAGCCTTCACATCTCCGATCTTGTTGAATACGAGGAGGAGGAGGGAGTCGGGTAATCGGTCGAAATGGTCGATGAGCAGGTCTTCCGGTGAAACAGAGGATAACGGAGACATGGTAGATACTGTGAACTTTGGGTTCGGATCTATCTGATTAGAAAGAAAGAGAGGAAGAGAGAAAGGGTTAGTTAGAAGATGAGGTGGGATGTGTGGAAAATGGGTCAGGGTAGATCTGGTTGACGATAGAGCATGGGTTTGATTTGAAATTGAGATTTGAGAGAGGTGAGGACAGAGAGAAAGACACACAGAGAGGGATAGGAAGATAAAGCAATAAATCCAAACCTTTAAATTCGGAGAGAGATTGGAAGGATGAAGATGAAGGAGGAGCAAGAAACAGAGGAACGAACCTCAGAGCAAAGAAGAAGACGAGAGCGTTTTCGAAAGGAGAGGCTCTGCGTCTTGAGAGAGAGAGAGAGAGAGAGAGCGATAGGATCTTATTGGCGTTAAAGGTATGTGTATGTGTGTGTGCACTGTGTCTGTGCGAGTGAGTTTTTTGTTGGCTTCTTCTCTCGGCTCCTTCGTCTTTTTTCGTTTCTTTCTATATTTAATTATTAAATATTATATTTCTAAAAAATATTTTTACAGAAGATTTTATAAATTAAATTTTTCTGTGTTGTAGTTTTTTTTTTTTGAGAAAATGTGTTGTAGTTACATGATTGTTATAATATGTTAAAAATGATGTTAGAATAATAACCATAAAAGGGATAACATTTCAAGCATTTCCCCTTTTTTATTTTTAAATTATCCAAAATTATAATATAAAAAGGTCATTATTTATTATCAGGCGACATTACCCAAAATGTAGAAATTATATTAAAAGTCCAAATCACACTTAGGGCATGGTAAGATCTCATTCATCCTCCTAAATATGGAGGATTAAAGTTTTTCCTTTAAAGTTAAAAAAAGAAAAGAAAAGATCAGTTTTTCCTTTAAATACCTAAGATCGAGATTGGCTTTATCCAATAGTAACCATAAAAACAAACTTAAATCATATATATAAATTTATCGAACAATATTTAATATTACAAATTAGTACTCTCTAGAGTCTGATTATTACTTTCCAAGATAGCCTTTTTTTTTTTTTGCAATAATAGAGATGATGTGATAAGTATTGTTCATCTGAACTGGATTTTTTCTCAACCCTGTTCGGAACTTGGAAAACTGGATTCCGGTTCTGGGTTCCGGCCCGGATCAAAACGGATCCGGAATTCAGATTGCAAAACCCGGACCAACACAGTCCGGGTACGGGTGATTGGCCCCCGACTCATCTCTCTCTCTCTCTCTAGTCTCTCGTTCTCTCTCTCGTTGTGTTGCAGCAGAAGCAGAAATCCTAAGTCCCTAGCCGCCGCCATCGTGACCCTGTTGTCGCATCTCCTTCGCCGTTGCCGTCGCCGCATCTCTATCGTCGTAGACCTTTGCCTTTAGGTCGTTGTTCCAGTACTTTCTCTCTCTCTCTCTCTCTCACACACACACACACACACTCAATTCAAAGAAACCCTAGCCTCCCTCCCTCAATGCCGACGAAGAAACCCTAGCCTACCTCCCTTTGTGCCGACGAAGAAACCCCGTCATCCTCGTGACCCCGTCATCGTCGTTGTCGACTCGCCTCATCCTCGTGACCCAATGTTTGTTCTCTGCAATTATGGGTTCGTTTTATTCCGATTTGGGTCTGTTTTATTACCTTGGAATGACGACGATGAAATGTTACAACTTGTGTAGCTTTTGTTCAGGTAAGATCTGGGTTTTTTTTTTTTTTTTTTGGTTAAACATGGGTATAAAGTATATGATGTTAGTTTGTTAGATCTGGATTTTTTTTTGTTATTTTGCTAATAAAATGGCTTAGATAACGTGTCTTTTCTACAGAAGATTACAGTTTCTCATTTGACCTTAGGTCTTTTTAATGGCCATTGCTAAGAGAGTTAACAAGTTAATTAGTTGTTTATAGCCTTAGCTATTCTTAACATAAATGTAGTTTTTCATTTTGATATTTTGCTAGATCTGCAATTTTTTTTTGGTCTTGGCTTGCTTTCTGCGACTGAGTTTTTGTTCTCTCTGTTGATTTTGGGTTTATTTTGATGTGAATGTTTGAATGGAGTAATTTTTGTGTAGTGTTTTTATGGGTTTGATCTGGATTTGTGAGACCTAGAAGGGAGATGAGTGAAAATATCCATAACCACAGAGTCTCCTAAATTCCTTATAAGATCTGGACTGGGTTTGTGAGATCTAGTTCGTGGGCATATAACTTCTGCTTTGCTTTATGCTTTATGCTCTAATAAGCTCAAAAATTTCTTTGGTACCCCATTGCTTTATGCCTTCTTTTATGATAATGTCATTTATGTGATGCATTGAGCCTCTTTGCTCAATAATATGCATTACTCAGGAGGCATTATTATGCTGCCACATTTAGTAACTAATTAATTGTTTTTTTTTGGGTTCAATTTTGCATTGCCTCATCATAGCTTGGATTGTTGGGTGGGAAGGATGTGGTCTGTATCCCACAAGTCTTATAAAAACAGTTGGGTGGGGTTGTCGATGTCATGGGTCTGAATTGTGACATTTTCCCTTCCATGATTTGTCACTATTTTTCAGCTAACATTAGCTTCTTCGTTTTTGCTTACAGAATGTGCATGATCTCTCTGTCAGATCACTTGAAGTTCAACTTGCCGGAATTATTTTGTAATTCATATCTTGTAGTTTTGTATTTTGCAATGTAATGTAATGTGTAAATAACAAAATAGTGTAATATGTAGTGGATTGTATGCATTTTAATTTTTAATTTTTATATATTTTATTATTCTGGAAAAATATTAGTATTATGCTTTTTAATGATGACTTAGAAATTGTTTTCATAAAATATTATGCTTTTATAAAAAATTATGATTTTCAACACTTTTTTTAAATTTTTTTAGTAAGTATAGAAGAATTATGCTTTTCAACATTTTAATTATAGGCTTTTATTAAAAAAGAAAAACTTCTAAACGCTTTACATGAAAAAAAATAAAATCGGGTGCAACCTAGAACCCGAATTTCCAGGTTTTAAAAACCAGGATTCACCTGAGTTCTGACTCGAGTCTGACTCGGACCAACCTGGTCTGAGTTTCGGCTCAGGTTTGAAACCCTGGTTCCGATCCGGGTATACCTGGGTTCCCGGGTCGGAACCCGGATGAACACCCCTATATGTTATCCTCGGGAAAATTACACACCAAAATAATAATAAATAAATAAATAAGATAATTTTAGTTTTAAAATTGGATAATAAGAATAGTTTAATATGGTACGCCATATCGTAAAATTATTTTTTATTATAAAATATATCTAACAGATCACATAAAATCATATTAATTTATAATTTTATTTTTATAAATTTCTTTTATAACCGAATCACTTATCCAATGTGTTTTCACAATTTTGGGATCAAACGATTCCATCAAATGCTTCCAATCTATTTAATAGTGAGATTAGTTGGTTTGGATACATAATTAAACTATCTCATCTCATCTCATATAATTATTATAATTTTTTTAAACTCTCACATAAAATATAATAAATAATTTAATTTTTTAAATCTCAAAATAAAAATAATATTAAAAAATAATATTATAATAATACGGTATTCAATTTTTAACAAAACATTTCATCTAAACTGCGTAACTAAACGTGACCTAAAAAAACAATTTGTTAAGATTTTCATCACCAAAAAATGCGAAAAAAAAAATCACTCTCAACCGTGAAAAGATATTTCATTTTCTTTATTTTCTCACTTTTTTTTTTTTTTGTGGGTGGTTGGAAGTATGAGAATTAATATTAATAAATAGTTTAAAGGGGTTGATATATGCATGCAGCTCCCTTATTCACAAAGATGTAGTTATAAACTCAAGCCATCGATGAAATTTATAAATACAGCAAGCTGCTAGCTGGAACTCATCGATCGATTGATATCTCTCTCTTGTTCACAAGAGAAAACTGCACAAAAGGTATATATCCTCTAATTGGGTCCACATTATTGTTTAAATCAAATAATTAATGGATATGTGTTATTATATGTAATATTATTAATAGAGTCAACATCAGTACTTAATTTATTAATTAATTTCTCAACCCATTTTTTAAAAAATATGCTTAGTTTATAATGATCGAGCCAGCTGGTTTTGGGTTATATATATATATATATATATATATATATATATGTGTGTTAATATTAATCAAGAAATCCATCCCATTACAACCTGTTAGTAATTCTTTGATCAGCGATATAAACTAGTTTATGGCCTTTGGTGTAACTCTCTTAAATAATCAGATCGATGGAATATTGGAATCGAGTTAATCGCCGCCATTAGATCAATGGGTTGATGATATTGGTGTATGCATGGCTGGAATTCTTTGGATATATATATATATATATATATATATATATATATATATAGATGCATGATTATCGACAGAATAATTAGTTGGTGATTAGTCGTGCATTTTAATACAAATATTAATAGATCGAACGGAATAAGATCCAATTATTTTGCATCACTAAATGCCGGGAATAATTTATTTTCTTTAAATGACCATCATCTTTTTCCATGTATTGAAATATTTCTCAGAATAATTTCTTTTAGAGAAATTTTTAAAAGTAAACTCACAAATTGATATGACATAATGTGATACTACATTAGATTATAAAATTATTTTTATTATAAAATAGATCTAACGTATTATATGAAACTATATTAATTTATGAGTTTACTTTTTTAAGATTATTTTTTGTAGCTGTAACACTTCTATTTCTTCTCTTTTTTAGTCACTACTTCCTTATCCTGTTCTTCCCCCACGAACCCATAAAAAATATACAAACTCATGTATTCGTTCTGGGTATAGATCATATCATGATAAGTCATGTGCAATTATGCAGAGATTAATTAGATCTGCTCTAAACCACCAATTAATTGGACTATATAGAAAACACCCGCACGTTGTGGCCATGTGTAATGGGGTTGCAACGTACATGATTAAGGAGTTCACAAATTTTCATGCAAAGGAAGGGAACACAAATACGATATTTCCGTGATGCCCGTACTGATATGATGATACAGACAAAAATAAGCTAATTAAATTAATTACCACATTAATCTTGTACTAGAAATATTAATTTTGGGCATACATATATAGGTACTCAACTCGATCGTGAACCAGCAGGACTGCAATCACATGGACAATATTGATCACTATATAGCTAGCTTTCTTCCAAGGAAAATTAAAGTAGTACTTTTAGTTGCAAGTAAACTATTATAGTAAGAAAAGTTCTATATATCACCGCGTAAAGATTTCACAAAAATAAATTTACTGTAAAAAGTATTATCACTGCATACATATAAAGGACAACATGATCAAACAAAATTAATTTGTAAATTTATTTTTGTGAGATTTTTTTTACGGCTAACACATTTCTCTTAAAGATCATGGAAGCATCTGCATAATTATCCTGTTTCCACAAACTTACTAGGTTTAATGAAGTTCTTGCATCCTGCATTTGATCTGTTCTTCCAATATATACCACATGAGGATCATCACCTTAATACTGTCGTATATAGTGTCAGGGGCTGATCTACGTTGGTAGTTGGGGGCTACTCCTCCCCCCACAAAAAAAAAAGTTTTAAAAAATATGCTTTAATACATAGTTTTATCAAAGATATCTTAATATAACGATTATTTGCCTTTTAAAATATTTTTAAAAATCTCATTTAGTATTTAGTTGTCTAGGTTTCTTTTAGTTTTTTTAATAATTTTTTCATAATTACACCTATTTTTTGTTATTAATAAAATCTCAAATTCTCATTTTTTTTTAACATCTCAGAAGAGGCAATAAAATATCTTGATCTTTTTTTATAAGTTTTTTGGTAAATTTACAACCTCATTTTTCCTATTTATTTACACTTTTCCTTTTAAATCTTCCACTAGCTAACTTGTTTGGATTAGTTTTGTTAATAAATATATATATACTATCATCAAGTTAACAATTAGGAATGAGTGCAACAAATCTCGCATAGCTATTTTTATTTATATTATAGAGACTTTACAACATTCAATCTTAAATTAAAAAAAAAAAAAAATTATCTTTGTTTACTTAATTTTTATCATTTGCTTCAAAAAATCTTTAATGACTATTTCTATCTTAATTTTTATCTTTCACTTGAGTCCGATGAAGCTCAAGTGAGAGGTTTATATGGGTGGCTTTAATAATTTAGTTTGTCCCTAGATAACAATCTTATATAGTTAATGTTAAATGCCGGTGACACACTTTGCTACCTTAAATATCGGTTACTGTTCACCCCTACAGACTACATACGACACACTTTGCTAATCGCCTCCCCACGCACTAAATCCTAGTTCCGCCCTGCATAGTATCTTTCTGCTGACTCATTTGTTTCTGCAACATTCCATTTATCGTTTCTCCCTAGCAAGCAGGGTCAATTTTCCATTTTCATCTACCTATAATAATTTTTTTTTTGGATATATAGAATTATAATATGCTTGTTATTTACATCAATGTTTCCCCACAAACAGAAGGCAGTGGCATGTAGGGTAGGTAACCCTATCTCTTCTTATCACACTCTCAAATTGTCATGCATGAGGAACCTAAATAAAAGCTCGAAAGCTGCTTTTGAACTTCTTAATTTAAAGAGAATCAAAATGTGTATATTTATATATATATATATATATATATATATATATATATATATATATATCCCCATACCAATTGGAAGAGATAGAATCCAATCACAGGAGAAAAGAATGGCGCTTTCAGACCCCATATTTATATGCAGATTCCCTACCACATGAACTTGATCAATACTACTCTCTAGAGACAGGACTCCATAGTCCATATCATGATGAATGATATGGAGATCTAAAGGATCAGCCTCAGCCACGATACAGTTGAGCCATAAATGTGGGATGAATGAGTGGGTGCTAGGGCGAAAGGACAAACTTTGAAACATCATGCCAGAAGTAACAAATAATTAATAAATATGAAAATGATACTCGACCCCTCAATGATACCGTTCAAAATTACTCTTCGGGTATTTTATTTTATTTACTTAATGATTAAAAAGTAACTATTAGTGAAGTTCTGAATTTTTTTTTTCTTAACTGTTAAAGATGTTAAAAAAACATTTAAAAAAATCAAAGAAAAAAAATTCTTAAATACATTAGGGGGCCGTCCAGCGGTACATACTTGGGGGCACTCTAGCATTGTCCTTAATAAATAAGGTGTGCGTTTGTGTGTGTGTGTATGATTGTAAAGCACCCATGTCCCTTTGGCTAATATATATGGTCATAGCCATAGAGCTAGCCAGGGTTTGTAGCATGGTCCCTTTTCTTTTTGGAAAGGAAAGGAATGGGGTATACATGATGGAATGCCTAGTGATTTTCTGGACAACAACATGCATGGTAATTGACATGAATCGGCTAAAGTGGCACCCACTTTTGTAGATATTCATGGCTATAATGAATTAGGATGCAATTTCATTTAATTTACAACAATTAAGTAAGCATGCAGCCTCGATACAGGGGATCGATTCATAGGGTGAGAATGAGATGCATATTAATGCAAGCAGCTAGGTAGCTAGCTTTTAATTCTAACCTAGCTATATATATATATGCATGCAAAAGCTAGCTACTTCAAGTTCCGACCACCACATTATAATCAACTTTATTTCATCTCATCATCCTCCATCGACCAATTAGGAACATGCATGCACCATTTTTTTTTTTCAACAAATTAAATGCCAAACAATATATGCTTCCATAAAATCATAATGATTGATGAACAATGGCTTTCGATATATATAACCGAGACATCTAATTAACCAAATTGGAACCATGCATGTGAAATTTTGGAGAAAATCAATTGTAAATATTCAGATTGGAAGGTCATGACTCATAGTATTGTCCTACTACTACTATCGTATATATGTGTGTATATATATATATATATATATTTATATAGTATATATGAGTTATTCTACTTGCAAGTCAGTATGGAAGATACATGCTTCACATTGCTAATATGATAGTATTTGATTTACAAGAGAAATTTTAATTTGCAAATCAAATCTTATATCTTTCGCACCAACTTGCATAATATAGTTTTTCAATATAAAACAGAAATTAATCTACACAATGAAAAAAAGATTAAAAAAATAAAATAAAGGAATGGTGCTAGGGATAAGAAAGTTAAGACAAGTAGAGGCATATGGTCCTAAAAGGGACTAGTACTAGGAGTGGTCCTCTCTTCTTAACTCAACATTTAAGGTCCCAATTTTATTGATCAATGCATACATATACTGCTCATGGCGCCCCAAAAAAAAAGTTTGAAAAAAAATATATATGTATTAGTTTTTTATGATTTAATAGGATTATATTATCTCATATTGTGTTGGTCCCCTCTCTAAAAAATTATATTGGCCCATCTACAAAATTATTTTGATCTTATAAATTATTTTGACTAAAAAATAGAATAAAAAATATTTTATTATAGTTTTAGCTTTGCTCGGCTTCATTACAACAAATTTCTGGTTCCGCCACTGCTCATGATCATAAATTGCATGCACTACTTAGTTATAAAATTTAATTAAACAACTTAAAAATGGTATTGCTTCATGTGTGTGAGATTACTTAAGGTCAAAATTAATTACTAACTAATTAACTACATGATGATCAATCCATTAATACCATTTTAATTGTTAATTTCCCGTCGACTTAATAGCCATGCAGTACTTAAGTATTTGTATTTTTTTTATCCTTTAATCTTTTTTTTTTAAATTTCTTTTTGAGGTGGACCGGGAGTATGAAATCACAATTTATCTTAAAAGCTTAAGCTAATAGGAATATGTAGATTTTATTATTTGTATTATATTCTTAACACTCACTCTCACGTGTGGGCCAGTTTCTTCCTTAATGAGTAGATTAACACGTGGAATATTTAGTTAAATGAGTAGAGTGTAGAGTCATAGTTCGAACTCAAGACCTCTGCTCTAATACCATGTGAAATCACCACTTGTCTCAAAAGAGGATTTTTTTTTTTATATCACTTGTCCTAAAAGCTTAAACTGATGAGAATAAATAGATTTTATTATTTACTTTTATATCTTAACAGGGGGACATGAATTGAATCTTCCTAAAGATCAATATGATTCAGATGAACATAGAGTATTGCCTGCTAATTATTTGTGGTACCCAAAACTGATATTGACAGGCTACATGTGTATATAACCATATACATATATGTGAGATGGCTTGATATATAATTAAAACAGCCATCGAAAGAAATAATAAGTAACACATCTATCATAGACATAATTTCCTCACGAAAAGGTTCAAGCTACCAACAAAAAGATCCACCCTCAATATATGATAGATAGATAGGACGTTGCACCTAATGCATTTGAGAAGTGATAGGTTCACAAGAAAATCTCACATAACGGAAGTAAAGCTTACAAATTAATATGACTTGTTATTGTATATTAGATTGTAAAATTCTATTTACTGTAAAGTAGATAATCTACTATGTCACAACAACTATATCAATTTATGAATTTAATTTTGTGAGATCTCTTTATAAATCTAACATTTCTCAATGCAATGAATAATTCAAACCATTGAAGTACCGCAAGTTGCTAACTGAAGTACCGCAAATTCTATACATTATACTACCATCTCACTTTCACCCCATTAAGTATGATGTGGCACATTTATCATCATTAAATGATAATTTATTACATGTTTCTTTATCATCTAATGATGATGAATGTGCCACATACTACTTAATATAATCAAAAATAAGATGAGAGTATAGTGTATAGCATTACTCTTTTAAATAATACAGACAATGTTGCAAAATCGGCCTTTTCAATCTTGTTACCTTAAGTAAAATTAAGGACAAGAATGGGATCAAACTACTAGTTATTATGAATTGAAATAATCTCCTTGAACACACAATTTTATTACATAGCCAATTAGTTGGAGCCACAAAACTTAAATATTATTATACTTTTGACTCCTCAGGTCAGATTAGTGAGCTTTAGTAATTAATTGAAAGACAAGCCACCGTAAACACACCATTATTGTGGTAATATGGTAAGCTTTTACGTTAAAAGTGTGTTTGGTGCCGTAATAAATATACTTGCAAAATACTTTCTTTCCCTTAATAATGGAAGAGCTGCTTGATCGACTAACTTGTGAGATTTTGGCATGCATGCAACAATATATGCCTTTTTGTCTCGTATATACATGACCACAATATTAATAATCTTTATATAGTCAGATCAAACATTTTTAGGTCAGTCTGATATCGATGTTTGTTGAAGATAACATTGGAAATAATGAGATGAGATGAGATGCGATTAGATGAGATGATTTTAGATAAAAGTTGAAAGTTGAATAAAATATTGTTAGAATATTATTTTTTAATATTATTATTGTTTTAAAATTTGAAAAAATTAAATTGTTTATTATATTTTGTGTAAAAATTTAAAACAATTATAATAATCAGATAAGATGAAATATTTTCACTATCTAAACCGGCGTTAGAGAAAGTTGTCTCATTTTAATAAGCTCCAATATAAATTACCTTTCCATACCCACAAAAGCTTTTGCATTATTGTGTCTACAACATGTCTCCTTTAACAAAGCACAAGAAAAGCAGCATGCACGAGATCAAATGTACGAGAAGAAAAAACAATGAAGCTGTCGTAGAATTCCATATCTAAATATTGATTAATTACTGGCCCCTTAGTTTCTTCTTTATAGAAAAGGGAATATATATATATATATATATATATATATATATGACGAAGAAGAAGAAACTCAGAGAGCTAGGAAGATGTCGATTAAAATATATATGCCCTAGAAAGAAATGGTATTCATGTACTGTGTGTGATAATCATTGAAAAGGCTCCTGCCAAGGTGAGTTTGCACCCACGAGCTGAACAACTCATCACAGGCACACAATTAGAGTCCACATATCAAGATTAAAAAAACACTTTCCGAACATTACATGTTTTTCCTAACATGGTTAAGGTTTCAATTATCAGCGCACCACATGCCTTGCTCGAATTTGTACAACATCAATTATCACGTTCTAAACTTCTCATAGATGTCTTAATATTACTTTAAAAAAATATTTAATATGCTAGAAATTGAGGAAAGTTCTGAAAATCCATATGAAAAATGATGAGACATGAATTTCTGCAAGTTATTGCCTTTGAAAGTAGAGTAATGTTCATGTTGTTCAGATATCTTTATCTGGAGAACCATATGAGTTTCGCCCACAACGATCACATATGTTAGAACTAGTTGGGGAGACATGCTCTGGCTTTGCTCTCTGCATCTTTGGTAGATCAATTTCAAGAACATCATGCAGCGCCTTTGAGCCTTCTTGGAGTTCATCTAAACTGAGAAATGCACATAATGCAAGTCAAACAACTTTAAAAATACCGATACTCATTCTATCGTAATTTCTATTTGCTGTGTGGAACCCAAAAGTCCCCCCACCTACCAACCTTGTTTTCCCAGTCACTAATATGTCAAAAATGTGAAAGAAAAGCAGAAATCCTTTAAATAAAATATAAATCTTAAGAGTTTCAACCACATAAATGATGAATATGCACCGGGCATTCTTCCTTACCTCATTGAGAGTGGGGGAGTTAAACGGACAATAGTATCATGGGTGGGCTTAGCAAGAATTCCTCTCTCTTTCAACTTGAGGCAGATATCATATGCAGAAATAGGGAAGAGACTCTTGCTGTTGAGCACCACAGCATTGAACAAACCTCTTCCTCGAACTTCTTTTATGTAGTTTGGGAATTGCTGCTGAATCTTGAGCAGCTGGTGCCTTAGCTCCTCTCCCAGCTGGGAAGATCTATGGAATCAAATAGTATAAAAATTAAAGACACTATTACCATCAAATGAGGATAAAATCAAAGAAGGAAGATAAGAAATATAACATGAAGCTGGGAAGTAAGCAAGGCTGTGTATCAAAACCTAAATTTATGCAAATGAACTTTGTAATCCAATTGTGTTGGAAGGATATACAGCTCTTCCAAAGCCTTATGCTTTAGTTTTAAAAAGGAAAACCTCAATGCACAAAGTGAAATCAAGCATTATTTTCCATACTTTAATATTCGTGGAATGCATTAAACATGTGATTTCACGCTGAAAACTCGCTGTTGCTAGGGTCCTAGGGATGGCAATGGGGTGGGCTATCCAGAGGCCCTGCCCTAATGGGACTTGTTCAGGAAGCCTTTAACTGGTAAGCAGGAGGTTGGGTTTTGAATAACACAAGCCATGGCAGTTTGACTGGGTTTAAGTTTTGAGACCAACGTGGTCCACATACCCTTTCTATACAGTTTTTAACAGTAACTTTTGGTAATCAATCTTTTGCACTAGCCACTTTAGTCATAAAATATGCCAATTTTCTCCTCCATGCTAGTTATGTATGTTAACTATACATCTCATCATTGGAAAATGCCATACCCATAATTTAAATTTTGAATAAATAAATAGTTGTGAAATATAATATTTAAGCGATGTCTCATCTTTAAATTATCACAGGCGGCATGTCCTGTATGCCTTGCCTCGCTCAGATGAGTTTGGGATGACTATTCCTTTACTGGGGAGAGTTGCTGGGAGGAGAAATCCATTCCAGATCTGCCCCAGCAATTGCTATGCCGAATAAGAATGTTTCCAAATGCGGGCCAGTCTCTAATGCTTTCGGTAAACTAGAAATGAAGGTTAGTCAGATACTTTGAAAGCACTAATGAAAATAAATTGAAACTAGGACCAGATAACTGGAAGTAGTGAAAGTAATGCAGGACTAGATAACTGGAACTGGTAATAATGAAAATAAATTAAAAGCACTAAGAAAGAGTAACAATATTTATTCATGGTGAAATAACTTACAAGGAAAACTCAAGGAGTAAGGATTTTTTAAAGAAACCCGGGTATTATGAAAGGGAAAGAGGAGAAGAAGGTATTCGGAAGGAAATAAATCCTAAACAAAAGTGATGCCTTCTTCTGAAGCAAGGTTTCCCTTTTATTGATGAAGGGGGCACCAATTATAATTATTAAAGCAATAAGGTGAATAGCAGTTTTACTATTTATTCACTTAGAGACAAAAATGCTTTTGTAGGGGATGGCTTTCTCAGCATAAATTGCGGGAGAGTCATCTCTAAGCACTGAAAGTAGCAGGAATCTGGCAATTGGAGACTAATCAGTCTTGGGAGGACGGTAGTCTGTCTTCCGCCAATGTCGAATCAAGTGAGGAAGCCAATCAGTCTTTAGGACAGTAGCCTTCAACAAGTCTTGTCGGTTTGTGCCGACAGATCATTCATCTTCAAATAACCTTGAGGTATCTTCTGAATCATGTCCAAATATATTATTGTATGGGTCAGCAACTGAAGCTTCGGATGATGCTTCCGACTTGTTATTAGATTCATCTTTTTCAAGGGACTTCTTTAACAAATAAATCAAATCCTTTTTATTAAGCCCTCCAAAAACATTCTTCTTTTTAGACTTTGAGGATTTATCAGATTTAATAGTTGCAGAAGAGGAAACAATAGCTTTTTCCCTCTGTTTAGCATTGTTAGTAGTGGTGTTCACTTGGATTAGTGGGTATCCAGGCGATGTTAATTGATGAACAATAACAAGGAATTTCTCAGTATTTTTCAGATCTGGAGCAGTCTGGGGGAAATCTCTAGTAATGTTATCAATAATGTCTTGTGTATGGGAATATCTATCCCACCATTTGATAAAGTAGTATCGAATCAATATGTAACCATTTCTCTCATAACTCAATTTTAGAATTCAAGGGACCTTGTACGGTTGTACCTTTTGCAAAAATGGAGGGAGTAGGGAAATTTGGCACCATGACGATCCAATTTTGAAACAATTACATTAGCAAAACATTTAAAGATTTTTGAAGTTGTTCAAGAAAAACTTCAAGAATGAGATCAAACTGGTTCCACCATTTTAAGAACCAAAGGGAAAGTTTGCCTTTGAATTTCTTATCAAAATTAAGACACCAAGAGTGACTCATGTCTGTAGTCTGAAACAACATAAATTTGGATCAAGCATCAATATAATCATAATAACAATAAACAATTTCAGAATTAGAAAGTCTTTTTGAAGTAAATGGGTGATTACCCCAGTCTTCTTCAGTAATGATGTTCAAAATGTAAGCACTATGATAAATCAATTTTGATTTATCAATTTTATCATAAATGGGTTTAATAACAATGGATTCTGTTTGGAGCAGAATACCAGAATAATATTGGATGTTTTTGGCTGGATTCTCAGGAATCCAATGAAAAACACTTAATATAGCTTGAGTTATCAGAACCTTTGACTTTGATATTGAATATATTAAAGGTTCTGATAATTTCATTCATGATTTCCTTACTCGTGAATTCTTACAGCAACCATGAGCAAGAAGAGTGATAAAGGAAAAAGATTGTTAACCTCCCCCAATTCCTGATCTCAAGCTCATTAAGAACAAGCATGCTTCCGCACTTGAGATTACTAATAGGTTTACTACTCTTGGGAGTATCCCTAATGTTAAACCTATTTCATTTTCTTCTGCTATTGCTATCCCTTATGACCCATATGCTAAACCAATTTCTTCTGTTAAACCCACTCAATATTCCCCTGCTTCGAAAATTGAGTATATTAAAAAACTTTTTTCCCAAAATCTGTTCTATATTGAATCTCGATCGATATATACAGATCCCTTCAAAATAGCTTCCAGCTATTTTCCTCCAGGTTTTCACTGGATTTCAGAGAATCTGGCCAAAAACCTCCAATATTATTCTGGTATTCTGCTCCAAACAGAATCTATTGTTATTAAACCCATTTATAATAAAATTGATAAATCAAAATTGATTTATCACAGTGCTTACATTTTGAACATCATTACTGAAGAAGACTGAGTATTCACCCCTCTACTTCAAAAAGACTTTCCAATTTTGAAATTGTTTATTGTTATTATGATTATAATGATGCCTGATCCAAATTCATGTCGTTTCAGACTGCAGACATGAGTCACTCTTGGTTTCTTAATTTTGATAAGAAATTCAAAGGCAAACTTCCCCTTTGCTTCTTAAAATGGCGGAACCAGTTTGGCCCCATTCCTGAAATTTTTCCTGAGCAACTTCAGAAATCTATTAAATGTTTTGCTAATGCAATTGTTTCAAAATTGGATTGTCATGGTGCCAAATTTCCCTACTCCCTCCATTTCTGCAAAAGGTACAAGGTCCCTTCGATTCTAAAATGGAGTTATGAGAGAAATGGTGACCTGTTGATTCGATACTGCTTTATCAAATGGTGGGATGGATATCCCCATACACAAGACATTATTGATAACATTACCAGAGATTTCCTCCAGATTGCTCCAGATCTGAAAAATACTAAGGAATTCCCAATTATTGTTCATCAATCAACATCGCTTGGATACCCACTAATCCAAGCGACCACCACTAATGAGAATACTAAATAGAGCGAAAAAACTGCTGCTTCCTTTTCTGCAACTATTAAATCTAATAAATCCTCAAAGTCTAAAAAGAAAAATGTTCTTGGAGGGCTTAATAAAAATGATTCGATTTATTTGTTAAAGAAGTCTCTTGAAAAAGATAATTCTAATGAATCTGATAACAAGTTGGAAGCATAATCCGAAGCTTCAGTTGCTGACCCATACAACAATATATTTGGACATGATTCAGAAGATACCCCAAGGTTATCTGAAGATGAATGATCCGTTGGCACAAACCAACAAGAACTGTTGAAGACTACCGTCCTAAAGACTGATTGTCCTCCGACATTGGCGGAAGACAGGCTACTGTCCTCCCAAAACTGATTAGTCTCCAACTGTCAGATTCCTACTACTTTTAGTGCTTAGAGATGACTCTCTTGCAATTTATGCTGAGAAAGTCATCCCCTACAAAAACATTCTTGTCTCTAAGTGAATAAATAGTAAAAATACTATTTACTATTCACTTTATTGCTTTAATAATTGTAATTGGTGCCCCCTTTATCTATAAAAGAGGAACCTTGTTTCAGAAGAAGGCATCACTTTTGTTTATGATTCATTTCCTTCCGAATACCTTCTTTTCTTCTTTCCCTTTCATACTACCCGGGTTTCTTTAGAAATTCCTTGCTCTTTGAGTTTTCTTTGTAAGTTATTTCACTATGAATAAATATTGTTACTCTTTCTAAGTGCTTTTAATTTATTTTCATTATTACCAGTTCCACTTATCTAGTCCTGCATTACTTTCACTACTTCCAGATATCTAGTCCTAGTTTCAATTTATTTTCATTACTACCAGTTCCAGTTATCTAGTCCTGCATTACTTCTCTATCTCTATCTCTATCATTTCTATATTTCACTTTCGCCCCTCCATGGTATCATATATATATAGAAAACACCATTATGCATCACAGTGCAACCTTAGCATAAACAGAAATTGACAGTCAAATAATTTCTCATACATACAAAATAAGGTCTTGATTATTAAGGTGATTAATTTTTTCTTCCAATATTATTACTGTCTGAGTATCCAGATAATTTCAATCACAAAAGAAAAAACATTCTGTCATGAAGTCATGACTTAGCTGTTCTTATCGAACTTCTTTTTTCGAACTTCTTTTATGTCATATTGATGATGCAACAAAAGGCAATGGAATTGATACCTCTCAGCAAGTCGCTCATCTTTGATCACTTCTAGTGAGGCAATAGCAACTGCACTTGCCAATGGATTGCCACCAAAGGTACTGAGAACAATAATGGAGAAAAGGAAATATGAGTTATCATGTCATCCCAACAGCAACCCCAAGAAAGTAGCAGACTTAAACAAAGTAAAAATATTGAAGAAGAGAAGGAATTGTAATGATAATCCATAGAAACTTTTAGGAAAACTTTGTTGTCAACTGAACAGAGCCATTTCAAGTCAATGGCTTTTACCCCTTTCTTTTTGTGAAACAGATGTGTAATCGAATAAATGGCCCAATAACACAACGCATAAGAGACAAAAATAAAATGAAAAGTAAAAGATGCACAACATGGAAATTGTTTTCTGAAGAGATGATACATGGTCATAGCTCCTCGTGATACTAGTTTCTCAGCCACCTCACCAGCTCTTCCATATACATCATGCAAAAAGCACTTGAAATGCTCTTTTATAATACATACTCAATGGATAGATTAAGGTACAATTTCAAGTTGTACTTCTTCCAAAGACTCCAATACATGGTAATATCAGCTCAACATGAAAGAATGACTAGTTCCGGCCTCGTTTCAAGAAAAAGTAAATGGTTTCAAACATGGGCTAGGTAAACATCTGCTTGGACCTGGACACACCATCATCCTGTAAATTTATGTGCTTGGTGCAGTCTTCAAATTTGCCTATTGTGTCATATAACTCAGTGAACCAATTGACTATATCTAAACTGAACCCAACCATTTATACTCTTATGCCTTCTTTAAAAAAACGCTCCATACAAACAATTGAAGTAGTGTCTTGGTAACAATTTCTAAATGAAAACATGAATATGGGCATTAGAGGCAAAATCTTCTAGATAGAGCTGGATAAGTGTTGGTAATTAAAGGCTGATTACATAAAATTCGGAGCACATTTAGGATATACAAGTTATAAATGTAAACCTTCCATGCTCTCCTGGTCGGATACAAAGCATCACATCTTTGTCTGCAAGCACTGCACTTACAGGTATCACTCCACCACCCAATGCTTTTCCAAGCACCTGAATAAAATGGCCAGAAACAGGAAAATCAAGTTATTTTTTAATGGTATGTTGGAAGAGTCAGGCTTTTTCTTTTAATTTTTAATTTTTAATTTTTATTTTTAATCCCAAGCATGAGAAGAAGAAATGAACATAATTGTTGTATTTCAGCTGCAAGTTTTGTCCTCTCAAACATACCTTCTACAGCAGATACGACATCTCTTTTCATCATGCAAAACACATCATGACTAGAATGCAAGGAAAATAAAGAATGAAAATGTTAAAGTAAATTTTGAAACAAGTATAACGTGAACCCTTAGAAAAGTATTCTTCACTTGTTTCTAGTACACGTGCATAGTTAGCAATTGTGGCCTCTTGAAACCAACCAATTTCCCAGAGTTTGAAACTTTGCTTTCAATGCCATCCTATGTGGTCTTGTGCGAATCTTTATGGAATACAATTATCTGATAATGGCTATGGATGGGATCGAAAGAAATCCATAAGAATCTCGTAGCTTTTTCATGGTAAGTAGAAATCCATGGCTATAGCCAAAAAACAATATTATGGCTTGAGCTTCTGCATGTAGCCAATAAATAGTCAAAGTGTGTTTCAATTAAAAATCCAACAGATGCAACTGTGGCCTTCTGCAAACAACCAAGTTCTAAAGAGTTCTGTTAGTGATATGTCAAAACCTTTTTATAATCAGTCTTCCCACACATTTTTTTTTACCAGGATGTAATAATGTATGAAGTATCCAAAAGGGCAAAAATGACAAGTGCCATGTCCTCGTGAATGTCAAACTAAGTGGACCCACCACGGGGTGCTACCATCCTGGTGCCCAGAAGTGTAATGGTACATATAAACACCATTGAGTTTGTAATTGTCATCCACTAGTTGTAGAGGTCCTGAAACCATAAGAATTTGGAAAGGTGTCGGGGGGGTGAAGAAGAGGGGTGCTCACCACCATATCTGGGCGCACTTCTTCCCAATCACAAGCCAGCATTTTTCCTGTCCGTGCTAAGCCAGATTGTACCTCATCAGCAATCATTAAAACATTATACTTTGAGCACAGATCTCTGACAGCTTTTAAATAACCATCTGGTGGGATTACAACCTACCAATATATAAAGAAATATTCCTCAGGAAAACAAGGAAATGGGAATTATTAAAAAAAAAAAAGCGATATAAAATGTGAGAAAAGTAACCTTCATAATCCCTCGATCAAAAAGAGACAAAAAAAGGAAGCAGTGTCTGAAGCAAAGTGGGAGCTTTATATTTTTGTAGTTCAGTAAATGCATATAAAAAAGAATTCACTCAAATGGAAAGGTTAACTAATTATTAATGATGTTTACTGGGATTGACAAGAAAACAGAGGAATTTTAGTCACTCACCGAGAATTTCAGAATCTTATCAAGAAATGTTGTTTATTTACCATTGCCTACATTGATCGTTATGTTTGGTTTGAAACATACCTTGGAGCAATAGTGGTATATGATACATGTCAGATTTCAGACAAAGGCAATAGCTTTCACTGCCTTCATTACAGGGTCACTTGTGCAAAATAGCAACTCAGAGTACAACCCCCACAATATGAATAGGGGTATTTCTAGGTGATAGAGAATTTTATTTATAATGGCAAGGTATGGGTTGACTTCAAGAGACAAACCCAGCTAGAATTATAAGCCAATCCAGGAAATTCATGTACGTTTAAACCATTGAAGTCTATCGCATAAGCCCATCCAATATTAGTAGGTGATATGCAGTGGTAATAAGCACATGTTCTTTAAAGTGTATCATCCAAAGAAAGAGAAGAATGCCTTCCAAATTAGAAGAGATTCCTTGATCTGCTTACTGGTGTGGCGTATATATTATAGGCCATATTAGTACCATTCATAAACAGTTCATTATAACCAAGGAGCATAAAAGCAAAGAAATTGGAGAAATAAGAAAATTCAGCCATTTCATGTAATTCAGAAGTTTAGAAACTACATTGTTCAAAAACTGAGACATATATCAACAGTTATACCCAAGTCCCAGTAACATATCTCAGACCATACAGGGATCAAATACTCAATTCCAAAGCACACATACCCCAGCCTCTCCTTGAATGGGTTCAAACAGAAATCCAGCTATTCGATCGCCATTCTCTGCACCCAATTACAGAAACATGCAGTAAATAACACACTCCCATCTACCAGTTTAAAACGGTTCGATTGGATGATTAAAAAAATAGTAAGAAAAATGTAATTAAATATCTATAAACTAAAATTAGATTACAGTACAGCAAGAACAAGAACCATCAATTTTAAAATAAAAATTTTCGGCACACTCAAACCTTTAAGGATTTTCTCAAGGGCATCTGCATCGCCAAAATCAACTTTGAGATGGCCAGGCAACAACGGCCCAAAACCACGAGTAGCCTCATTGTCACAACTCATGGAGATAACAGCTAATGTACGACCATGGAAGCAGCCACAGCATGAGACAATAATAGCCTGCATATGATTCACTCAGAGTAAAGCAGCTGACGTCACAAAGTTTGTCCATATAATTGGCCATTTACCAAAGCAGAGAAAGTAGAAGTTTTAGGGAAAAAAAAGTAAGCAATTAGCAAATATAATTACGAATATCTCGAAAAATAGAGAAAGAATAACCACAGGATTTAATCTCATATTACATATTCCAGAAATTCTCATGACAAAAAAGATTAACAAATCTCATGACAAAAAAGATTAACATACAACATATAGATGTATCAAGTATCCCAAATGAAATAGAAAAGCTTAAATTGCATGACTATAAAGCTCATTTTTGGAACAAAAACACAGGAGGTGAAAGAACATCAAACTTCCTACAAGTTAATATTAATCAATGACTAACTATACGAGAAAATATATAGACAGAGTAAAACATTAAAGAGTATCCACTGGTAGTGCAAATCTAGAACAGGATAAAGAAAGTCGGCTAAGATGTTTTCATCACACAAAACAAAGACCAAAGACAGCAGCATCAATGAGGAGGATATATTTCAGATGGTAAAAGCACAAGAGCAAGGATATACATTGTGTTATGTTTCTGCTCACTGGCATCTCTTAAATCTTGTTAACACAGGTCATTTTTTTTAAAAAAAAAAAAAGAGTTTTTGAAAACTTCCTCAGTTAAAATCTTATTAAATAAGGGTCATCTTTGAAAACAAGGGTTTTTGAAAACTTTCTCAAAATTTTCATACTCAATCCAAACATCTTTCAACAGAAACAATTACAAAAATAATCTTCATAAAAAAATCTTACTTCAATTTCCATAAACTTAAAAATATTCACAGAAGGAAGAAAAAAAAAAAAACTCTCAACCATTTCATATCACCTAACTATATATATGAGCATCGAGTGAGGTCAGAGATGAAAAAACTATTGTTCTCAGTGGCCTTAATTGAGGTAAAAGAGTTCACTCCAAATACAATAATTTGAAATAATGAAAGCATACTATTGAGGATACGTGCCAAAGTAAGCATAATTATCCTGGGACTCTACCTCATCTTTGGGAATTCTTTTCTTCTCATAACCCCATTTCCTTGCCAACTTCAGAGCTGTTTCCACACCTTCTGCACCGGTATTCATAGGAAGTACCATCTCATAGCCAAACATGCTATGCAGACACTCAGCAAATATTGGAAATCTATCATTGTAGAAGGCTCGAGAGCTGAGGGTGAGCCTTTCTGCCTGTTCTAGTAATGCTTTCATGATCTTTGGATGACAATGTCCCTGAGCAGTGAAGCTATGAATTTGAATACTGAAAATTCCATTTCAAATTTAAAACAAAAATTGGAAAAAAAAAAAAAAAGAGTAGGGCAATAGTCCAGAAGAGAAAGTTGCCTATGACAGACTTCTACATTGCATAAACTTCTTCTCTGACTTTTGAGTTTTTTTCAGGGATAGACGAAAAGTTACAATGGTGTCTTGAAACAACCTGATTAACAGAAACATTTAAAAAAAAAAAAAACAAAAAGGTAGGAAAATGATACTGTCATGAAATTTGATAACAGAAACTTTCCATACTTCAACTTTGGAAATGGCTTTTGGAAAGATCGATCCATGCCATCTGGTAAGTTAATGAAGCCTATATAGATTTCCAGATTTCAACTGTGGAAGTGGTTTTGGTTGAAATATGGTATGGTCCTGGTTGTATTGAGAGGTTTTAGAACCCATTTTTGAATCGATTGAGGAGAAGAGTAAGGGAATGGCTACTTTGAGGTAGCCAGACCTCCAAATTTTCATACAAGATGAAAATGTTTTTTGAAAGAATAATTTTCTTCACTATTTGTTCAACATACATAGGCCTTACAAGAGAAATAACCATATATGACAATTATTTGCCTTGCTTTTACTCAAAAGGAAATTACTTAGTAAGTAGAAAATCTTGCTGAGCTAATTAAAATATTGATACCATGAACACTACTGAATAAAATATTGCTAGCATATTAGAGATATTCTATTATTTATTACCTAATTTAGGTTCATAATTAAATAGCGGAGATAGAGCTTTGTTGATTCCCTGAAAACTTAGGAAGGCGTGCATTCTTCTAACCTGATTAACTGCTGAGTAAGCTGAAAGGAAATCCAGATATCTGTTGCCCTCTGGATCCCATACAGATGATCCCTTTGCTTGTGAAAATACAATGGGGACTGGGTGGTAACTGCATTTGAACCAGGAAAAAGGCTTTGCTAATGACATACTCAGCAAGAAATGCTCGATAAATCACTCCAACATAAGGGTACATATGAAAAACAGCAAAAACATGTCCATTTCAGATTTCTGGAGTAACAAACATTGAGCAAACACCAACAACAAAGTAAATAAGTTTCTACATCGCGTTAGGAACCTCATGATGGAGAAAGACATGATCTACTGATTAGGCATCCATCTTCACCATATCACATGCACGCCACTGTCAACAACATAAGTGACTTACTAAAAGGCAGTTGGCTGATACAACCATCAAGGAACGAAATGCCAATTTAGAAGGAGCAATGGAACTCCCAACCACCTTCAGCCAGAAGAAGGCCCCACATGTGAGCTACAGCCGACTGAGGGAGCATCCAGAGCAGACAGCCACCATCTGGATGATGATCTAGCCAAGTGCTTAGCTCAATGTTTAGGTTATACATATCAGGAAAAAGAAAAAAACTAACACTTTCCATTTTTTTTTATTTTTTTTTTAAGGGACACTTTCTATTAAAATTGCAGTCTTTATGTGCCTTGAGGTTTAAGAATCCAAGGCAGTCTTGCTAGCATGCCCTCTACAAACATAGCATGAGATAGATTGAAACTCAAGACGATCACTTTCTTGTTTGTCTTCAAGGAATTGTGATTATGTGAATGCTAAAATCTCTACCTGATCAATCAAAACTGTTCTAATGGCTTTAATATGGCATAGCACATCCTTATTCAGGATCCAGAGAGAGGGAGAAGAGAGAGCATTCGATGAAAATGAGCAAAAACCCAGAAGCCAAAACATCAAAATGTAATGAGAGAGAGAGAGAGAGAGAGAGAGAGAGAGAGAGAGAGCACTAGACAAAAAAAAAAAAAAAATCAGAAGCCAAAACATAAGGTTCTTCAATTATATGAGCATAGATTTTGACGTGGAGAAAGGAAGCTCACTTGTGGGCACTGTATTCATATTCCAAGTTGATGATCTTTTGAGAGCAGGAAGCACCGTTGCTGGTTTCAGGGATAGCACCGAAACTCCTTCCCCAACAAAATCTAGAAGGCAATGACTGCAAAGCTCTCCTGCTTGCCATAGATGAGAATATTATCGTTCACTGTTTGCTCAGTTATCTCGACTGCCCACATACACTCCCTCTCTTGGAAGGCAGAGGACAGAGCGTTGGACTTGGGACTTGGGAGAGAGATTAATCAGATAATTATTACAGAATTTTGTGCTCTTTTCATCTTTGCCTGTCGTTATATCACGTGGTAAAACGCCTCTCGATGCATATCCATACGACAACTTGGGAACTGACAACCGCACCCATCGTTGTCGCGCAGAACTCAAAAATAAAAAATAAAAAAAAAATAAATGTCCTTTATATCTTTCAGTTAAAATTACGAGCAAAATAAAATCTCAGTACGATTTATGTGCCATTTATATTCTACATTGTAAGAGACCCGCCGAACTTCTTTTATGTTTTTGGGTACGTTGCATTTGTTTGAAACGAAGGAAGAAATGAAACAATATGAAAGGCTACCACGAGATTTATTATGAGTTTTTACTATAATTCAAAAAGGAAAATGACATGTATTACATCTTTATTTTATTTTTATCCTATTATATTGCTGTGATTTAATCTATTAATTATTAAATTTTTTATTTAAAAAAATAAAAATTAATTTAATCATGGATTAACAATTTCACATCAATACAGTATAATAATAATTGTTTAGAATAATAACAAAATCCGCCTGTCTCAGTTCAGAGAAGTCTCTATATTATTTCATCATTTTTAGCATATTTTTTGTCTGACTACTCTATCTCTATCCGTCACTGTTAATCCGGCTGTCTCTCTCTCCTCCTTTTTTTTTATTTTTTATTTTTTTTAATGTTTATGTTTTGGCTCAATTTTTAATTCACCATCCTTTATTTTTTGAGTTTTTTCTATTTTTCTTTTACGGGTGTAGAGACTAGAGAGAGTAGTAGACGTAGAGGTAGACTTGTAAGGGTAGGTTTGGGGGTGAGATGAGACATAAAATTATCATCTCATCATTATACTTTTTTCAAATCTTCATATAAAATATAATAAATAATTTAATTTTTTCGAATCTCAATACAATAATAATATTAAAATATAATATTTTAAACATTAAAATAAAACACAAAATTCTCATATCATCTCCCAAAAACCTGCCCAATTTTCTACATCTAGTTTGTTTTTACAATTATCTTTATCTCATTTTATTTTATAATTATAACTTTTTTAAATTTATATAACATAAAATAAGCAACTCAACTTTTTTTTAATTTCAAAATAAAAATAATATTAAAAAAATTTATTCTAATAATTTTTTGTTTATTTTTTATTTTTACTTATCTCATCTCATATGTAAAAATAAATGAAAACTTAATTTTTAAATTTTTTTTACTTTATTTTATTTTATTCTTTTTTATTTTAAATTTTTGTTGGAGGGCCTCGTTAGGAGTGATGAACTTACGTTAGTCTTTTTTGAGTTTTCAATTTTTCACTTTTCAGATTATTGTAAATTTTCATCTTTTTCAATTTTTTTCTTTTATGTTATTATTTTAAATAATTTTACATACAATTGTAAAATATATAAATATCGTGTAACCATTTAAAAAAATTAATTTATTATTAAAAAATTAATTTTTTTTTATATAAGTTCTATATTGTATTCATTTTTTTTTTTAAATAATTATGTGACAATTACACAATTTACGATTATAAATATATTTTCTATTTGAATATAGTGGTAATAATGCAAATATATATATATATATATATATAATTAGTTTTTAATCTTTCTGTATCCGAGCTCCTATTCATTTTGATTATTCACCAACTAGCCTCTACTCTTTACAATCCCATTTCCTTTTACGTTAGTCAATGGAGCATCTTATAAAGAAAGAAATGCACAAGAAAAATACATATATATCATTTATAGAAATATACAGACTCCATATCATCACGATAGTTTTAACAACGTCGACTCTGTCATTGTTCGACAATGGCGGCCAATGGAGTCATTTCTCTCTCTCTATGTGGCACTTACGCTTTGACTCCGACAACTCCGATCAGAATCGGAGTCCGCTCCTAATCGGAGTCGGATTCCAGCTCTACCTGTGAGACAATAAGCGATGGACAGCTAATAAAACAAAACGAGAAAAGTGAACAGACGGAGACAAGAAACTGTCTCTCCTTACGTTGGATTTCCACTTTGCAGCAACAAAATCTGTCATGTTGCGTGTACTAACTCAGGTACATGCACATGGACACCATTCGTTACAAATTAAGCACATGAAGTGTTCAACTCTTTTTTTTTTTATTTTTTCGAGAAATTATATCTACAAGTTGCTAGCTGTTAATATGACACAATCTGATTCAAAAGGGTAAAAAAAAAAAAAAAATCATTTTAAACTATTCTAACAAATTAAATCATATCATATTTTAACATCAAGGACTTTTTGT
This sequence comes from Juglans regia, assembly GCF_001411555.2. Taxonomy (NCBI): domain Eukaryota; kingdom Viridiplantae; phylum Streptophyta; class Magnoliopsida; order Fagales; family Juglandaceae; genus Juglans; species Juglans regia. The sequence continues at coordinate 11,587,827 of NC_049903.1, forward strand.
CGTACTTTATGTACCTGTTTTAAAGAGTTAAATGGTCAACATTCAAGATCATCCATTAACATTTTCCCCAGTTTCCATAATATGTACAACACACAGTGCACCTTCTTATGTATCGTCGTTATCCACACATTCTCAACCTTACCGTTCAGAAATAATGACATGTCCAGTACCTTATGAACCCAGTTACAAACAGAAATGGTGGAGAATAATAATAGGGGCTCAAATGTCAAAGCTGAAAGCATATTAATTGAATTCTTGATTTCGTTTCTTTGACTCTATATGTTACAAGTAAATTAACAGACAACAAAAATTTACAAGCAAAAGACATGAAAATTGCTACTCCAAGCATTTCATCTCTACTAACATGCACCTTGCTACATTTTCACCAGCATTCATAACATCCGTACGAACATATAGTTCAGACATTCACTAAGGCATTAAACACCGGTATTTGCACTGCCACTGCCACTGCCACTGCCATTGCCATCGCCATCGAATACAAATAGTGCAACTACAAGCCCTCAATGATTACCAAAACACCAACTTCATTGGTCCTCTGAACATCGACACTGACCATATCATAGACACTGACCTAGTGTGGGAATTCATAGAGGAGAATGCAGACATTTGCACAAGAAATAATAGAGCTTAAAATATATTTTTTTGATAAGAGAACAAGGGCTTAAGATATATCTATGAAGGATATATCTTTTTATAATAGAATGGGCTGCTATAATAATGGTGCAAGGCACGACTGAGGTTTCTCCTATCTTAGCTATGATGTAGAGATGGAAGTAAGAACAATAGATTTCAACTGGCTTTGTTGGCAATGTTCTATTATCACATCAAGGAATTATGGCTACCTAAAAGCCTTTCATCTCCTTGCTAGCTGGAAATTCTTGAATTTTCTTACCGAAAAGAGCATCTCTATCGCTGTTGATATTCAAGGGGATCCTGTCTTGGTGAGAAGGTCATATTTATAGATCTACACCCAGAATGACCCAACATGGCGGCAAGCATATTGTTGCCATATTCTCCACAGATAATTAAATTTCGGACACTTTACTTTCTACAGAAAATTAGGGTCCTGGAATGTAAGAGGAAGTCTAATTGGAAGGTAGTTCCAACAACAATGCTATCACTATAGTGCGAAATTACCTAAATTTTCGGAGTATGACATCATCACAAGAGAACCAGATATACTCCAAGAAAGCAAAATCTCAATGAAATGTAAGCTGTTTGCCATCACGAAGCGACCAAGGAAAAAAATATCAAGGTAATTTCAATTTTTCTAAAGATACTGTAAGTTCATGTCTCAATTCTCGGACTAGGTATACCTAATACCAAAGCTTATATCTATTTGAGAAACCAAAAGTTTCAGAGTCAGATGGGCACTAGCGTAACGAATGGGCACTTGCGTAACGAATAGGGTTGGCAATATCTCCGAGAGCCGCTTATAGTGAACATTTCTTTCTTTAGTCAGGACCAAGGAGAATTAAACAATTGTCTTTAAAGGAGTAAAGGGGACGATCACAAATACTAATGTATGGTATCATGATTTCTACCAACAGCAGACTGAGTGAGAGTCAAAGCATGTTGAGGAATTAGATTCCCAAATTTACACCCTATGGGCTATTCAGAAACAGAGCATATGCGAATTGTCAGAAATGTGGCATGAAACACACAGAAGTATATGTAACAGGGCCTCTAGAGAAGCCGAGAAAAAAGTTATAGTATTTGACGAACGACTTCCATGATTTAGTTTTGCAACAATTCTTATATATCTAGGATACGGCACAAGATGGATTGATGCACCGAGGGAGAGCTCACATAATTGCAAAAGCTGATTTTCCTTTCTTCCCATGGCACTAAAAATGTAAACCAATGGACACATTGAAAGAAGGTATCATCACCAACCACAAGGCACTATAGTCATTGATAGAAAAGATTCTTCCATCAAGAATCTGAGTGAGAGGTCAAATTGCCAGAAAATAACATAAAAATTAAAAGTTTGATAATTATGCTCATCCCAAAACTAGGTTCTGACATGAATATCAAATTTATAGAGTATGAAAGCATTGGAAACAAGATGGACTCCACATTTGTCAAAAAGACATGGCCAGATAACAACACGAAAGGAAAGAAAGATCCTACTAGTTCTAAGATATTGCAGAAGAAGAAGAAGAGATGAAGCGACAAAGCGGAAACCTATATCTTGAAACATAAAGAAAATAGTGAATCTTCCCGCACAGACTCAGTAGGCATTGCTATGGGGAAGAACAGGAGTATTCCAGTTGAAGAGCCTAGAAAAGAAGCCCTCTAATCGAACTAAGGAGGGGAACCACAAGGGAGAAAATTCCAAGATTTATCTATTCACCTTCTATCTAGAAGCATCTTCAAAACTCAGGTGGCCATTATAAATGCCTGAATCAAGTTTTCAGCTGCACGCTTCTGTTCAGGTGTTCCTGATACATGGGCAATACGATCACCCCGGGAAGATTTGGATTCAGATATCTGTATCATTGCACCTGATATCTGGAGGGAAACAAGGAGTTAGAATGTCAGTCATTCCAGAAATTGCTCAATAAATTAAGTGAGCTTTCTGTAATGTCCCACACCAAATTAGTGAGAATTTGAAAAATCAGAACAAAACATGAGACTTTAGCCACAGATGAATAATAGAAACATCAAGGCACATAAGCATTTGTTTATATACATTTGATGCCATTTTTATCCCATGTAACACCAAAATTAATATTGCATAAAACCATTACAGATACATAACTGAGACAACTATCTCTGACACAATCTAGCATCTCAAACGAAATATTTAAGAACATTGACATGGTATACCAAATATGACCAAACCTAACGGCATCAGAAGTACAAAGAGTCAAAGCAAACTATTTAGGCCTTGTTTGGTTACACAAATGAGATGAGATGAGATGAGATGAGATGAGAAATTTGTGAATAGTAGTGAGATAGTTTGTGAATAGTAGTGAAATAGTTTGAGTTAAAATGTTTTATGGAGTTTTGGGAAATGAGAGAAAAAAAGTTGAATAAAAATATTATAAAGTTAATATATTGTTAGAATATAACTTTTTAATAGTATTTTTGTTTTGGAATTTAAAAAAGTTGATTTATTTTTTGTGTTTTGTTTGGAAGTTTGAGAAAATTGTAATCATGGAAATGATTAGAAAAAAAAGTTAAAAATTTGAAATTGAAAATTGTTTGTGTTTGAATGGTGTTTGGATGTTGAGATGAGATGAGATGAGATGGGATGGGATGGGATGAAATGGGATGGAATGGGATGGGATGGGATGGGATGGGTTGGGACCATCTGTGAAACCAAACGGGGCCTTAGTCTGCATTTGGTTTGGGGATTCGATATGCCCCCAGCATTTGGACTCCCAAAAATCTTTTTTTTTTTATAAGTAATCAAAGATGTATTAATAAAGATAGGCAAAGTCCAAGTACACAAGATGGTATACAAGAGATGAAACCTATCTAGGTCGAAGTAAGGGAAACTAGAATATCATGAAAATTCAGGCCATTAAAATCTAAATCAATGGCCCATAGAAACTCTCCCAAAAATCTTAATGCATGACAAGTAATCATCCCCGTATTTTCAAAATATCCCTGTACAGGATAAACTTGAAGGACAGCATACATTCTAATTTTGCTTGAAAACAAGACTACTGATATGACAGAAGTATGAAATTGAGTTAAGAAAGAAAATGATAGTACCAGATAAACTCAAATAAAGAATTTTAGACAGCATAAACACCTTGCAGTTATCATGAATAATTGATTAGGAATTTAATAGTTTTGCTTGATTAGTTATATGATCTGATTGATTGCAGAGGAGACAAATTTGAAACTTTTAAGAATTTTGAGTTTCAAAGAAAATAAAAATAGAAAAAAAGTCAATCTCATTGGTACCAATTTCATTAACTGTTCAGATTGCCCATTCTCATATTTCACCATCAATTCCAACCATTCTTTTTCATCAGTTCTCTCTCTCACCCTTCTCAACAAGAAAAAATACCCACCGCTTTCGACGATGGGACTATGGATAGTCTTTTTAGTCACTTTCTTTTTTTGCCTAGACCGCTTCTGCTGATTTGCTTCATCTTTACAAAAACATAGTTGGTAAGAAATGAAGAATGAAAGGAGTCTCGGTTTTGTGGTTTCATGAAATACTTTCTATCTTTATTTCCTTTGCCTGCAAGGGTGGTGAATAGAGTGGAAAAGATTTTTCGTGATTTCTTGTGGGGAGGTTTAGAGGATGAGAAAATATTCCATTTGATTAAGTGGGATAAGATCTGTACCCCTTTATCTTGTGGAGGTTTGGGGGTTAGAAAGTTGAGAATCTTCAATAAAGCACTTTTAGGGAAATGGTTGTGGCGGTATCATAGGGAAAGGGATGCTCTTTGGATGAATGTTATTGATGCTAAATATGGGAGTATTTGGAGAGGTTGGTGCCCAAATAAAGTAAGTGGGGCATATGGCGTGGGTGTTTGGAAATTTATCCGGAATGGATGGGGAGATTTCTTCAATAATTTCAGATTTGAGGTGAGAAGGGGAATACGAATCAGATATTGGTACGATATATGGTGCGACGATGTTGCTTTGAAGAATGCTTTCCCTTCTCTTTATAGGATTGTGCTGGATAAGGGTGCTTTTGTGGCTGATTATATGGACACTTCTACTGGATGTCTTCAATGGTCTGTGAGGTTTATTAGAGCTGTTCAGGATTGGGAGGTGGGGGAAATTACTGAATTTTACAGTGTGTTATATGCACTGAATTTAAAGGCTGGAGGGGAGGATAGGTTACTCTGGATTCATTTGGGGAATAAGAATTTCTCAGTCAGATCCTTTATAAGGTTATGTCAACCCATTCTTTTATTGTTTTCCCTTGGAAGAGCATTTGGAGAAGCAATGTTCCTCTCAAGATTGCTTTCTTTGGTTGGCTGGCGTCCCATGGGAAAATATTGACTATAAATAAGCTGAGAAAGCATGGTTTTATTATAATGGATTGGTGTTTTATGTGTAAAAGAAATGGAGAATCAGCAGACCACCTTCTTCTTCATTGTGACGTGTTTAAGGCTTTATGGTATGAAATTTTTACTAGGCTTGGTATTCATGGGTAATGCCTAGGAGGGTGGTAGATTTATTGTCATGTTGGAGGGGAATTCGGGGCAATCATCAAATCACGGCTGTTTGGAAGATGGTGCCTTTATGTCTAGCGTGGTGTACTTGGAATGTGAGGAATGGTCGCTGTTTTGATAATAGGGAACATTCGATGGCAGGGTTTAGAGATTTTTTCATTAGTACATTGTTACTTTGGGCTTCAGCTATTGTATTGAATGGGATTAGTTTTAATGACTTTTTTGCTGTTTTCATAGCTCTTAGCTTGTAATTAGGTTATTCTCTTGTATGTTTTTCCTGTATACTTAGGCTTTGCCTAATTATGTGGGTTAATAAATTCTTCTTACTTATAAAAAAAAAAATGTAATGACCCAAGGAAAGCCCAAGCCACTTGGACCCATACTTCAAAAGGACTAGTCAAGCTTACAATTGGAGCCAATGGAAACCATTATGAAGGGCAAGAATTTCTTTTTTTGAATAAGTAAAACAAAATAAAAATGAGAGGTGCAACACAAGAATTTCCAGGGAGGCAAGAACTTCTTCATCCCAAGAACCATTCACAACCTTCCTATACTCAATATGGGTATAAAATCTCCTCCCTTTAAATTCCTAACGTCCTCATCATGACATTCCATCATAGGTGACACAGATCAAGTCCCACACTTTTTGTTGAGTTTGGCTTTGATGTCCTTCGTAACGACCAAAGGAAATCCCAAGCCAAATCTGAGTTTATACAAAATGCTATAATTGAAGCCCCTGCGAATCATTATAAACGACAAGAACCTCTCTCTTAAGCAATGGGGGACCCATTCATCACCTTCCTATACTCCATCCCCGTATTACAATATATGACAGAGTTTAGATGAACCAATAAGGATTTAAAAAAAAACTACTCCAACTCTGAGTGAAAAAACAGTTGGAAGAAAAGAATAGCCTCACACTTCCAGAAAAACCAAGATATTTGGGTGAAAGAATACTTATTTTGCCATCAAGCTCTTTTGAGAATGGCAAGAAAGTCGGGCATGATGAGCTAATTTGAGCCCAACAGAAAGGCCATCCTGGTCACCATGGTGGGATTTAAAGAAGGAAACGTCATGAAATTATTCAAGATTGATGCCACTAACAGATTTAAAAACAGAAAAAATACATTCATTAAAACCAAGATCAGAATAGGGATGAAGCAACCAGTTGGCAAAGAAGCTAGTGGTGGTGCTTGACATCAAGAAGGGTGAGGGGGGGAGACGAGTGATCAAACAATTAATGAGAGAATGAGGAAGGGAGTATATTAAATGATTATTCAAGATTGATGCCACTGACAGATTGAAAAACGAAAAAAGAAGCTAGTGGTGGTGCTTGGCATCAAGAAGGGTGAGGGAGGGAGAGGAGTGATCAAGCAATCAATGAGACAATGATGACAAGTATATTAAAAGATGATTAATACTATCATTTTACCAAAATTAGAACTTTCCCAAGCTCCAGAAATGTGATTGGGTATCTACCGAAATATCATATTTCCACAAACTGAGATTCTAAGGGAATGGGGATGCCCTCGGGCATCTAGATTCCAATGAGCTATTTGAAACAAAACAAGATTATATGCAGGAATCCTAATAGGATTATCAAGAATCTTAAAAAGAATATCCAAACCGAATTCGACCAAAGGGTCTTAAAGAATAATCTGCGTCCTTACAGTCCAAGAACTTGGTGTAACAACTAAAAAAAAAAAGCTTAAACCATATTTGGGCTTATACTTCAAAGGACTCATATTAAATTTGGAACCCATTTAAATTATAAACCGCAATAAATTCTCTCTCACAAGCAATGTGGGATCTCATTCACAATCCTCATATACTCGATCCGAGGAGGTAACCTCCCCCACTTCAATCCCTAACATCCACGTTGAGTCATTCCATTATAGGTAGCATGGCTTAAGTTCCACACCTACGGCAAATAATTGGCTCTTGTCGAAAAAGCTCAAGCCACATCTGAGCTTATAGTTTAAAAGGACTACTCAATGCTACAATAGGAGTCATTGGGAATAACCGCAAGAACCCCTCCGTTCCATGCAATGTGGGATACCATTCACCACTCTCCTATACTCAATTTGAGATATTATTCTTGGTGTCATAAATATGTTATTACTCTTCTTCCCTACATATTGAGAATTTATTCTTTAAAAAAAGAAAGAAAAAAAAAAGATTCCTATTTCCACACCAACAATTTTAAAAAATCAACTTGCTTAAGTATAAAATCACAATTTCAATCGCGGGACACATTGGGAAAGGCCAAGTATGAGAAAAGCACAGCATCAAGCATAGTATATCAACTCGTAAAAGGTGAGCGTCAACAATTCTGCTTCATTTTTTCTCATCTTAAATATGCTTTATTAAAAATCAGAAATGTGAATCTTATATAGGAATTTGAACCAACCTTCCGAATGTTGGCTATATTCGCCCCTCCTTTACCCATCACTTTACCCACTGCATTAGCAGGGACCAAAATCTCAAGTGTTGAAGGGGAAGGCAACCTGCATGGGGTTATGGAATTATAGGCAGAGCCAAATTGAATGTATTAAAGCCAAAGGACAAGATCTTCAAGACCAGATCTCATAAAAATAATATACTGACCCTCCATACAGCTTGGATGAATATGAAGGCATGGATCCATAGCCATTTTCACCCATCTATCAAAAGAAAGAGCAAAGAAATAATGAATTATAACAAAAGCAGTAAGAATAAATTTGACCACTTACTTGAATCAGAAATACATATCAACCAGAGATAGAGTAGCTGTTATTTAACACAATATGAGAAGCTTTTATCTTTAGATCAAACATCAACTTCAAAATAACTGAATCAAAAAGGCAGCCAACAAGTTAGAGAAAACCAGTTTAAAATAAGAACACACAAATCAAAGGCACGTAAGTGAACAGACCCACTGCAAGGTTTTAAACTCATGGTATTCTATTGGTCGGTTGTAATTGATTTTAATAGGATGATTTTTCATGAATTTCTTGTATCACTAAAGTAGTATGCACAGGCAATGCTCTTGCATGTGTCTTGTTTACTTGGGCTTTTGCTTATCTTATGATCAATAAAATTTTGTTTACCGATAAAAGAAAAGAAAAAACTCACTATTGTTATAGTACTACCATGGCAATTTTACAGACTAATTTTTATCAGTAAACATTTTACAGGCTACTTAAACATAGGATGCTATTCAACAAGCACTGGAGACACTTAGATCCTAAGGGGCTACTGAGGAGTATCATAAGACTTCAACACAATGAGAAGCTCCTACAAATAGAGTTTTCCAGCCTTCGCAATTGCAACAAAGGAAGAAAGGAGGGTCAGGCTATGCTGCATAGGGACTAATAAATAACTGGTGGCTCATTATAATCAGACAGAAAGACAGACAAATATGCATAAAAAGTGTTAAAATTATTTGGGCAAAGCGACGAAAGAACCCATCTGCTCCCCTTACAGAGACAAGTGCCATATCGCAGGAGCCCAATGCTAAATGTGATTGAAAGTAAGTCATCCGTCAAAAAGATGCAAATCATTTTATAAAGATCTTATACCAATCAGTCCTTCTAAAAATTGAATGATATATTTTTTTTATAAGTAAAATTGAATGATATTTAAACTCCAAGATGAGCACCAAAGGAATCCCCGGCTATTTACAGATTGTGAGAAGTAGATAATTTTGAAAAGGTTATCATTACTAGCAAAGAACAATGATAAAGACGTGTTATAATGATGATGGAAGCTTTGGTGAAAATTATGGTATAAGAAAATAAAACAAACAGCATAAACATACCGACAAAGATCCATATCCATAGAGGCTGCTTGAAGAAAGCATGCCCAAGCTACTTCCACTTTCAACCCTCTGATCATATCCAAAAGGAGCAACAGGGGGAACAGAAGACAAGACAGATGGAACTGAGAGTCCAGTACCAGCAGAGAATAGAGAATCTGCACCAGCAGTATGGTTACGACCACCATCCCTATCTTTGAGGACATCATCACGGAGCCTTAAAACAATCTGGACAAGTGCATCTCTAACACTGCCAACTTCTCCAAGAACCTAATTGAGGAAAAGGTTTATTATAAATAAGGCATATCAATGAGAAATAGTTAAACAAAACTTACAAAAGCTCCACAAAACAAACCTCAACAAGTTCATCATTTGCATCAGCACACCTAGGCTTATCACCCTTTGATATACGGACATCAGCTTTGGTTCTCTTACGGATTTCATTTATAATTGACCCACTTTTTCCAATAATACACCCAATGACCTTAGATGGAACAAGGAGTCTGATAGTAACAGTGTCATCATCTTCATCATTGATCTTTCCTTGCAACAATAGAACAGCTTCAACTGCCATGGATTTCAGATCATCGGGTGACTGCCAAGCAAAAGAAAATTCAAGATGTTAAACAAATAGTAATACATGAATACCATCGCCCCATATATTGTATGAGTAGAGTGATGAAAGTAGATGTTAAACAAATAGTAGTACATGAATACCACCGCACCATATATTGTAAGAGTAGATTGAATGTAAATCAATAATACACCAAACAAAATTTACCAGCGATTAGAGAAGATGAATCAGCTTTTAAAAGCTAAAACATATAGGACATAGAAGATAGCTAATTTCTATTCATCACAATAGAAGTTCAAAAAATGATGGGACAAAGGAACAGAAAACAGTGCCCGCCCATGCAAGGTATATAAATTATGAAAAAGAACGAGAGAAAAACTTTCAAAAATTTCCTCTCCTGTGAAAGCAATAGTTCTCAAATATAAAACTTCATCGTACGCCAACCTTCAACAGAGCAATCAACTATAAAATGGAACAAAATGGACGTATCACTATACAAACCAGAAAAATTAGATGCAAACTGGCCGACCCATGCCTCATCTTGTTTGAGACTTTCAAAGAAGAAAGAAAATCAAAGTTGAAAAACCATAAAGCCTAACTGTACCTCTGTTGCAGTAATTGTGATGATACACTCATCACGATCATCCTTGGTATCATCAACTTCAACATGAGCACCACTAGCCTGTCTTATACTTTTAATAGTACCCCCTCCTTTGCCAATGACACGCCCGATCTTGTCAAAAGGACACAGAACTCTTACAACTAACTCCTCAGTTCGTGAGGCATCACTGAACCCAGACACCACAGGAAGGGCAGATGAATAAAGAGGCCATGTATTCCCTGTATCGGCATAACCCTGGAGATCCTGTACATTTGTAGCACCTACGATTGGAGGAACAGATCTATGAGGGGCAATAGGATCTGCACTTTGATATATTCCACCTGGTGGATAAATAGGGATATCTGATGGGATGATAATGCTTGGAGAAGCATCCGGTACACTCGTGTCCAGAGGAATCTCTTCTCTAGGAGTGAACTTGTACATAATTGCAGAAATGGCAAACAGAGCTTTATTCACGGCCTCCGGCTCACCACTAATCTATTCATATGATAAGAGGATAATTAAATAAATAAATAAAGACTTACTCGAAGAGAGCTTTTGCAAAGATGAAAGTGAACGCAGAGACAAAAATCATGAGCAGGGGCATAGACATATACGTCATTTTAGGCATAAGATCCAATTAGTAGAACTAGATGCCAGTGCATAACAAAAGAATTAATTGACCATTCCATAGCCAGTTCAACATCTAGTCATCTAAATGATAAAGGATAGTGTTCAAATACAAAGGAAAAAAAAAAAATTGACCGATCCATAGTGAATACCAACCATGACAATATTGTCAAAGTCCATCGCACATGAGTGAGTTGGATCGGTGGCATCCTTGGCCGTGACCTTAATGTTTGTCCTCGTCTTGCTTCTCAGTTTCTTTATTGTGGCTCCAGCCTTACCAATGATATTTGCAGACTGGCTAGATGGAACAAGAATCTGACATTCCTCCTTATCCTTTCGCTTCTTGTCAGAATCTCCCACACTAGCCACAGCATTTGCAATGGCAGCATGAACTTTAAGAAGAGCATCCTGAGCAGCACATAAAGGTTTCCTATCACTGAACTCATCATCTACCTCAACCTCTTCCTTCTCCTTAACATAGCTGTAGATTATTATAACACGGTCATTAGCACCTGGGTACGGATCCACAACCTTTACTTTTGCCCGTGTCTCTTGCCTTATAGAATTGATCACTTTCCCACTCTTACCAATGACACTTCCAATAACCCCATCAGGGCATAGTATTCTATAAACAACCAGTTCATCATTGCCTTTGTCATCTTTGTCGTTCACCCGTCTCTTCTGATTCTTGTTGTCCCCATCACGGTCCCTATGGGGACGAGATCGCTTCCCGGTCTCACCCATATTTATAAATGAGTTGGTTCCTGAAAGTGCAAACGAATTCAAGCTTAATACATCCAAAACAACTCATATGCATTTTATAACCCTTTTTTAGCTCCTCAACCTAAATGCACCCAAGCCATTTGCATGTATTCACTGAATCTAATAAAAGCAAATAAAATAATTCAAGCTGCTCAGATTGACAGGAGAAGTTACTTAAAAAAAAACCCTCGAGAAATGAGGCTACAGTAGCCTCGATCAAGAACTATACAGCCCAAGTTTTCCCACAGATATTGCCCAGAAATTAAAAAAGAAACGATCTTTTTACTTTCATTCTTCAAAAGCGGCGGACAAAATCAATTCGGTTATCCACAAAAGACTAGAGAAATTAACCCTGAATAAAGAACTTCTATACCTCCGAATGCTTTCCCAAAACCCAAAAAAAAATAGAGAGAGACAGGCACAGAAATTAGGTATAGAGATAGAGAAACCGGAAACGTACCCTGGTTGTGAGAGAGAGCGAGAGGGTGGGGGGGGGATTGGGGACTGTTATGCCGTCTTCTGTGAACCTCTTTGGATACGCTACTTAAGTTAGCTCTTTCCCTCAACGACAGTGCTTTATTGGATGCTTCTGTCGTTTTGTACGTATAGATTTGTTCACTTATTACGGTCTACAAAAGATCACGACCGTCAAAATAGAGTAGAAATATGAGGGTCGCGCATAAGCTGATAGGTGTCGACTGTAAATATTCGTACAGCTTTTGCATAGAACCACAGGGGATTAATTTCCGCTCCGTATGTCGTTGCCTCCCACCGGGTAAAGCTTATAGGTAGGAATGTAAACTAAAACTGAAAAATCGGATCGGACCGGATCGAATCGGACCGGTTTTATCAGTTTTGAACCGGTCCGGTCTGAAACCGGTTTTTAAAATATAAAAACCGGCCAATTTCGGTTTCAGAATTTTTTGAACCGGACCAGACCGGTTAATTAAAAAAAATAAAAAATAATATTTTTATATATAAGTTTTATACAAAATATTTTATATATATTAAATATTAATATATATAAATTTTATATATAATGTATAATTATAAATTTTATGTGAAATTTTATATATAACATATATATTCATATATGAAATAATTTCTTATTATAATTTATAAATTATTACATAAAATGTTAATACTAAATCACTAAAAGTTTATAACTAATACTAATATATAACTTATAACTATATACCAATAGTCTAATATTAATACTATTATATAGTCTAATATATTAATAAAAGTATAAAACAGTTTTTTTTAAATCAATTTTTTTTTTTTATAAACAAATTTTTAATGACAAATTATGAAATTTACATTTTAAAAAACCGGAAAACCGGATCAGACCGGACCGGAAACCGGTAAAACCGGAAGTACCGGTTTAGGAGGGTAACCGGTGCGTAATCGGTTTTGAAAAATACAAAACCGGTACATATCGGTTCGGTTCTAGATTTTATCCAAAATCGGACCGGACCGGACCGGTTACACCCCTAATTATAGGGGTGTAAATTCAAATAGAAAAATCAAAAAATCGGTCTGGACCGGTTTTATCGGTTTTGAACCAATCCAGTTCGGAATCAGTTTTTAACATGTAAAAATTGGACAGTTCTAGTCTGATTCCGATTCTGGGATTTTTTGACCCAGACCAAACCGGACCGGACCAATTGATTAAAAAAAATAAAAAATAATATTTTTATATATAAATTTTATATAAAATATTTTATATCTATTATATATATAAATTTTATATATAATGTATAGTTATAAATTTTTATATGAAATTTTATATATAATATATATATTTATATATGAAATAATTTTTTATTATAATTTATAAATTATTACGTAAAATGTTAATACTAAATTACTAAAAGTTTATAACTAATATTAATATATAACTTATAACCATAGTAATAGTCTAATATTAATATTATTATATAGTCTAATATATTAATAAAAGTATAAAACAGTTTTTTTTAAATAAAAAAAAAATTATAAATAAATTTTTAATGATAAATTATAAAACTTACATTTTAAAAAAATTAGAAAACCGAACTGAACTGGACTGAAAACCAATAAAATCAAAAATATCAGTTTAAGAGGATAACTGATGCGTAATCAATTTTAAAAAGTATAAAATCGATACATATAAGTTCGATCTAAATTTTATCCAAAATAAGAGCGGTCACACCCTTAATATTAAAGAAGGTTGGCTGTACGACAATGTTATGCGACGACCAAACTCGCCCGCTCTTCTACTTCTCCTCTCTCTCTCTCTCTCTCTCTCGGTGCAGACTCGACAGGTATAAAGCTCCATCTTTCTGAATATTGACATTTATGTTTACCATTAATTGGATTAAACCCACAAGTTCTCTTTGGTGTTTTCTTTCCTTTTCTTCTTCGGGTGAATATTTGATTATCTGGGAATATTTTGCTTCTTTTTCTGTTAATTGGTAAGTCAAATCGTAGTATGTAACCGGTGCTCCTTTTGATACACACCGCTGTCTGCCTGTAATGTATTTTCCTTCAACAGCAAAGTAAATTATATCTTTGGGGAGATTTGTTTCGGGTATGAATCGGGTACATGACATTTGTATATTGGGATGGAGTTTTCCTAAAACACTAACAATTACAGATTTTAGTTAGTGTTGCCTTAACTAGTGATATCAAGAAGAGAGATATTGAAGAGGAGATTGGGAACAGATTAGAACTGGCTCAGTGTTGCATACAAAAGGTTCTGTTGGGTTGTTTTGTTATTATTATTTTTTTTTTGAAATACTTGGTTTAAGGAGAAGATCTTGTTGTACTAGTCTTGATTGATGGTGTCGGATACTTGCCTGTATAAGATTACTGTAAAAATGAGAACCATTGAATTGAGACAGCCGGCAATGACTGGCAAGAGAGCAGATGATTGGCTTTGGAAAGAAAGTACTCACGGATTGGTTGCAGTGCATGGAACGGTGATGTAAAGATAATTTCTTGTGTGCTCAAATAGTCAAATCTTATATAGTCCTCCTGTGCTTCCTCTCCCTAAAACATAACTCTTTTTTTTTATAGGTAATCAAGGAATTTTATTCATAGAAGTAGGCAAAGCCCAACTACACAGGATGTGGCAAGTCTCTTTTTTTTTATTTGGTGCATGTGGAAGGAAATAAATAGAAGAATTTTTAGGATTTTGATATTTCACTCCCTATCAAACTTCCTGATATATTTCTTTACATTTTAATCAGTATGGCCAAAACGATTTTCTGGATGAGTTTCTTTCTTAGCCTTCTTTTGGATTGTTGTTGCTGATCTTTACACATTTTTTAGTTTGTTCACCTTTCATGTCCTGGCCAGTTTCTGATCCAGTAAGTTTGGCAGTGTTTCAAATTTGCCAATAATTTATTCAGCTTAGTGGTGCTTTGATTAGCTAGTTGGTCTCGTATGCACCATAATTTTTAAGCACCATTGGAGACTTTGATCTTATTCTCCTCTCAGTTGGGGTTGTGGCATCATACTAAAAGTCAGGCGCCACAGGTCTTGTTGGCTCTGCATTGCTGTCTACACTATTAAGACAATAAAAGAAAAAAAAAATTATCTACCTATTAAAAAAAGACAATAAAGAAGACAGTATGTTGTCTATGTTACCTCTTCTATTGCTTTTCATCTACTTCATTCAAATTCAATCATGCATTTTTATTTTTCTATGGTGAAATAAGATCAAATGTCAAAATGGCATGCATTGCTTGCTCAAATAGGAATGTAAGTAAGGATTAAGATAAACATCCTAGGTTTTATGTATTGTGGTTTCTGTATGAAATACTCCACTTTTGCAGAAATTGCATTTCATTAACTTTTTTCTGCATACTTGAACAACATATGTTTCTTACAGAGGACTTAGTAGATGTGAGAAATTCCATGTGAGAGAGAGAATAAAAAATGGGACTGATATCAAAAGTCTGAGAGATACAAACAATCTCATAATGAAGAAAAGGAGAGGTGACTCAATGTCCTCAACCACTCACAAAGTGGTCTAAGCAACAGGGATGTCATATTGATCACTAAAAGCACCCTACATCTGAAATAGAGCACTTTGTTCTTCCCAAATACACCACATAAGACACATAGCAGCATGCCTTATCTCTCCATTCTGATGTGGACAAACAATCTTTCCAACATACCTAACAACTCTACCACCTCCGTGTTGAGAAGTCTCACACAGCTTAGGAACAAACTCATCTTGGTCTTTATAAGGAGTTATCTCACTCCTCCTATCAGGTCTTTTATGAGGAGAAATGTGTGTCTCTATATGGTATCAGAGCAGGTTAACTTATGACCGGTGATGGGCTCCTACGACCTATCCACGATGATGGTACAGGAAATACCGGCCCACATGTGAGGGGGCGTGTTGAGAAGTCTCACACGGCTTAGGAACAAACTCATCCTAGTCTTTATAAGAAGTTACCTCACTCCTCCTATTAGGCATTTTATAGGGAGAAATGGGTGTTTTTATACTCCGCAACCTGAAATAGTTATTCATTTTTTATTTTGTTTATGCTTCTTGGGGCCCAATAGCTTTTTCCATTCATCCAGGCAGCCCTCTATATAATTGGGATTCTTTCACAGACAATTTATATACCGTCCAATTGAAAACATGAGCCTTCCTTTTTTAATATAATACCTACTACTTCTGCCCTGCTAGGTTTGCCCAATGGACTCCGTGCACCTTCTTTGCCTTATCTCTATAGGTCATCATTTATTCAGTTTCGATCAGACACTGTGTCTATAATGAAAGTTTTGACCGTTGCATGCTTGTTTTTAACCAAGTTCGTTTTATCTGACTTCATCATACTTTTAACTTTATGCGGTGCTTGGAAGGATCATCTATGAGGGGCAAAATATAAAAATGTTTATTATGTTTTGACATCTTAGAACAAGGGAGCGTTTCTTTCTTTCATGAAGATTATATTTCGGTACTCTCCTAGCAAATCATATAACTTCTTGGTTTTCTATAATCTGTGTTGGAAGGTAGCTTATGTGGTCAGTACATTACCGTTGCTGATTTTGTGACCCAAGCTTAAGCTTGTTTCTATATTGTTAATGATCTTGGCTTGCCAGCAAGCAAAAGAGTTTAAATCTTTTCTTCTTGTATTTTAAATAGTGTTTTAATTCAAGTGCACAGACATGAATCAAGAAGTGGAGAAATCCTTGACTCAGCCAGAGAGTGCTAATGGGTCTAACTCAAACAGTTCGGACCCTGTAACTCGTGTAAGGAATCTGCTGTTTCGTCGAATGCTGGTGGGAATTAGAGATGGACGGTTTTTCTTGGGCACCTTCCACTGCATT
Organism: Juglans regia; assembly: GCF_001411555.2. Classification (NCBI taxonomy): domain Eukaryota; kingdom Viridiplantae; phylum Streptophyta; class Magnoliopsida; order Fagales; family Juglandaceae; genus Juglans; species Juglans regia. The sequence continues at coordinate 11,604,692 of NC_049903.1, forward strand.
GACAAGCAAGGAAACATCATTCTCCAAGATGCTGTGGAGTATCGTAGCACCCAACGCTCCTCCCCTTCTCCCATGGAACAGCGGTGCCTCGGTCTTATTCTCATACCTTCCTCTTGCCGTTCCTCATGTCACGGGGATTGTTCTATTGAAGAGCAATTGTCATTGCTAAAATTTTAGGAATTGAGAGCAGTTCCAAATTTCATAAGTTATTTTCCCGAATCAATGTAGAAGAAATGAGATGTTACCCCTACGATTTTTGCGTGAAATGATATGATGAATGACAGAAACGGACATGATTTTCCAGGCATTCTAGGTTCGTATGCATACACTGCTACGCAATATTTGTTTCTTTATCTATTATGTTTCCATGTGGTCATGAGCATACAAGTGTTTTAGAATGTGTACCTTGAAGTTGAACTATGGTGAAGGTTGTGAATTTGACCTTTGAAAGGAAAGGTGAAGCAGAAACTAGAAGGGCTCTTTGAAACAAAAAGAAAAAATGTACTTTGGAGGAGATGAGAATGCATTTATGGATATTTCTTTCATTCACTTCTCAATCAAGTTTCATGGATATGAGAGTCGTAACAATCTTAAGGCATAAAGATGGAGTCCAAAATTCTCAGCTTGGGTGTAAAGATGCATGATGAGAAAGTGTTGCTATGTTATAACATTGTGAACTGTGAAGTATCTTTTCAAGAAGGGACCGACCATTTCCCCGGAAAATTGAAAAAAAAAAAAAAACACTAGCCCTCATTTCTTGAACTCGGTAACATGAAAAATTATATTTGCAGTTTTAGAGTATGTAAGTATTGCGTACTCCTTTAAAAAAAAAGAGTAAATATGATACTTATATGAAAAAATTAATTTTTTAACGGTGAACTTTATTATTTTTCCTTCAAACGGAATGTACATGTTTTATACACTCTAAGACTGTATCTAATATTACTCTTTGACAAATATTCTTAGACATCCCTAAATTAGAAGATCGAGCATGAATTTCTTTTATATGTTGTGGCGACCAGAGATTATCTATGGCTAGAAAGAAACATGCAAAATCTTTAATTTGCATTTGAAGGACGAGCTTTTGGAAGATAGACGATGGGTGCATTTGAAGGGGACTATAAACGTGTGCCGCAAATGAAATGGGCAGTGAATCAAATGATGGGTTGGGAAATTCAATTGAACTTGCGAGGCAGATAGGTTTGGGATGTAAGATGAGTATTTTTTATTTAAAATAAAAATTTAAAATATTATTATCGTTTTATGATCTGAAAAAGTTGAATTGAGATTTAAAAAAGTTAAATTATCTATTATATTTAGTGTGGGAGTTTAAAAAAATTGTAATGATGAAATGAAATGAAAATTTTGTATTTCATCACATACCCAAAACATACAAGTCCGAGTTGCAACCAGCGCCCACAAACAAATTGGTGTCATGACTCTCGTGGTTTTTCTTGTCGACAACTTTGGAAAACAAAACTCTAGTCCGCACCTTATTCTGGTTGTCTGGTTCCTTTATCTTAGCTCGCTCCGAAATTAATAAATATAAGAGGATTATTGATTATAATCAAAGTTTGCGGCCTGACCTCATCTATTAACTAATTTTGGCCATCTTCCATAGACTTGATTACTAAATTTCTTTGAACCTTACTTCCTTTAACCTTAGTACTGCATGCGTCGTTAAATAAATTTCACAATCACATTGAAACATGATGATTATTATTCAAAAAATTAACATGTATTTTGTAATATAATTTTTTTTTTTTAAGAATGAGGAATTTTACTCATTTGATTACTCATTATAATCAAAGTTTGCGGCCTGACCTCATCTATTTACTCTCACACTCACACCTATAACTTTTTCATTAGATCTGGAGTTTGGAGTAGTAAATAACGGCTGATGAGAAGAATAGTGTGATAACAGCCCGCACACCCCCACACACATACATACATATATACATACATATATTATTATTATTATTATTATATAAGATTTTAGGAAATCAATTTAATAGCATCCATTCAGTTAAATTGTGGATTGGGTACTGAGAAGTGTAGAGAAGAATTGTGAATAGTAGTAAAAAAAATAATGAAAAAGTAATAATATAATATTAAATAATAGTGAAAAGTAATGAATAGTAGTAAAAAGTAGATAAAAAATAATAATAAAATAATAAATAGTAATAAAGTATTTTGAGAATACTTGAGATATTCTTGGTCAAATGTAGATAAAAGATCAATTTTCCTAGGATCAAGACATCCCACCAAGGAAAGTTGGAGCAATATCAAGCCCCACGTACTTTCAAGATGATCAATAACATTTTTCTATTATTTTTTAAGATTAAGAATATTGTTTTTTATATATCAATAAGGGGATCCTTGAGTTTGCTTTAAAGTAAGAGTAATACTATATACAGTTTTAGAGTGTGTAAGTTTTACGCACTCTCTTTGAAAAAGATTGGAGACTATCATTAAAAATTATTTTTTTATGTGGGTCCTAGATTTATCCACTTTTTTTTAAAGGGAATGCGCATAATTTATACACTTTATGACTGTAAATATTATTTTTCTTAAAGTATTCAATCGTGATCAATATAACCAAAGGCAAAAAAAAAATAATAAGGCAATATATTTCTCTCTACTTGTGGCAGATTTGGGATATGGGATGAGACATAAAATTTTCATCTAATATCATTTTATCTCGTCTCATCTTATTCCCAAACATAATTCAAATACATAATTTTTAAACTAATCATTACAACTTTTTCAAAATTTCAAATAAAAAATTCTAACTTTTTCTAATCTCAAACAAAAAAAATATTATAAAACTACATTCTTACAATATTTGAACTTTATAATATTTTTTATTCAAATTTTGTTCTCTCATTTCCCAAAATTCAAAAAATACTCAACTAAAACAATCTCACTACTATTCACAAACTATCTAATTACTATTATTTACAAAAATTCTATCTCATATCACTCTCCAAACCAGCCCTTAAGTGAACAAGGACAAGAAGAATAACTGAGAAAAAAAAAAGGAGGAGAAATTTCAAGGTACTTTGGAAGGTTTCAAATTGGACAGTCAGTCTCCCGCTTTCTTTTTCATATCTTTACAGTTACATTGTGTCATTTGAAAAATGATAATTAATTATAAAAATAACATAATCTTATATAAATATACTCATTTTTAAAACACGATTATAAAAAAATAGTATAAAAATAATTATGCGTGTATTATTATTCTAAATGATTATATAGGCGGTGAGATCAGTTTCATAAATTGATGCGTGTAAGAATTTTCATGGAGATCATCAATTGGTCATTCAAAAAATAATTATGCGTGTATCGTTACTCTAAAGATATAGAAGTGAGAGTTTTAAAAATGAACGCGTATGGAAAAATTTTCATCGAAATCAATTGATTTGAAGAAGAATTAAGTCCCTTTAATTTTCCTGTACGTAATTCATGTGAAACACGACTTTATATTATATGCACCCGTAAATATTTCTACACGATATAGAGGGCAGTGGGGATATATGGGTAATCATAGCCATGCATATATATATATATATGAACCCGGCCATTTCCCATTTAATAATTAAATACATGATCATCATATGCTATATAATTCAACTCGATCGTTGATAATTGGGTGCGTACTGGGTCTAATATTTGATGCATGCATGCTTAATATTCTTCAGTTGACTTAGAAAAATACGCGTCAATATATATTAATATATGATTCCCAAAATATATACGAAACTACTTCGGTAATAAAGAATTTCAACCCTCAAGGATTACTTTTGTTTTTCACATAAAACTATGTAACATCATCATGATGTGCTGTAAAGTCGTGGTTTCAAATTAATTAGATTCATGAAAATTACATGCAAAGTCCGGTCCTAAGTTCAAAATAACATGACAATCGAGTGGAATTAAAGCTCCTAATAACACGATGAGCATGAATATTAAAGTATATAGCGACTCGATCATTTAAGAATTATGTAATTCTATTATTTTATAATTAACAAAATTAGAATATTAATATTATATATATATATATATAGTTATGGTCTGCACTACTCGATCTATATATATTCATTCTAATTAACTCATAGGCATGCATGCATTTAATCGTAATAATATAAAACAAGAGTGAATATTTATTTATTTAATTTTTATAAAAATAAGAGTGAATATTAAACGTGGAAGATCAAACTCGGCCTGCACTATTTTTCTCCGATGAATATAATAGGTACGTACGTACGTTGTCTATAAGGCTTTTTATATAACAAGTGATATTTTAATTTTGACTCGTGGAATTCTCAAATATTTATCCAACTCAAACGTACGATATTATATTATTCACCTAATAATTTATAAACAGTAACACAGGTAATTAGGCATTTATATATATATATATATATACTCGCAACTAATTAATGAGGGAAATATTAATTTAAAAATATTGATCATATATATTATATATAATTTAAGGTTGTGTCGTACGTATACGTACCGGCATTGATTCCACAGTACTTACTGTGGACCCATTATTAATCAAGCATAATATTAAGAATCCTGGTGGAAACTATATAAGGGATATTACACATATAATATAATTAGTCCAAATAAAAAATAATCATCAGGCCGGGCTTATCGCAGAAATATATATATATATATATATATATATAATATATGAGTCATGTTATATATTATTCTAACATGATCTCGTTTTCACGATTTAAAATGTTAAAATGATGTCAGATATATGATGTAATATATATTATTATATAATAATTAAGCACGTACTCATGCATAGTAATGTTTTACGTTAATTAATTAAACTGTTTATTAATTATGGCTGGCGTTGCATGTAATTTATATAATCATGATCATGACCATGAGGCTGGGAAAAGAGTAAAGATTAAAAGCTTAATTGACAGATCATAGATTCCAAGTTAACAAAAGCAGCTTGCATATATACCTTAAATATTAATACAAGGTTATATTAACAATATTAATTAAGGCTTAAGCTAATTATATGTGAAGGTTTTTAATTTACTTCGCAAAATAATAATTTGGTTGGTTCTAAAAGTTACGCATAGATGGTTGTCGATCAACAAACTCATGTACGACACTCATGACTAATTGTCAATTAAACACACTATATATATATATATATATATATTAAGCTTAATTAAGGGTATATATATATATATATAAAATAACGTACGTACAAAAGATAAATATATTTGCAGGTCTGTTTATTAATTTAGAGGATGGTTGAAGATTGAAGGAAAAGAACAGTTAGCTAGAAACTTTGCAGAGAGAAAGACAGCTCTACATGCAATTAACAGTCCAAAGCGTTTGCACTAACCATTGAAAGATAATAACAATAAACTAAAAGACAAGTTAAAAAAGCAATCAAGACAGAAACTACAACTTTTTAAGTAAAAAGCAAGCAACTGTTTTTCTGAAAATCTAGCTACTTCGATCTCTCCATATTCATATTAATTATTCGATCGGGAAGTTTTTTTTTTTTTTCTCTCTTCTCTGGTATTTTAAATTTCGCCGGAGTACTTTCTAGTTGCTTGAAGCCGGATTTGTCTATTAAACCACTGAATAAACTCTTCAACTCTTCTGTTCAGTTCCTCATCGGACATGGTTGAAAACTGATCATTTTCTTCGAGGTTTGGTTCATGTTTGGCAGTAGTCTCTGTACTGATCCTTCGAATTTCGTTCTTGCTTTCGTCAATCACTACCCGTCTCGCTTTCTCGGACTTAACTCGACGATAGGCCGTTCTTGAATGAATCTTGTGATCAGCTTTCGGAGTAAGGACCTCATGCGGCCTCTTTTCTTGCCAATCTTCATCATGATGAACATGATCATGCTTTTCCGAATGATCTGTATTGGTCACAACCGCATGCGGAATATTACTTTCTGGGAACGAATCGCTTTCCTGAGTTATTATTTTCTTTTCATGCCAAACGACAACCTCTCTCGATCTGATCTCGGGACGATTGGTTTCTTTATAAACAACTTCCGGGTACTGTGAAACCAAGGATGAAACACTAGTTTTCACTTTGCTAGGCATATTCATGATGTACTCGTCCGCGTAAAGACCTTGTTCCTCTTTGGATGAAGAGAAAGCACCATAGTCAGCAGCAATGATGAGGATGAGAGTGTTGGTAATGAAGAACCAAAACTTGGTGGTATTGAAGAGAGTGGAAGGAGACAAATTGAAGATATAAAATACAGAAATGTAAACAAAAGTGGAGAGAAGAAAGGCAAAGAATGACATTCCCTTAGCTTTTTGAGGATATGATGATGATCCTTTGGAAGAGTTATAGAATGAATGATCTCCCACTACATTTGGTGCTGGTTTGGTCATGTTTAAGGAAATAAGGAAAAGGGTTGAAGTTGATGAGAGGATCGAGTACTTGTGGGGGCCGGGTAGTGGGGCTTTGTAGCTCTTGCAGATCCTTTTAAAAGGTATAGGAGTTCCACATGACGAAGAGGGATTCATATATATATTGGGTTAATCAAGAGGCTAATAATTGAACTAGACAAATTGCAATTTCCCCCAAGCTTCTTATTTATTCTTAATTAATTAACACTATTTACCATTTGGCATTTACCAAACATTTTCTAGGATTTTGGCCCTAATTTGGCCGGGTACGTACATGATTATATTTAAAAATAATTTCATTTTAAAGTCTTTACATGCACTACACACTATTCATTTATCATAATTTAATTTGAAAAATAAATTTTAAAATTTAAATCCTATAAATCAAATGAAAAATGATAAATTATATATTGGTGTGTAGTGTAGAAAATAATAAATAATATTTTTAAAATCAAATTATGACACGTAAATTATATATAGTGTAAAAGCCTTCAAATAATATACTTTTTATCACCAATATTTAGTATGGGTATTGGCAGAAGAAGGATGGTTTTGGCTGCTTCCTGAAGTTTTCTAGAATGACGATGTAGCTTCAAAGGAATTGCATGGAAAATAATTGGAAGGAGCCAAAAGAATTGTAGCTCCTGAAGTACTTCTCTGAGCAAGAGAGAATGAACGCCACCGGTGGCTTTGACAGAGCTAAATTTATTTATTTATTTATTTATTTTCTGTCAGTCAAATGCCAAATGGCAAATGTCAACAAGTCACCACAATATATAGTTCGACATCACAATGGCAAGTGTCAGATCTGAGTTTGATCAAACATTGCGTGCTGTCATGCATCCAGGTAATTAACTCAAATTCATTTTTAAATTTTTTTTTTTGCCTAATTATGGACAACAATACGATCGTATTATTCTTTCCACGTATAGATTCACAGATTAATTAAACTCCTAATTACACCCACAGGAATATGGATGGTGTACTGTCGTTTTAACTTCTAAAACATGATCAAGTGACTCCACCATGTTAAATGCATTTTTTTTTTTTATTAAATATCAAGAGATGCCCTCTCAATATTGCTAATTAATTTGTAATACAATCACCATTCCATTCAATTGAAGGCTCAAGATCATAAGAATAATATGCATTATAAGAAAAACATTTATATATTATATGTGGTCAATTAGTTGCGATAAAAATAATTATTTTTATTTTTATTTATCAAAGTTGGTCTATTTTCATCGCAAATAATTATTTTCATCGTAAATAACTCGTCATAAATAATTACCTTTTCTCATAATATTGATCATGTAGTATCGCTCCATTTGGTATCTGTCATCAAGCTTTCTCAAATATGAATTTGAATTTTTTTTCACATGAATACAAATAAAACATGTATTAATTCATGTGTTAATAAAGAGATCAATTGTACATAAATCTTTTCAAATACAAAACTAGAGGGTTGTATTCCTTAATCTTAGGCAAATAATGGTGGGTTGGACCAACTCATTATTTATTCCTTAATTCTTTGTCTCAAACATGAATTAATAATATATATATATATATATATATATATATAGACTGCAGGGACCCCACATATTGTAGTTTATCATCGAATCTCTTCTGTGTAGTTCTGCCACGTGTAAGGCGGATCAAATTAGATGGTGACAAGATTAGATTTTATTATATAATAATTGATCAAGATTGTGATTAATTAATAATTACAATATTAATAATAAAGTATATGATGGTATATAATATTGGGTAATCATCGAACAAAGATCTTGTATTGTTTTTGCTTGCTTTTGCTTCAATTTCACTTAATTTAGGTATATATTTCAGAAAATCTTGCCTTGTTCATGATATCGTGATTTGCTCTTATAATTTTCTATCAGCTTAGGGAACAAAAATTCATGGGTTTGAACAAAGAGACCATTGATGTGGTACATGCTCATTGGTCTCGGCCAGGCCTCTCCTATCTCTTTCTTTCATGATTCAATCGTGAATTGCCAAATACATTTATTAAACCATCAATCACATTTACGCAATATATAGGGTTAATTTGCAGTGACGAGAGGAACACTCCAAAGACAGCGGGGATGAGGCATGTCTCGTGTGTTTGCTTAAAATATACATAGCTCTGATCAAGGAATGGACACCATGATTTATGGTACATGCACCCTTTTAATTGGAAGATCAATGATTTTGGTTCAATCATTATCATTTAAGAAATACTGTTATTCATTCTAGATTCTATGATTTTTAATCGTTGTAGTTGTTCATTTGACACGATAATAAGTGTGACTGAAGATAATAAAATTTAAGATTAAAAATAGTATTGCTCTTATATTTTTATTACATAACATTAACAATACTTAGACCGCTTCATTTATTTTCGTAGATGAGATGAGATGAGTTAAGATAAAAGTTAAAAATTGAATAAAATATTATTAAAAAAAATTTTAACATTATTTTTGTTTTGATATTTGAATAACTTAAATTGTTTATTTTATTTTGTGTAGAAATTTAAAAAAATTATAATGATTAGATTGGTTGAAAAGTCTTATAAAAGTAAACGAGACCTTAATAAACTCACGGTGTTTAAATACAGGATTAGTGACAGATGTTTTGACCTATATATTGGTGTATATCAACTTGTGTTATTTTAGTCCTTGCCATAAACCAAGTCGGTAATATTGTATGAGTCATGCTTCGCATGCACACTTGAGGAAATTAAATAGCTAGCAATAAACTACAAAAATAACTCGCGTGTATGAAAATTTGAGTTATGGGTTATATTCACTGTTTAAATAAAGGTTGTATTAATATATATAGAACAACTCATAGGCTCATAGCAATTATAAAGATATAATAAATATAAATTCGAAAAATACAATAGAGTCGGCAGATGATTGTTTTGGTTCGGCATTTTGATTTGTTAGCGACGATGCTTCTACTTGTAATTTTGGTATGCCAACATTTCACTTGACGTAGGATTCATTTTAGTTAAAAAAAAAAAGTCAAAACATCATTAATTTTTCATCATTGTAAGATCAACTTAAGTGGTACATTGGATATATATAATGATAATAAAAAATAAAAAACTAGACTTAAGATTAGATTTTTTTTTTTTTCTTCCTTTTAGACATCCAAAACGACCAAAAATGTATACAAACAAGTTCAATTCGATTTGCAACCATTCAATCGGTTTATTTGGGTTAGGGCTTTACAGGAATCGACGGGACCGATTGACGGAGTCTGAAACTGACCGAAACCGATGGAGAACCGGTCGACTGGCAGTAAAAAATACATGAAATTGATGTCAGCTAGTTCAGTCCTAATCTGAAACTAGGTTCAAATCGTTGAACCGGCCAATATAATATATATTATATTATATATTTTAGGTAAAATGATGCCACTTTACTTCAATGATTTAAACTGCATTGTTTTACATGTAACATTTAGAAGGAAAAAAAATAAAGTGAAATGACTCCAACAAACGGCGTCGTTTGGATTTAGGGTTTAATAACTCCATTCCCCCTTCCACTCCACTCCATTTTCTTCTTCTGATTCTTTCTCTTTTAGACTCTCTCTCTCTCTCTCTCTCTCTCTCTTTCTCTGTTTGAAGAAATATGGAGCTCTCTTGGCTCTCAGACCTCTCTCGGCTCTCCCTTTCATAGCCGGTTGAGCCTAGTTCTTTACAAACACTATCATCACCGCTTATGGAGTTTGTAGTTGATTTTTTGTGAATTTATGAATTTGTTATGAATCTGGAGTTGATTTGTTGTAAACTTGTGTATGTGATGTGAATTTGGGGATAGGCTCAAAAACCAATCCCCAAACCAATGAATCAATCAGTATTGACTGCCGGATTCTAACCGGTTCTCTCTCTCTCTCTATCGGCCGATCGATACCACCCACTTTAAAATTTGTCAGTACAGTTTAGTTTTGCAGCCCAAATTTGGGTGATTTAATTTGGACTTCATACTAATAGCATATGGGTTTTGAGAGGGTCAACGTACGTTTCTTTAAGAAGCAGAGTAGTGAAAATTGGAAAAAAAAAATTTTGAAGAAAAGAAAACTGATAGTGGTTGATTGAGAAAATATCAAGAAGAGAGAGAGTGTTTCAAAGAAGTAATAAAGTAAACATTTGCTCCATCTACTATTACAAGCAAATTTGACTTTATTTTTTAGATATACTATAGCTAAAAGCCAGGTTAGATCAGTTTGCCTAATTCAATACAAATGATTTTTCATGTCTAATAGCCATTTCAAGAATTTTATTTACCTTTAGCTATTCCAATAAGAATACACTTAGTGCCTAAATCAATGGGTTTAATTTTGGGCTCAATAGACAAATACTATTTTCCAGTTCAAATTTGTTATAGACCAAATACCAATTTAGAACCCAAGCACCATTTTTTTTTTTTTAACATTATGTGGTGATCAGTAGTAGTGCAAGAGAGAAAGAGAGAAGTGTGAGTATATATATATATTATATATATATATATATATATTGACATCATATCTTTGATCTCGGCCTTTTAGGATTTAATTATATATATATATATATAGTTCACGAGTTAAGGTTTAAGATAACATGATCATGAGTCAATGGATAAATGTGACGCATGCATCCCATGATTAATGTTGAACTACTAACTAAAAATAAAAATAAAATTTTTGTGGAACTGATTAATAGAATAAGAAGTAGAGTCGGGATGTGGATCGACTTTGCACTTCCTCTGTCTAAAGCCTCCCCCTTCTCTCTAAACTCCCCTCAAACTTTAGACCGGCTCGAAGGGGTGGGAGCTTAGACTCCTTCCCTCCCCCTCTATGTTTTCTTCTTATGTAGTGTTTAGCTTTTGTTTTTTATTTTTTCAGGCCAAATAAAGGGAGTATCGCCGATCGTGACCTTTCAGCACCCAATAGCCAACACGCACCCCACGAGGAGGTTGTCCAGCCGTCGATCTACACGAACACCAAATGCGGCCCCAACTGGAGTGGAGCGTAGCCCGCACGCGCGGGATGAAAACTCCGGAGATCGTCAGCGCGTGTCCCTCACACGCCACCAAGGAGCTCTTTGCCGTTGCAACAAGCGGCTGCTCCCGAATCGGCGACTTTGGATTTTTCAAGATCGACCGTCGGTTTTTCCTTCTGCAGTCTTTTTGTGCTTTGTTTTTTCTTTTTTACAGTGTTTTCTCAATGTAGTTTATTTATGTCCTGTCTTTATTTTCAAGAAAACAAAAAATTCAAAAATATTGTACCTTCAGACTTAGGTTCGAATGGTGTTGTCTCCCCTCCGCTTAGGCGGTGATGATGGGGTTGGTTTCTCCATACTCCGTCTAGTCGAGTATAGAGTTTTGTTATTTGGTTACTGCAAACTCTGTCATGGACAGAGTTGTGCTATCTCTTAGACTTCGGTCTTTAGAGATTTACCGTCTGGACTAGACTGTGTTAGTCATAAAAGTATACTGGGAAACTACTAACATTTGTAATTAGATTGTTGTTTAAGTCAACTTTATATGTCCTCCTTTAATGAATAGAATGAGATCCATTGTTATAAAAATAATAATAATAAATAAAAATAAAATAAAATTGTATAGATAGCTAATTTTATAATTAGTTAGTACTTAATTTGATGATTTTAAAAAGAGTCGTCCGATATTATTCATATTATAAACAAAAATAAACTAGTCAATATTAATGTTTGTTTATCAATGTTTTTTTTAAAAATAGATCAATAATTTATAATTATATATAGGCATTAATTAATTTCTTAGATTTTAAAATCAATAGCCACACATATATATACTATGGAACGGCCCTGGATGCGTTAACCTTGGGATGCACCTGACATAATGATTTAAATAAAAATGTTAATAGCTTATTTGTCTAGGAAAAGAAAATATAAGGTTAAATAAAGATAAAAATTAAAAATTAAAAAAAATATATAAATTTCAGTAAAGTATGAGCATTGATCTGCATCTATATTGAATTATCTATTAGTCTCTATATAATAATAAAATATTATTAATTTTTTATTTAAAAAAATTGAAACAAAAAGAAATGAAAATGAGTACATTGTCAGAATAAAAAGGACCTAAAAAAAGAAGTCAATTTATGTGCACTGCGAGGCTATTAAAGGCTTTTTAGTAAAACATGAGCATTCATTAAATTCTACAAAGGAGTTACACATCAAATGACCAAAGATTTTAAGAACCTTTTGGTAAAACAAAATCCTTTATTAAATTCTAAAATAGAGCTACACGTGATCAAGAGTTTTAAGGGCCTTTTGGTAAAACAGAACTTAACAGACTTGATAGAAAAACAAGAAAAGTTAACGAAAAAATAACACAAGTTACTATTCACAATTAATAACCACTTATTATAATAGAGTATATATATATATATATATTAAGGTATATATATATAAAAATAACATGATGAGGCAAATTAAAGAGGAGAAACTGATCAAATTATTAACGTACAATTAAAAGATAAATATATTTGCAAGTCTGTTTGTTGATAGTGTATCAAATGCATGGAGCATCATGCAGCAGTACCATTGTATCGCTGATATGAAAATTTGTAACGTACTGATCGACTTGCATAAAAATATTGGTGTTTTTCGCGGTACTTTTGCTATGAATATATATACATATATATATATATATATATAATAAATCTAAATTTAAATGGTATGTTAACTTTCTGAAATTTCTTAAATGGATAAATAGTCATACAAATAGTTTTTTATTCAAACAAAAGTTTAAAGATTAAAAAACAGTACAAAACGATTTTATCATAATTATTTTTTACTACATTTTCACTACTATTTACAAACATTATCAAACGTCTCCATATTCATATTATTCCATCGGGAAGGTTTTTATTTTCTTTCTTCTCTGGTATTTTAAATTTTGCCAGAGTACTTTTTAGTTGCTTGAAGCCGGATTTGTCTATTAAATCTCTGAATAAACTCTTCAACTCTTCTGTTCAGTTCCTCATTGGACATGGTTGAAAACTGATCATTTTCTTCGAGGTTAGGTTCACGTTTGGCAGTCTCTGTACTGATCCATCGAATATCATTCTTGCTTTCGTCAATCACTACCCGTCTCGCTTTCTCGGACTTAACTCGACGATAGGCCGTTCTTGAATGAATCTTGTGGTCAGCTTTCGGAGTAAGGACCTCATGCGGCCTCTTTTCTTGCCAATCTTCATGATCATGATGAACATGATCATGCTTTTCCGAATGATCTGTATTGGTCACAACCTCATGCGGAATATTACTTTCTGGGAACGAATCGCTTTCCTGAGTTATTATTTTCTTTTCATGCCAAACGACATCCTCTCTGATCTCTGGACGATTGGTTTCTTTATAAAAAAGTTCCGGGTAAAGTGAAACGAAGGATGAAACAGTAGTTTTCACTTTGCTAGGCATATTCATGTACTCGTCCGCGTAAAGATCACCTTGTTCCTCTTTGGATGAAGAGAAACCACCATAGTGATCAGCAGCAATGATGAGGATGAGAGTGTTGGTAATGAAGAACCAAAACTTGGTGGTGTTGAAGAGAGTGGAAGGAGACAAATTGAAGATGTAAAATACAGAAATGTAAACAAAAGTGAAGAGAAGAAAGGCAAAGAAGGACATTCCCTTGGCTTTTCGAGGATATGATCCTTTGGAAGAGTTATAGAATGAATGATCTCCCACAACATGTGGTGTTGGTTCGGTCATGTTCAAGGAAATAAGAAAAAGGGTTGAAGTTGATGAGAGGATCGAGTAGTTGTGGGGCTTTGGAGCTGTTGCAGATCCTCTTATAAAAAGTATAGGAGTTCCACATTTAGCTGTCAAAGACACCGGTATATATATATATAATTATATATTGGGTTAATCAAGAATTATTAGCCTCTTGACAGCTACATGAGCTAAATTTATTCATTTATTTACTTATTTACAGGGAGAATCATGACCGGTGTCTTTGACAGCTAAATGAGCTAAATTAATTTATTTTTGCCAAATGGCAAATGCCAACAAGTCACCACAATATATAGTACTTCGACATCACAATGGCAAGTGTCAGATCTGAGTTTGATCAATCATTGCATGCCATTGTCATGCATCACAATGGCAAGTCACTCAATTTCAATTTTTTTTTTTTTTTTTGCCTAATTATGGACCACAATACGATCGTATTATTCTTTCCACATATTGATTCACAGATTAATTAAACTCCTAATTACACCCACAGGAATACAGATGGTGTACTGTCGTTTTAACTTCTAAAACATGATCAAGTGACTCCACCATGTTAAATGCATTTATTTTTTTGATTAAATATCAAGAGATGCCCTCTCAATATTGCTAATTAATTTGTAATATAATCACCATCCCATTCAATTGAAGGCTCAAGATCATAAGAATAATATGCATTATAAGAAAAATATTTATATATTATATGTGGTCAATTAATTTCAATAAAAATAATTTTTTTTAATTTTTTTTTATCAAAATGGGTCTATTTTCCTCACAAATAATTATTTTCATCATAAATCGTTACAAATAATTATCTTTCTTATAATACTGATGCAATATCACTCCATTTGGTATCTGTCATCAAGCTTTCTTAAATTTGAATTTGAATTTTTTTTTTCACATTAATACAAATAAAACATGTATTAATTGTGTTAATAAAGAGAATTGTACATAATAATTTGAATTTAGATGGTGACATGATTAGATTTTATTATATAATAATTGATCAAGATTGTGATTAATTAATATATAACTACAATATTAATAATAAAGTATATGATGGTATATAATATTGGGTAATCATTGAACAAATATCTTGTATTATTTTTGTTTGCTTTTGCTTCAATTTCACTTTCTTAATTTCAGAAAATCTTGCCTAGCTTGTTCATGATATCGTGATTTGCTCTTATAATTTTCTATCAGCATAGGGAACAAAAATTCATGGGTTTGAACAAAGAGACCATTGATGTGGTACATGCTCATTGGTCTCGGCCGGCCTCTCCTATCTCTTTCTTTCATGATTCAATCGTGAATTGCCAAATACATTTATTAAACCATCAATCACATTTACGCAATATATAGGGTTAATTTGCAGTGACGAGAGGAACACTCCAAAGACAGCGGGGATGAGGGTATGTTTCGTGTGTTTGCTTAAAATATAGGAATGACACCATGATTTATGGTACACCCTTTTAATTGGAAGATCAATGATTTTGGTTCAATCATTATCATTTAAGAAATACTGTTATTCATTCTAAATTCTATGATTTTTAATTAATCGTTAATGCAGTTGTTCATTTGACAAGTGTGACTAAAGATAATAAAATTTAAGATTAAAAATATTATTGCTCTTATATTTTTTATTAACATTAACAATACTTAGGCCACCTCGTTTGTTTTCACAAATGATATGAGATGAGATGATATGAGATGAGTTGAGATAAAAGTTGAAAATTGAATAAAATATTGTTAGAATATATTTTTTTAACATTATTTTTATTTTGAGATTTGAAAAAATTGAATTGTTTATCTTATTTTGTGTAAAAATTTGAAAAAATTGTAATGATTAGATGAATTAGAAAGCTTTATAAAAGTGAACAAGGCCTTAATGAACTCAGGGAGTTTAATATAGTGACGGATGTTTTGACCTATTATACTATTAGCCGGTGTATATCAACTTGTGTTATTTTTGTCCTTGCCATAAACCAAGTCGGTACTATTGTATGAGTCATGCTTCTCATGCACACTTGAGGAAATTAAATAGCTAGCAATAAACTATAAAAATAAAGGTTGTATTAATATATATAGAACAACTCATACGCTCATAGCAATTATAAAGATATAATAAATATAAATCTGAAAAATACAATAGAGTCGGCAGATGATTGTTTTGGTTTGGCATTTTGATTTGTTAGCGACGATGTTTCTACTTGTAATTTTGGTATGCCAACATTTCACTTGACGTAGGATTCATTATTGTTAAAAAAAGAAGAAGTCAAAACATCATTAATTTTTCATCATTGTAAGATCAACTTAAGTGGTACATTGGATATATAATAATAATAAACTAGACTTAAGATTAAATTTTTTTTTTCTCTTTTAGATATCCAAAACGACCAAAATAATGATGTATACAAACAAGTTCAATTCGATTTGCATCGGTTTATTTGGGTTACGATCGATGGAGTTTGGAACCGAGCGAAATCGATGGAGAACGGTAGGCCAGCGATAGAAAACACATGAAATCGATATTGGTCGGTTCAGTCCCGATCTGTACTAGGTTCAAATCACAGAACCGGCCAATATAATATATATATATATATATATTATCTTAGGTAAAACGATGGCGTTTTATTTAAGTGATTTAAACTGCATCGTTTTACATGTAACATTTAGAAAAAAAAAAAAATTTAAGAGAAACGACGGCACTAAACTGCGTCATTTGGATTTAGGATTTAATAACTCGAAACCCCCCTCCACTCCACTCCCTCTTCTTCTTTCGATTCTTTCTCTTTTAGACTCTCTCTCTCTGTTTGAAGAAAGATGAGGCTCTCTTGTCTCTCAAACCTCTCTCAACTCTCCCTTCCATAATTGATGGAGCCTAGTCCTTTACGAACACTATCATCACCACTCATAGAGTTCGTAGTTGATTTTTTTGTGAATCTGGAGTTTATTTGTTGTAAACTTGTGTATGTGATATGAATTTGGGGATAGGCTCAAAAACTGATCCCCAAACCGATGAATTGATCGGTATCAACCATCGGATTCTGGCCGGTTCTCTCTCTCTCTCTCTCCCTCTCTCTCCCTCTCTCCCTCCCTCCCTATCAGCCAGTTTTGGTCGTTACCACCCACTTTAAAATTTGTCAGTGCAATTTAGTTTTCAGCCCTGAGTTGGGTGATTCAATTTGGACTTCATACTAACAGCACGTGGGTTTTGAGAGGGTTAATGTACGTTTCTTGAAGAAGAAGAGAAGTGAAAAGTGAAAAAAAAAAATTCGAGGAAAATAAAACTGGCAGTGGTTGAATGAGTCAATAGGAGGAGGGAGAGTGTTCCAAAGAAATAATAAAGTAAATATTTGCTCCATCTATAGTTACAAGCAAATTTGACTTTATTTTTTAATATATTGTAGCTAAAAATCAGGTTAGATCAGTTTGCCTAATTCAATGCAAATGATTTTTCATTCTAATAGCTATCTCAAGAATTTTATTTATTTTTAACTATTATAATGAGAATGCTCTTAGCGCCTAAATCAATGGATTTATTTTTGGGCTCAATAGACAAATACCATTTTCCAGTTCAAATTTGTTATAGCCGAAATACCAATTTAGAATCCGTACAATGAGATGAGACGGCCTAAAGTCTCTGTTTTTTAAGGTAAGCTCAACAGGTTGTCCTTGCTTGCTTTGAGCAATAATTATAATCCCTGAAACCCTCTCGGGCTTCGAGCATCTGTTAGTTGATCACGACCCTATAAAACATAGGTATACCCTTTCTCATAGGGACCCTCAGAAGCTGAAATCATTGGGCTTAGCCTATCACGGTGTGGGCTTACAGGCCCAATATCCAATCGTATCGCTATCTAGGAAAATCTCAGTACTCATGGCCTAGACAACCACGAGTAATATTTTGTGAATGTGATATTTTTTATTATTTTAAAATTATATCTCATTTTTTTAAGAGAAGTGTTATGATCATAAAAAATTTTATAAAAATAAATTTAAAAACTACCATGACTTAATATATTATATTAGATTTATTTTATAATAAAAATAACTTTATAATATAATATATCATATCAAATCACGACTGTTTATAAATTTATTTTTATCAAATTTTTTTATTGCTAAAGCATTTTTTATTTTTTTTAAGAAATTTAAATATTGTTGGGCAATAACACTTCATCAAATGTGATAAGGAAGGGTGTCATGATAACAGGCAACAACAACCTCAGTGGTACAATTCTTCCAAATTTTCTTAAATCAAAGGCGCAAATTATATATGTGTGTGTAGTTTGGATGCAATATGATTCTCTTGAGGACACACCTATTTATGTCCACTTTTTTGATCAACCTTGATTTCTTATTCTGAAAATTCAAACTTAAAAGATGACAACATCCTATTGAATATGTGAATATCTAGTCATGGAAGTAAGTTTTTCTTGATGAATGAATGAATGATGACATTTCTCTTTAAAAAAAACATCCTATTGAGTATGGCCACGTCAATGGATTGTCCATATTAATTAGGATCAGAAACCTATATAATATAAATATATATATATATAAATATATATATTCTCTTGCGCTTTAGGCTCGTATTGGGCCATTAGCATTATTAAAGAGTTTTTTTTATATAATTAGACATAAATATGTCGGGCCCAATATAAAGAGATAAGATTATTTGCTTATTAAAATGGTGCTGAAAATGAGTGCCATCCATGGCAAATTAAAAATAAATAAAAAATTAAAAAAAAAAATAGGAAGAAAGAAAGAAAGAAAACACCAAAAGAAGACAAAATCGAATCCGTCAATTTCAGGACACAAAATAATTTCAAAATTAGTGTGCCTTTGGATCAAATTCAAACGTTTTACTTTAGAACACCATTGAAGAATGAACTATTATGTAATAATGAGTATAGTACTTGATCAAAATTCTTACATCATTTCATTAATATTCTTTGGACGATTAAATATTGATTTGTGTAAATGAAAAACTACTTAATATAAAAATTTAAAAGGGAAAATTATACTTTGCAGCTCCAAACTGACGAACCTTTTTAACATCGTATTCAAACTATAACTTTTTGAATTGAGAAAATATATTTGTAATCTTGAATTGTTCAACTGTTGCGTAATCGTTTTGAAAAAAATGAATAAAATATGAGACTTACATAAAAAAAAATTAATTTTTAATAATAGACTTTACTCTTTTTAAAGGGATTACATGGTGTTTACATACTTTACGATTATATATAGAATTACTCTTTTAAAATATTATATTTTATTAGTATTTTATCATACTCAATCATGATAAAATTATTAGAATTAGTCAAAATTTTGTTCCTGTTTCTTAAACATCCGATACCAATCAAAGAAACAAATAAACAAAAATTAGTAAAAAGGCATGATTTTGATCCTTGACAAATATGGTATACATGGATTTTATTGTTTAATGATAACTATTTTTTCTTAGGATAATGATAAACTTACTATCCTTCTATTACTTTTTTATTATTATATAGTGTATTTGTAATTTTTTATTCTTTTTATTATTTTCTTTTAAGTAATTTTATAATATCATTAATTATTATTAAGAAAAAATTTAAAAAAATTATAATTTTATTAATAGTTATTTCTTTAATTATTAATAAAAAAATAATAAGAGGATAAATCTATCATTATCAATTTCCTCGATAGGGTTTACGTGTCAAAAATAGCTAATAACCCTAATGGGGTAAAACAGAGGTAAGACACGCAACTTGCTAAAGAAAAATGGCGAAGGATTAAATCCTTTCAAGAAAAAGAAGAAGAAAACAAAAGATAAAAAAAAAAAAGAAAAAAAGAAAGAAAAGAACTTGGTTTTGATTGGTGAAAGAGTTCCAACAGCCAATTGAATTATAGGAGACAACTTGTCCTCTCAGTGTCCCATGAACTTGTCTTTCTCATTCATTGAAGTTTTCAAAAATGTTAGGAGACAACTTGTCTTTCTCCTCCGTTAGTATATTTTATGTGGTTTTTTTTTTTTTTTTAATTTTTGGTTCTGTTTTACATACATTTTTTAATATTTTTATATATTTTTAAAAATATAAAAAATTTACAACATCATTAAAAAATATTTTCTTAATTATGAAGTTAAAAAAAAATTCATAGTAGGAAGACTAGTATTGTTTATATTAATGACATCAAATTCTTTACAACCTCATAGTTTGAGGGTAATTTATTTATTTATTTGTTGTTGTTGTTGTAAAAGATTTAGATAATTTAAGAAAAGTAATACCATTTGAAAGCTTTTATACCACGTAATTCATGTGATATAGTTTAATTTATAATATTTAAATTTTAAAATTTATTTTTTAAATTTAATTATACCATATAAATAATGTATGGTGTAAAAGTTTCATTTAAGATATCACTAGTTTGGCAACCCACGTGTTTGATTCCTCCGGCAAGCTCTCTCTTTTTACCATGGAGAATAGAATTAAGTAATTTCAAATGTCAAAGTACATTTTTCACAATTTTATTTTTATTTTTTATTTATCATGAGAAGTCTTGTTTGCAAGAATGCTTATTGATATATCAAACACACTTCTAATATGGAAGTTTGTAAAATCGACTAGCATAAATAAATATTTTTACAACATACAACATGTTTAGATTATTGGCAATGGCTAGGTTATTGCTAAGTTCAAATCTAAATTTTAATTTTTTTTGAGCTAAAACTCTTGAATTGGACTAATCAAATGGATATTTTTGGAACTTTAAGTTACAATAATTTAGGACCTCTAGTCATATTTGAAGAGTCATTATAGAATGATCAAATCAATATTTTATGATTTTTCCATCTAACTACCTCTGTCTTTTAATATTAAATTTTAATATTAATAAAAAATATTAAATATTAAATACAAGTTTATTTACAAAATATTAATTTTTTAAAATATTATTAAAATATATAATATTATATTACTATTTTAATTTTAGGATGATTGGTTTAATGTGGATTAACCTCTCTAAAAGTTTTGGCTATAGCTAAAACCTTAAATTCTAATCAAAATTTAGACTTGCCAATGCTCTCATACTAATAGCAAAACTCTTTTGTCATATTTTTAAGACTAATTTGGATAGTGAGATGAGATAGTTTTATATGAAAGTTAAAAATTAAATAAAATATTATTATTATTTTAGAATTTAAAAATTTTAAATTTTTTTATTATATTTTATATAAAAATTTTAAAAAGTTATAATGATGTGATGAGTCTATAAAATGAGATTGAATGAAAGAATTTCTCAATCCAAATAACTACTTAAGCAAGAGATAAATAAAATACTTGATATTTGTCTCTCTCTCTCGTTTTTTCTCTCATTTAATGCCAATACATATATTCATAATTAGTACAAGTGTACAACTAATGCGAATGGTAAAAAAACTAGTTTTTGAGAGGAAAAAAACTGCCTAATACAAATAAAAAATATTTTTTTTTTCCTCATATGGATATATCATAATATAATTGAATATATTGATTTCGATAATTATGTTTTCCATTATATTACTATACTTTACAAATTAAATTATTTTCTCACAAATATAATATGATATAGATAAGGATATGGGTTGGTCGGTAAGTCTGAAAGTTTCAACAGTTCATCATAAACGAAGGCCGGAATCAACACCACGTGTACAGAATTATAGGAAAGCGCACGCTCTCTCTGTTTTGTTCATATTTCTGCCATTTTTGGGGAAGAAAAATGATAATCAACAAAAACGCTCGCCACACAAGTCTTTCCTTTCCATGAAGAAGATTTGGCTGCCGATGCCAACCTCGAAAAACTAATCCGCATGACTCTCTCTCTCTCTCATTTGATCCCCACCCTTTTTGTCTTTGTTCAGAGTTCTTCTATATTTTATCTCTCTCCTTTCTACGCTCTATTTGTATGTTTATTCTACTTGGACATTCATTCTCTCTCCCTCTCTGTCCACCCCCACCCCCCAACGTTATCTTCGCCTCTTCTCCCTAGCACCCCTTTATTCATTCTCTCTTCTCCAGTGCCAAAGGTTTGTTGTCTGCTTTATCTTCGGTCTTCTTTTACTTGGGTCTTCAGTGCATGATGCTTACTTGTGTTATTGTGAGATTATTAACATGCATGCTTGATTCTTTGAATCAGAAATTATGGGTCAGATGTAGTAGTTAACGTCTTTTCGTTTTATATTGAAATCAGTTAGAGTTTTATATTCATTTCTTCAAGTCTTTAATGATTGCAAGTTCTCTGTTTGAGCTCTTTTCTGGGACAGGATATCTTCAGAGTTCGAGGTTTTCGTATATTATGATTTTGGATTTCAGTCCCGGATTGTGTTTGGTTTTAGCATATTTTGATTTCCTGCAGTTTATTGTGTTTTCGGTAAAACTTTAGTCTCGCACCCTTTCTAGTAAAGTTTGAATGTTCACCCCAATGGCTCCTAGTGACACTTTCATCCCCGTCAGTAAAGGGTGCGTGAGACTAAAGTTATACCAATAAAGAACATTCGTATCCTGAAAATAAAGCGGGGCTCACATCCTATTTTCATCTTTGGGGACCGATGAATCTTTCGAAGGGACAGTTATAAACGGGTGGTGGAAACTCTTTAAGTGCAATTGCAGGGGGACTAAACACTGTTTATATGTAGTGTGAAACTCTTTCAATATTATGTGCATATAGCAGAATTAGATGCACTGCAGAGTTTTATTTTTTGCATTATTTTATCTTTTTTATGGATGCTTTCTCAAAATCTTAATCAAATACTTCTCACTTTTTTTATTTGACCTCAAACTTTTTATGTTGTTGTTTTAATTCGTTCAGAATATTCTGGGGATAGCATAAACAATTATTTGGAAAGATGGAGATCACTAATGTCACTGAATATGAAGCAATTGCCAAGGCAAAATTGCCGAAGATGGTTTTTGACTACTATGCATCAGGAGCAGAGGACCAATGGACTCTTCAGGAGAATCGGAATGCATTCTCGAGGATTTTGTAAGCTATTCTCTTGATGGTGAACCCAAAAGTAGTCTTCTTTTGGTTTAATGTGTTTATTTTGGCTTTTTCTGGTGACCCATGCTTTTGCTTTGATATCTATTACTTGAGATTTTCCTTCTCTTTTTACTGAAAAGAAATTTTAGTTTTCCTCTTCCCAATTGTAGGCTGTTTTCGATTCTCTCATTTCTTTACCTCAAATTTGTTATTGGACATCTTCTCTAACAATTTATTTTTGTTTACTGAAAATAGGTTTCGACCTCGTATTCTTATTGATGTAAGCAAGATAGACATGGCCACAACTGTTTTGGGCTTCAAAATCTCAATGCCCATCATGATTGCTCCTACAGCCATGCAGAAAATGGCTCATCCTGAGGGTATATACCTCTGCTATCTTGGGCTTGTTCTATGTTCATATATATTTGCATGTGTATGTAAAGAAGACTTCCCTAATATATGGTATGCATATATATGTGTGCGCACACAATACTAGTACACAGTATGCTCATGATCTGTACAATATTCACACATTAGAGATGATCTTAGGGTGAATACAGGAAACTTTTTATGGTATAATCTGTAATGGCCACAATATGCATCTTGCTCACTCAATCTGCTCTCATTTTGGTACAAGAGAGCATTCTTGTATCTTATTTGCAACTTCACTTTTAAGAAGAGGATCCTAATATTTTTCTTCTTCTTCTTCTGTCACCCTTTTTTTTTCTGTTTCCTTTTAAATTTCTGCTGGGAACTATTCAGTGTCTAAGAGGCATGGTATATTACTCCAGAGCATTGTCAGTGCTAGGTAAAGGTGCTTCTACAATGCAGCTGAAAGTCAGTTCATATATAGTTGCTTTTGACCATCTCTATTAGCCTGCTTTCGATCTCTTATTTTAAATAGAATATAAAGTTGTTGGTAACTCTTGACTGCGGATTCTTTTACGTGGCCCATTTCAACATCATCCATTGGAATGGTGTAGCTGCACTTTCTAGGAACTATTTTTTCTTATAACTTCATAAGAATTCTGAAGAGTTTATACTTAGAGGGAGAGAGAGAGAATCCTGAAGAGTTTATAAAGATATTTGGCACCTTGATAGAGTTAGCTTGATCATACACTCAATATAATATTTTCATGCAGGAGAGTATGCAACTGCCAGAGCAGCATCCGCAGCTGGCACAATCATGGTTTGGTTTCTCCCCAAGTTTCTTCGAGTTCTTTTGTCTAGACTGAATTTAATCTTTTCTTGCAACTCCTTCATAGAGTTGGCTTTGATGTGTTGAGATCCATATTTACATGTCTCCCCCATTCAATATATGCACGATTGGTTGTTTCAGACGTTATCCTCATGGGCTACTTCCAGTGTTGAAGAGGTTGCTTCAACAGGACCTGGCATTCGCTTTTTCCAACTCTATGTGAGTGCTATAGATCATCTGCCACTTTTTTTTGCTAATTTTTCTTTTTCTTTCACTACAATTTTGCCAAAATCACTGGTTTTACAGACTGTCATTGTTCTTGGCTTGGCATCTCAAGGAGTTATTATACAAATCTCACTATTTGCAAAGCTGGATTTTGTTTCCTATGTATAAATATAAAATAGTCCATGAATGCCCCCACATTCTCAACTCCCACTTAGGCTGTTTAATTTTTAACTTACTTGTTGCTATTTTATTTTTTCTAATGAAGGTTGGCTTATTATAGTTTCAAAATACAGGCATGGCCCCTCTGTCTACTTTTCAGCAGATCATTATGAAAATGTGTTTCTTCTTGCTACTTTTAGAATCATTAATGTTTATTATGTCCCCAAGTATGTGATGCTTTTAAGCTTTTCTTCTATTGTTTAAGTTATTCATTTTCACATTGATTGCTCTGCTTTCTTCAGGTGTATAAAGACAGGAATGTGGTTGCACAGCTTGTAAGGAGAGCTGAAAGGGCTGGTTTCAAGGCAATTGCCCTTACTGTGGACACTCCAAGGCTCGGCCGCAGGGAGGCTGACATTAAGAACAGGTAAACGAACATTCATTCGAAAATACAATTTGGAAATAAATAAAGGAGAAAGAATTACAAATGTTCACTTAGCTTGTCCCACTATTTCTAATATAATGATTAGATCTAGCGGAAGAGTTATATAAAATGAACCGCATACTTGCTGTGACATAAGAAACTTAATTGTTTGGTGGATTCTCCTTCAGATTTGTGTTGCCACCATTTTTGACATTGAAGAACTTTGAGGGACTGGATATCGGGAAGATGGATAAGGTGGCTGATCTTTATAATTTTTTTATATCAAAGAATCATTTTTCCTTGTGCATTCTTTTTTTGTATATCTAGTTTTTCAATGATTGTACACTGGGTGAACCTGCAGTCCGATGATTCTGGACTAGCTTCATACGTTGCTGGACAAATTGACCGGTCTCTCAGCTGGAAGGTAAGATGGCTGCGAAATATTTTCAACATATTTCATTTAAAATGACATATGAAGTTATTTAAAATATTTTAGATACCTTTCAAAGTTAAAGTAATAACATTATTTGAACTATGAGGCAATACAATTTTTTGAACTATCTTCTTTTATTTGACAGGATGTGAAGTGGCTTCAGACAATCACCAATTTACCAATTCTTGTGAAGGGTGTAATTACTGCTGAGGATGGTATGTATTCCGACGACCCAACAAATGAAATTTATTCAAATTAAAAAACCATCTCTTTCTTTTCTATCTATATTTTCCTACAATCTCTTAGTTTAACCCCCCCCCCCAAAAAAAAAAAAAAAAAATCCTTCTTGTTATTGCAGCAAGGTTAGCCGTACAAGCTGGAGCTGCTGGAATCATTGTGTCCAATCATGGAGCTCGCCAACTTGATTATGTTCCTGCAACTATTATGGCTTTGGAAGAGGTAACATTCTTTACTTCAGCATAATTTCTCATCGTTTCAATTATCCATGATGAGTTTTGAGCATATTTAACGATTGGGTGGAGGTGATCCAGTTTTTTTTTTTTTTTTTTATCATGCTTAGTTCTGCCATTCACATTTTTCTTTTATTCCTTTTTTTTAATTATTGTTGATATATTTTTGAGTGTCCTGAAGTTCAATCCTAGCACTGTAACATTGGCTTTCCTGATCTAATCTTTCAAAATTATACACAAGTTTGTTAAGCAATCTTGGGTAAGATTTAGAAAAAGTGTTGTTTTCTATATCAATTTTATTCTTAATCATACTCTGCTCAGTTTTCCCTTATCTTGATATTATTCTCCATATGGCAGGAGAATTTGTTTAAGTTGCATTCATTTGAATTCGAACCTTATAATGTTCTAACATTATGGTTCTGATTGGGATGATTTAGGTTGTCAAAGCTGCACAAGGCCGAGTTCCTGTTTTTCTGGATGGTGGAGTTCGGCGTGGGACAGATGTCTTTAAAGCATTGGCTCTTGGAGCATCTGGGATATTCGTGAGTATATATATATATGCTGCATGGCCATTTTAGCAATGAAAAGAAATTGCTACTATATCGACCAACAAAGAAATTTTTACTTGCCTCTGATTTTAATATCATAAATAGTGACTAAAAAATGTGTAATTTTAACAGCATTAAGATTTTAAAGGTACTAAGAATGGAACTTCCTAGTTTTGGAAACAGTGTGATTTTTTTGTGGGAACCTTTTAGAATAAAAACTCATGAGAAAAGATGTAGAAACTCATGAACTAACAGTTTTTCACAAGTGGTTGAAATTCATTTGATCATCTTGTCCTAATTCAGATTGGAAGACCAGTGGTGTTCTCATTGGCTGCTGAAGGCGAGGCTGGTGTACGAAAAGTACTTCAAATGCTTCGTGATGAGTTTGAACTAACTATGGCTTTAAGCGGTTGCCGTTCACTCAAAGAGATTACTCGTGACCACATTGTGACTGAATGGGACCGTCCTCGTATTGCACCAAGGCTGTAACAAGATGATGCTGCTTCTTGTTCGTTATTTGGTTGAAAGTTTTTTTAAGTTTCAGGAACCAGTCTGTCATCAGAATAACATATCTAACTTATGGTTCCAGATTTATATTGAAGAGTTCAAACTTCTGTAATGACCATAAAATATTTTCATAAATATACCAAAGCTACTTTGCATTCCCTGGATGATTCTTTTGACAAGGGTACTGTTTTAAGTATGTCATTGAGCTAAATTCCGTTCACCCTTTCTTTCCCAACATCTTCCTCTTCGGTAACACCTTTTCTGGTTTCTCTCCATCCCTTGATATACAACTGAGTACTGATCGGTTGAACTGAAATACTGATTGTTGTGAATTTGGTCACTAGGGCTTGTTGGATTCAGCCATCTTAACCCGGCCAAAATCCACCCAAGGGATCGGTGCCTTCAGCTAAGATTATTTGGTTGCCAAAGTGGATAACATCTTGCTAAGCAAGGTCCAGATCATTACAAGTCATGTCTAGATTGTTTGTTTTCAAATGAAAGCAGCACAGAAACCCCCGACCTCACTGTTTATTTTGGCTTCAAAATTGAGTCTGCATCAAAAGATTGGAAATTTACTTGTAATATTGAGAATGGTGATCTTGCCATGTCTAGTTAACCAAAAATAGAAAGATATCAAAGAAATCAGAAAGGGACTTGCTGCCCGAAATGAGCTGATCAAATTAAAACATAGCGAAACTATATTATCAAAGGACTAATAACAAAATGAGGCCCAAGTAACTCTGCTCAAACATCCGAATAAGAGAGGAATCTTGATTCCACAAACGAGGTAAAGCATCACACGTTCACCTTTGAACAGACACCAGTGTGGTTCCATAACCCTCCATACAATCCCTGTAACCCAACAATCAGCACGAGATTGTTTGCCTACTGACCACTCAAGCCCTGACTCGGAAGTAAAAATCATACACTGCTGCCCTTCTTGCTTTTGATAGAAAGGTCACGATGAGAGCGATTTAACAAGATTACCGTGAGGTCTCCTCTTTGTGAAGCAACGAGCCAATATCTACCAACAATAAATGTCAGCTACAATTGTGGTGGTCAGGCACCAACGAAAAAATTGCTTAATTATGGAGGCACAGGCACTATCTCAGGCTCACCTGGAAGTCTGAACTCCAGCATTTTGAGAGAATCACAATGCTGCAATTTCCATGAAGCAACCTCAATTCAACGTTGAATGAAACTTTTTGCAAAGTTTGAACTTCATCAAAATCCCAAAGATGTGATGGTTTGTGAATCAGTACAAAAATTCCAGATGAAAAACTAGTGTTTTCTCGATTCCCTGAACTTGAAGTTGAACATGTTGAATATCTTGCTGATGAATCCATTAATCAAGTGGCAGTTCAATGTCAGATGAAATTTTAATCACCAATCAATAGGACTTGCCCTGCACCAGCTACATAGTCCATATTTGATGCTTTTCTTTTCATTCTTCTCCCTCAAAGAAGGGTTGTAAAAGACTCTTACAACCAGGCTCATCCCAGTACAACTTTTCCCACCACTTTCTGCTTCCCTTGAGGTGCTTGAGGGAGAAAGGCAACTTGTCCGTTGAGAAAGGCAGTTTCCTTAGCTTCTCACAGCCCCATAAATCAATAGAATCCAATGAATTGCAAATTAATACCCCTTTAGAGATGGATTTCAATTCAGGTAAATAGGATAAGTACAGCACACGTAGCCTTGGAATTGTTATTGAAGGAAATGTGTTACCATTTACTCCAATAGTTTCCTCCACTTCAATTATGTCCTCGACTGAATGACAATTCCACACCTCAAGCTCTTCAAGATTTTGGAGGCACCGTAACAACCCAAATGTAAATATGTATCTAAGTTTGTTACAGCTGTGGATATGCACAGCTTTTAGCTTTGAAAATACACTATCTGCCCCAGCTCCATTACAAATTGCCTTTAAGTTAAGCAGCTTGCGGAGGGTCAATTTCTCCAGGTTTGGAAAATAGTCTTTATCTTCCACTATTAAGAACTCTAACCTGTTACAACTGGAGACGTAACAGTCTTTCAGATTTTTCAAGTTTGATATGCTAGTCAGTTTGGATAGAATATCAATGTCGTGACAGCCCTGTAATGCCAACTCCTGAGTGCTGTCTGGGAGCTTGATTAAACTCCCAGTGGTAATGAGGTTACAGCCTTGAACTTCTACACTACAAGTTCCTTCAGAAATAGGTAAAAGGCTTGACAAAAGTCCTATACCAATGTGGTACCCTTTCAGAACCCTCCAGTGTCCAGATCTCACATAGTGGTTGAAACTGTATGCATTCTCGAAGGAAAGACCAAGATTAGTTAGTTGTGAGGAGTTGGTGATTTCTGCAAAATCTGTTCCTTTCTCTTTTCCTTGCGGAGTCACTGACCATCTCCATTTGCTATGAAACATTGATAGATTTTCTAGGCGCAACAGGTTTGGGATGGCCCTAGCAGGAAACATGCTTAATTGTTCAGTATAAGAAAGATCAAGTCGCCTGAGATTTACCAAGCCTTCAATTCCATGTGGTAACTCTTGGATTAATGTATATGAAAGGTCCAACACCCTTAGCTCTTTCAGTGTTGCCAGTGATGGCAACTCTTCAAGCTCACAAAGACGTAACAGGAGTGCACGGAGATTCTGTAAACAGGAAAGAGTATCTGGGAGTGACTTAATTGAAGAACCGGACAGGTCAAGTACTCTAAGGTTGTGCATGCTCCGAAAGAATAAATCCGGGATACTCTTCAAGCAGGGGTTCTGTTGCAGGAGCAAAGTTGTTAAATTCATGCTAGCGGGATGATCTGGAAGAACTTCAATGTTGTTAGCCATTAGGGAGACTCTCTCTGCATCTTCCACCCATGTTCTTGGCAATGTTTTCAAACCAACACCAGCTTTGATCAGGAACCGAGGACTCTCCCTCGCCATTCTAATTGCTAAATCCCTCACCAAATTGTGCATTCTCACATACCCTGTTCGAATATCCTCCAGCAAGCAAGCATCTTTGAGTTCCTTAAGCAATGCATGGCCTTTGTTGATCTCATGCTCCCGATCCCAGACTTCATCTATTAAACCTTCTGCCATCCAGTACTCGACCAGCTCCTCAACATCAATTTCGTAATTCTCAGGATACAATGCACAGTACAAAAAGCAAGCCCGCACTCTGTCACTTTTCAAGTGGTTATAGCTAAATTTCAGGCGTGCAAAAACATCGTCTTCCATGCCTTCAATTTCTGCCCTCGAGCTTTTCAGCTCTTCCAGTGCATTCTTCCAAACTCTTACATCATTGGTTTTCCTCATGGCTCGTCCCACAGTGACGACTGCAAGTGGCAAACCGCCACATTCTTCAACAATTAGCTTTGCAGTGGAAACTATTTCATCTGAATTAAACTCATCCATTCCTGCTTTATTAGCAAACAAATTCCGTGCTTCCGCCTCAGAGAGGACATCCACTTTGATTTCCTTGTGTGTCTCCATGCCCTGACATACTTCCATTAGTCGAGTAATGAATACTAATTTACAACCATTCTCTTTATTCGGTTGCGGGATCCCCACCTCTTCCAAGGTGAACTTACTCCATAAATCGTCTATGATTAGTGTAAATTTTTTCATTCTCTGCAGATGCTCAAATAATACAGTTGATCTTCTAATCATATTGTCTTCAAATCCAAATGCCAGCTCCAAGTTTACTGCTTTTGCTATGTCAATCTGTAATTTCCTCAAGTCAAAGGTTTTTGATGCAGTCACCCAAATAACATTATCAAACATCTGAGCTTCATGGAGTAGATTATTAATGTGGATCATGATAGTTGTCTTTCCAACACCACCCATACCATAGACACCTATCTTATTGATATTGACATCCATCAGACATTCCCAAATCTCATGCAGAACCTTCCTTGGGATTGTTTCACCTATAATCCCTGTTGTTGGCATAAGTCTTCCTGCATCAGGCAATAAATTAATGAATAAGCCATTTGGAAATGCTCCCATTCCTTGAAGCTCAGTCAAGTCTCTGATCTTTTGCACAAGTTGTTTTCCGAACTTATGACGTGAATAGAAATTAGGAAAAAACCCTTTCAACCATTTTCCCCTAATGCTGATTTCATTTTCTAAGATACTC
Organism: Juglans regia; assembly: GCF_001411555.2. Classification (NCBI taxonomy): domain Eukaryota; kingdom Viridiplantae; phylum Streptophyta; class Magnoliopsida; order Fagales; family Juglandaceae; genus Juglans; species Juglans regia. The sequence continues at coordinate 11,635,949 of NC_049903.1, forward strand.
ACTTCATCATTTAACTTTTCCACATGTTTGAGCCACGACTGTACCTCACTTCTTGGTTTCTTACTCAAGTATGCTATACCCGTATTCATCTCCATTTTGATGTCATTTGCTCGACCATTTAGGTCTTCTATACTGACATGAAGTGCCTTCAGAAGTTTCTCAACATTTTGCAGATAAGAGACCTGTCTGCCAAGGGACCCCCATGATAAATTTAGCACCCCAACAGTAGCCCCAACAATATCCATGGTCACAGCTTGGAGTAAAATGGGGATGATTTAAGAAACAAAAACGAAATGAGGTCATTCATTTATGATCAAGTAGAAAAACAACAACAGCTATAACATACATGGATGGCGTGAGCTGCCTGTCACAAAATAAATCTGAGAAACTGACGCTCGTGACATAAACAATCTTATTTCGAACAATATGCTTGCAAACTCTCAAAGTTTCAAAAGATTTGGATGAAAGCTTTTTGGAAACCATAAACCAATATGGGCAAGGACATAGTAAGGAAATTTCCTCGTGGATCACCGCTTACAATTTAGGGCACTCCCAAGACTCAAGTGTAACGTTCCTCAAAACTGAAGGCTTTACTAAAGAGAATGATGACATTCCCATAGGAAGGTAGGTAGAAGTTTTAAAGTTCAACTCTCACGGAAAAAATAGAGGCTAACTAGATGAACGACTGCATGAAACTGATGATTATGACCATTCTCAAACAGAGGATATTCATCCATCCCCAAAAGGAGATCTCTCAAATTATCCAGGTAACTAGATGAACGACTACATGAAACTGATGATTATGATACTTGATATTGAATCGATACCAACAGCAAAAATGACACAGGTTTATTGCAAAAGAGGGATCTCACCTAAAATCGTGCAAGTTGGATTGAAATGCCAATCTCCTCCCAAGTTCTCAGCGGACAGGAGCAGTCGACTTTTCTCAGAGACCAAAAAGATCGAGAAGATAGGACATAACATTCAAGGGATCGGACCGGAATGGTATATCTATCGGTCCCGTCCGGTCGATTTGGTACGGTTTAATTATTTAATTATTTTTTTAATTTTTTTTATGATGTTGATAGTTACTATTTACTAACTTAGACTTTATTTTTTAGTATGCATAATTATTAATTATTGGAGTGGAGACTGATTTCTGAGTTGATAAATCAAGAAACAGTGAGTTTGCTCGAGTGAAGCTTGAACCGTGAGCTCGCTCGAGGTTTGCTCGACAGTAGGCTCAAGCAAAACTCAACCCATAAGTTCGTTCCAGTCTCGCACAACAGTGGGCTCGAGCGAGGCACAAACCTCAGTTTTCGCTCGAGCCACACTCGACATCCCGCTCAAGTCAATGTTAATGAATATCAAATAATTTCATTGTACATAAATTATTCATACTTGCTTGTAATTTAAGTATTTTAAAAAAATTACTTAATTATTTTAATTAAGTATAAATTGTATCCATTTTTCTATGAAGTTTGCTTTCCGTATTTTGTCTTCTAACAATCTTTGGTCTGATTTTTTTCGTGCCAAATATATTCGTCATAGCCATTTTTCTACTTACAAGGTAAAGTCAACTGATTTTAGATTCTGGAGATCGATTGTAAATATGCTTCCGGAAGTTATGGACAATGTGAATGTCCTTGTGCGTGGAGGTAATGCTTCTTTTTGGTTTGATAGATGGTTGGCATCAGGTCCCCTTTCCATACGGGTGGAAGAGATTACTAATAACAGGCTGCGTCTTCAAGATTGTTGGTCTAACAATTTTTGGGATGAGGACTTACTTAGGGAGCTGGTTAGTGAGGAGGTTGTTGAGGAAATTATTCAAATGCCTATTAATGTTACTCATGGTCCGGATTTTCTTGTGTGGAAGCCTTCTACTGATGGTAGGTTTTCTACTCGTACAGCTTGGGAGGTGGTGAGAAAGAGAGGTCAGGAATTACCTTGGCATGATTGGTTTTGGCACCAGCTTCTTCCTAAACGAATTTCTATATGTTTGTGAAAAATTTAGTTGGATTGTTTGCCTGTGGACGTTCGGGTTCAAAGTAAAGGTGTGTCTCTTGCCTCTGCGTGTGACTGTTGTGATAGGAGGTGTATGGAAGATATTGACCATATTTTTTCTATGGGGGCTGTGGCTTTTGAGGTCTGGTTGTATGTCAGTACTGTTTTGAGTATCCCTTGTAGACGCAGTCTTCCGTGGAAAAATAGAGTAGCTGGCTAGTTTTCTTATGCAAAAAAATCCTCTTTTAAAGGTACTCATGTTGGTTTAATTCCTTGTATCATCACTTGGTGCCTTTGGAAGAGACGTTGTAAGGCTAGAATGGAGTGGAAGTATGATTCGGCTGTGATTGTTTGGATAAGTGTTCGGGTGTGGATTAAATCTTTGGCGAATAATATTAATTCTGTTAGTCATTTATCCATGCACGACTTGAAGATTTTGGAAGATTTTAATTTAGAGAGGCCTCGCATTTCTATGAGACCTAGTAAAATTGTTAAATGGTCCAGGCCTCCTTCGGGCTGGGTGAAGCTTAATTGCGACGGGAGTTGTAGAGGTAATCCTGGTAATTCGGGAGGGGGCGGCATTATTAGAGATTGAAATGATCTGGTAAAAGGGGCTTTTTCTGCCCATTATGGGGTGAGAACGAATAATGACACTGAAATGAAAGCAATTTTGGATGGTATTAGATTGTGCAAACAGCTCCATATGGTTAATGTGATTATTGAAAGTGATTCACAAATTGTTGTTGATTGGCTTTGTAAGGGTAAATGCTATGTGTGGTATCTTTGGGATTTTTGGGAGGTTTTGCGCAAGGAACTTGAGGGGCTTAATTTTGTTGTGGTTCATCAATTGCGGGAAGGTAACAGTGCAGTGGATTTTCTTGCTAGAGAAGGCGAAATGGGTTTGAATGTCACGTATAACGGCAACCAAGATTTTCCCAGGTATTTAAAAGGTATTGTGCGGCTGGATTTTTTAGGCATTTCGTACTTTCGTTGTTAGTCTGAGTTCCAGGTTTGTTTTGTTGTTTCTGTTTATTTGTTTTTTTTTTTTTTGCTAGGCTTGTTTAGATGTTTTATTGTTTTGATATAGGCCTGTTAGTTTTATTCTCATGTTTTATTTTTATAGGCTTGTTTTATAGGCCTGTTAGTTTTAGTTTTATTTTGATATATTTTTATTTTCTTGCTGTTTTGGTTCTTAGGTTGGTTTGTATTTGGGAGGTTTTTGTTTTTCTCTTATTTGTAAACTCCCTCGTACTTGGCTTGTAACTACGGTATTCCTCCGTCATAAGTGAAGGCTTTTTAATAAATTTGGGACGGGGCCACTACCATATGGCTACCAGCTCTTTTAAAAAAAAAAATTAAGTATAAATAGTAAATTATGTATGAATGTATGATATATTAACTATTTACATAATTATTAATTGATAACATATATTATTTTATATTTTATATAATCAATGATAATAAATTAGATGAAAATTATATTATTAATTTATATAATCATTATATAAAAATAATATATTAAATTATTAAAAATAATTTTAAAAAACATATATAGAAATTCAATCCAATTCAATTCGGTCCGGTCTAAAATTTATAAACTCTAGAATAGAGCCAAATGTCATTTATCCACATATTTTGATATTGAGACCGACCGGTCCATAATTCGATCTGGTCCGGTCGTTTTGAATTACTTACAGCCGCTTACTAAGATATGATCCCCATGAATGATAATTTTCCATTGACAGTATATTTGACTTAAAATAAATCAACTTTCTTTAACGGGAAGTTCCATTAGAGCTCCAACATAAGAAAAATTATATACACAAGCTTCACACTCCTGCACACCACTTAAAAGTATGTGAATTTATTCTTTTATCCTCATGTTTCATGAAATATGAAATATGAGGATAAAAGAGTAAAATCATATGTTTTTTAAGTGATGTGCAGAGTGTGAGGGTTACGTGTAGCATAACTCCCAACATAATAGTCATGTATTGACGGTTGGACAGATATTACAACACGTCTTATATTGACGGCTGCACAGCTATTCAAATTGGAAAATGTCAAGTAGCCCCTAGCATTAGGTTTTTTTCTTTTGTTTTTTTTTTAAACAAGCTTTAGCTTTATATATAAAGAAAAAAAAATCATTAAGTCCATGCTCTTTATTTACAAACATATCTATTTTAAGGTGGATCTTTATCACTATAAAAATCTAACATGCAAGGAAGAATTAATAAAAGTGCGATATTTTCATAAGCATGTGTTGAAGCTGTCCATTGTGCTAAATTATGCATGCATCGATTTTTGTCTCGATGTATTTTTACAATTTTTCATATTTTGAAGTTGTCAAGAAGATGCCTGATGTCTCTGATAATATTTTGCATAGTCCAATCTGAAACTTGCTTCTTGTTGTGTATTGTTTGAACAACTAGATTTGAATCACCTTAAACTATAAATTTCCTGAGCTTTAGTTTTTTAGCTTCTTCTATGATCATCAAGGCTACAACTGACTCTCCTATATTGGGATTGTTGCTTTGAATGAAATCTATTTTCACCACTATTACACTTCCCGAATTAGATCTACAAATTGCAGCAAGAATACTACCTTCTTTCTTAACCGCCACATCAAATGTTAGAAGATGAAAACTTGTTGGTGGGTTTTTGCTGATTTTTTTGGATTTTTTGGGATTTTAACCCAAGCTTTTGTATATGTTGAGAGTATGACTTATTGAGCTTAGTAACAAAGATATAGGGTGGAATTGTTTCTTGATCATGCATTACCTTGTTTCTAAAGAACCATAAATTGTCCATAGCTAGTGTAGCAAAAGTTTGGAATCCATGATGCTCTTCTTAGGGAATATTTAAGGAAAGTAATGGGTTTATAATGATTCCTATCCAGTCTGAAATTTTTTGTGCTGCTCAGTCAAATATGACGATTTTGTGATAAAAAACTTTAACACTTGATAATCGATCAACTAGACAAAGGTGATTCAAATTTTTATCTACAGTCCTTTTTTAAAGATGAAGTAAACTGTAGCGGGATCATCTGAGTTTGGAGAGTGAGATAAGAATTTTTAGTTTTAAATGAAAGTTTAAAATATTATTTTTTAATATTATTATTGTCTTAGGATTTGAAAAAGTTGAATTGTTTATTATATTTTGTATGAGAAATTTAAAAAATATGTAATGATGAGATGAGATGAGAATTTTGTATTTTATCTTTTCCTCCAAACCTGTCATTACAACTCTACTTTTACTCTGTCCACTTTGTTTCTTTTCCACGCATTTCTCATCTTTCTCCCTCTAATTTATTTTCTCATTTGAGTAGTCTACCAAGTAGTGATTTTATTTGATTATGAAAAAACAAGGTATGAAAATGAGAATGTGGAGAGTTAGAGATTATGAAAATAAATAAATAAATAAATAAAAGTGGAGAGTTGGAGATTATAAAAAAAGTAATCTACCATGTAGTTCTGATTTTATTTTATTTTATTTGTTAGGGAGGGAGTTGGGGATCATGAAAATGAAAAAAAAAAGTATTTAAAGAAATAAAAAAATATATTTAAAAAATAATAATATTTTTCTTATTATAAATAACTGGAGAATTGAAATCTAATAAACTGAAAAACATCACCTCCATACTGTTTCTTAGCAACTATCATTGAAAAATCTTGCATTTGGGCTACCATACACACACATTTTTTTCTCTATTCTAAAGTTGAAACGTATTGGCCCAATTTCAGTCCATTTAATGGATTATCTTTTGGGTGGCTTCGATCATGATTTTTAGAGTAATAATACTACACAACTTTCCATCCTCCACACATCATATTTTTTTAAAAATTTTTTAATTTTTTAATATTTTTTTTAAATTTTTTTTTGAGTTTAGTCTTTTTAAACTAATTTAATTTTTCTATTCATTATTCATATATTAAATATTTGATAAAAGAAAAAAAATAATAAAAATTAAAAGAAATATGTTGTGTGGAAGTTGTGTAGATTTTTTATTTTAGATGTAGAGTTGTGCTACTCCCACAGGTGTAATTTTTTTTAAAAAATATATTTTTTAAATCACTTTAAACATTTTAAAAAAAATTTACAAACTTAGTAGAAAATAATTTCTTAACCATAAGTTAAAAAAATTTAAAAAAAAATTTGATACAAAATACGTGTCCAAAAATTCGATGGCTTTATCATTTCTCTTTAGATTAATCTAAATAAATCAGATTTTGTTTTTTTTTTGTTTTTTTTTGGATTGATAATCATCGTCTTCTGATTTGGAGTTCCGGCTCCAAAATAATACTTGGGCCAAGCCCGGCCCAGATTAATACACCTTAACCTGAAATGCTAGTAGTTAAATAAATGGCAAATGCCATGGTAGTAAGAATATCTTCAGAATATCTCATTATTATTTATTATTTTATTATTATTATTTATTTAATTATTATTATTATTTAATATTTTATTATTACTTTTTAAGAATATTTAAAAATACCTCACTATTTAATATTCTAATCCTTCTTATTTATCCTCAATTTAGGGTCTGAATTTAAGTGAGAGATAACCCCACTTAATAGACCGTTTAACATTTATTATTATTTGTATGAATTGGATCTACATATATAGTGTCTTTTTCCGAAATTCAAACTCAAATTTAGGTAAAATATTTTAGAAGCTCTTTACACACAATGTTCTATTGTTCTTTTCTTACAGAGTTATAATTTGGTTAGAGGCTGCAAAGTAAGTTTTTCTATATCACCCATCAAAACATGTTTTTTTTTTTTTTAATCCTATTCTATTCATATTTCCACCAGATTTCATCTATTTTGAGGGACGTCATATTTGATATACTATAAAAATTAGGATCGAGGTCCCCGTTACAAATAGGAGAGATATAAACACATTACATAACTTTTATACTATTTATTACTAATTTAATATTGCTCGAAACTTTTATATGAATAATAATAAATATTGTAAGTCTCATTTGAGACCCTCGAAGTTCATGGGAGAGTATTTTTTTTCCCCTAAACTATATGTTATGAAATTCATGAAATTAACCCTTTTTTTCTGATATACTCTACAAGCTGAGGGGAATTAGCCTAATAAATTTGGCCGACTTGAGGATGAAAAGATATGTGGAGAATGTGGACTGATAAAAGTCCAAAGCAACCAAAAATGTATCTCAGCTGTACAAGCCATAACATTAGACCAAAAATCTTTCATATTTGAGGAAATGCTTGAAATAGAGTCCACAAAATATGGTTAAAAAGATAGCTAGCTCGCTCCTCCAATCAACCTTCTCCACTCATTAAATCGAGTCCTGCCTTAAGCATTCAAAACGTGCTTTTTTTTTTTTTGTTTAAATCAATTAATGATTATGGTCTGAGCACTTAAGCCAAAGTCGTATGTCTCGTGATAGACTTGCTGTAGCCTTTTGACTTTTTGGCTGAGCAAACAACGTGCTTCAGTAAAATCAACCATAAAAATGTTTATTTAATATCTCTGTTTCTCTATTTCTTTTTTCTTTTTTTCATTAACAAATAATGGAAATACCTTATTTTTCTTATGAAAGTTTCGATCTATTATTAATATATTATGAGAAAAATATTTTATTCATACAAAATTTCATAAAAAGAAATTTATATAAAATTGATGTGACTTGATATAATGTGTTAATTAGATTATAAATCTACTTTAAGGTCTTGCTTGTTTTCACAACTCTTCTCATTTCATTTCATCTAATTATTACAAATTTTTTAAATTTTTATATACAATTAAATAAATAATTTAACTTTTTTAAATTTTAAAATAAAATTAATATTAAAAAAATATATTTTAATAATATTTTATTCAACTTTTAACTTTAATTTCAACTCATCTCATTTTATCTACGAAAACAAACAAGATCTTATCATTAAATAGATCTAATATATCATATAATTTCAACATATCATATAAATTTATTTTTATGATTATAACACTTTCTTATTATAAACAAGGTTGGTATACAAGTTACAATAAGTAGACCATCTGATTCTACATTTTTAAGCTGCATATATAATATATTAAATGAATTTTTGGTAGTCAAATATAGATGAAAAGTTCAAGCAAAACCCAATCAGCGCCGTCTCATCAGTCTAAATAAATACTTGTGGACTAATACCATTCTCGTAATTGGCTTGACCAAAGTGGATGGCTAAAATTTATATGTGCTAAAAAGATCTCATGTTGAATTGGATATTTGATCAAATCAATGAGGATGCTCTAATATTTATATTTATCAAGACTATTCATCTTGTTGACTTCAAGATTATTAATTTGAGTCATTTTCACTATTTGTCTTCGTTACCCTTGCACATTCCTTTTCCTTGATGTTTTCGGTGGTTTTTTTTATTCAAAAAATCTATTCGTACACGCCAAGAGAATCTTTCGTATACCCGTCCTTCCACGTGTGCAAATGAAACGATGTGTTTTATATATACCAAACGATTGTGTCTTTGCTTTCTCCCTCCCTTCCCTCTGTCTACCCATAGAGTAATATGAAGTCCTTCGAAGCCTTCCTCCCAAACAGAGTCATTCGTCTTTGCAATATCGTCTTCACATCGTCTTTTATCATGTGAGTAATCTCTGATTTTCCACTTCGTATTCTCCTTCGTGTTCCAGATATGTGATTTCATCTCCCGTCTTGGTCTCCTTCTCAGCCTTCCTGACCTTCCTACCCCAGACGCCTCCACGAACCCACAAATGCCACCTACCCCCTTCGTATTCTCTATGAACCCACAACCACTCCCCCCTTCCTCATTCTATGGTGAAGTCAAATATTGGTCTTTTCATTGTCTGAAAAGTACACACTAACCATTAAGACACATCTCTTAACATCCCATAAGTAGTAGATTGATATGTAAACATATATCAAGAAAGAAATAGAAGTCTAGTTCGGATAAATTTGAGGTCAAGCTCGTCTGTAAAATTTATCTTAAAAAATTATTAATAGCTTCTTTGACTACATTTTCCTTTCTAAAAATATTTCTTGGTACAGAGGGATGGTTAATCGACAAGATGTAAACTAATGTACTATGAATTCTATCACTTGTTCAGTATTCACAATTCGCTCCCCTATTAAGAGTGAAGGAACATTTACTCTTTTAGTGGGAAAAAAAAGCTAAGCTCAAAGAATGGTATTTTTCTGGTAAAATCACCATTGCATATTCATACTAATTGAATTACTAATAATTTGGGAGGATCTCATTGATTTGGAGACTCCCATATCAAATCCCAAGTTGAATCCAACTAATATAAGCCATTTCCTCGAGTGATGGTACTCTCTCTCTTAGAAAAAGTTTTTCTTCGCTGGATTTCTTGAGAGATGCTAGACGTTTTTCTTCTTGGACGCAAAATCGGCTGGGTTTTTATCTGATTTTGTTTCTATTTTTTTTAATATATTTACTACGTGGCAACCGATTCTCCAAAAGGTCCCAACCCCGAGTACCTGTAGCAGTTTTGTTTTTTATTTGTGTCATTTGACTAACAATGGACACTCCTCTATCAATACAAGCTCTTCTGCACACAGCAAATTTTGCTAACTTGTGGCCTTGTGGAACTTTAGAGTAATGCTAAATATATATAATTTTAAAATATATAAATTTTGTGTATTTTATTTTAAAAAAACGTAATTTATTATTAAAAAAATAATTTTTTTATATAAATTTTATATTTATTTATATTTTTTAAAAAGAATATGCGAGACTTGTACATCTTAAAATTTAAATATAATTTCTTATTTATATCATATCATTGCAACCAACTAGTAATTGGTTTGAGACCAACTAGTATGGGATTAGAATAATTATGAGATCAGATTGACTTCAGCCTTGTCAAATGCACATGATATACTATGCTATACAAAAGAGTTCCTACAAAAAGTCGACGAACGGGGGGCTAAAAGAGCATGAATCTCATCCCCTTTGGCTTACTTTTTCTATATTTTTGTCCTCGTTTCGTTGTACATGTGCATTTTGGTAGGAATTTTTGGTTTGTATGCATGATTAGTCGGACTTAAAATATAAAAGTCTAAGCTTTGAAATTGAATTACTAGTGGTGATCATGATCGGTACTGTATATATTAATTGGCTCACGTGGAGGATGATCTGTGAGTGCTGATCGGTCTTCTCAACACCCAAATCATGAAGTGACAGGGCAGGCATTAATTTTAATATTGAAATAGATTCCAAACAAATCTGCAGGCACGTTTTTAAACTCTTAGGCTTCGTTTGGATCTCAAATCAATCTCAACTTATCTCAACTCATCATTATAATTTTTTCAAATTTTAATATAAAATATAATAAACAATTCAACTTTTTCAAATTCTAAATAATAATAATATTAAAAAATAATATTCTAACAATATTTTATCATCTCAATTCAACTCATTTCAATATCCAAACACAATCTTATTCTAACGCCCAGAAATACGGTTTAATTAAACAACACCATATAAATATTTATATGTGTTGTCATGATCATGAATATCAGACTATTCATCATGATCGTGATGTTCCTAGTTTTGATAATTTTCTTGATCTTCCAATATTGCGTCCGATCCCCGGCCTGCAGCCTCCCGTCCAATATCGATCCCAATCTGCATCACAGTCAATGGCATGCATACGAATTGCTTAAGGAATTTCTCATGCTTGGAAAATTAATATAATCACAATTACTAATTAATTTTGTTATAAAATATTGTAATTAGGTTGGTCACTAATATATAATAATTTAAAGGAGCATGAGTAACATATTATATATATATATATATATCGGTCGCCACCAGACTTTCAGAGCTTAGATTTCTCCATTAATTAAAAGTCCACTTAAACGAAAAATTTGTACTAATCAATGGGTATTAATTTATTTCTTGTCACATATATATATATATATTGCACATGTACCAGAAAACGCGTCCCCAGCTGATTGATCACAGCCATCTTTACTATTTTAAATACATGCAAGTATTTAAGGATGGAATGCAACATGTTTTATTATCTGATCAATATCCATCCAAGACGATGTTGCCATGTCTTTAATTTCCAAATTAATTATCTTACCATTAACGTGAAATTAATGGAAGGCCGGCCGGCCGGCGTTAATAATAAATCTTGACGGCCTGATCGTGATCAAATATATATATATATATATATATATATATATATATATACCAACTAAACCGGCGGCTGCTAGCCTGCTATTGATCATTAAATTTTAACCCTAGCTGATCTGCTTTAAAATTGCAAATATTAATATGCCTGCAGCTAGCCCTCTTTTTATGGTTGCAAATTAAAGAGATAGATATGCCTCAAAATATTAGACAAGTAAATCTGAAAGTATTATTATTGCGTGTGGACTTTGCAGTACCCAGCCGCCTATCATGATTATATCTAGCTAGCTAGGATGTATATATTGAGGTGTACTCGTACTGCATGCATCATGAATCACGTATATATAATATCCCTGATCTTATAATATATAGATTGTTTGGAGAAACAATATCACTCAATTGATCAATTTATAATGTTCGATCGAATGATCATGATCAACATATTAATTAATTAATTAATGTGGCTGATACAGCTGCATGGGTAGCTAGAAGCACATGCATGAACAGAAAAATAAAACCATATTACAACTCATTAATGGATGATTGCCTCGATCGCTAGCTCATCAAGCTGCAGGAAATCATCAAAGAGATCAGCCTCAACAACATCACATCCTGCATCGTCTATATATCATTTAAGTGTCAATTTTATTACGCACAACCTCCCATGCATGCACGACCTAATTTTCATGAGAAGCATTACCATTATTAACATCTACGGTATTAAATGAATCAGTCTGTTTGATAATCCGTTGGATACTCGCTCAGTTAAACTCAAAATAAACTAAGTAAATATCTACTCGATTTGTAAATGACACATACCCTATATATGATCTATGTTTCCTTTATTCATTAAAACAACAAAGGCAACGTTGTTGAAGCTTTAACTTGGTTTGCATCATGGTCGCACACTTGTCTTGTACGTGATGGTGCTTGATATGATCATGTGCAGCATCATGACGAAGCTCCATTGATTAAGAAGACATTATAATATCCTTGCGTGAGATGTTAGTTTGTAGTTTTATATATGGAAGTCTTGTTTTGTATATTGATCGAAGTTATGATACCAATTTCGATCCTTTATTAATTTTATCCTATTCCCTTGGCAGATATGTGACGTGCATGCGATCGAGGCTTATGTTTCCTTGAATAGGGAATTAATTAGTAGAAAATACGTTACATGAACCTTAGTTCTGATCTAGGCTTTAATTTTTTGTGCTCGATCTAATTTTTCAATAGATCTAGCTTGTAATTTTCTCTTCCTTTTAACCTGATCATGATAGCATATATATATACATGCATCCCATGGAGCTTCATTTTATGGATTGATACAAATACGTACTTACCCATTCAAAAAATAAAAAATAAAAAGAAAAAAAAAATTTGCCCTGTTACAAAAGCAATATTAATAAAGAAACAAATAGTAATTTACAAGTCTCATAAAATCTCAATCCCGAACATAAATAAGCAAGGATTTGTAGAAACGATATAAATAATTTTGTCTTGATCTCTCCATTAATAATACGTTGGATATAATATATATCCACTAATTGATCTATTTGCTTAATGATTGTATGGTGATGCTGCTTGGCTGCGATGCTTTCTCTTCTGGAGAAACCGTTGTAATGATCTCTTCATGGAAAGACCAGCAGTAGGGGTATATAGCGGAGACAGCAGGGACGTTGGTGAAGAGGGCTCCGACCCAGACGTTGGAGTAGCTTTCAATCGTTCCTCCATTTCTCTTGTAGCAAGCAATAGAATGGCTCTAGCCTGGAATATATCAAAATAGTACTTTTGAATTAGCAAATCTCATGCATCTCCTTTTGAATCATACGTACAACGTACGTGTATAAATTCCAAATCTATACAATATGCAGTCAACCTAATACGGTCAAATCAAATATATATATATATATATATGCCCATGATTAAGGCATGCATAAAATGGTGTTTGGTGAAACTATGCAGTCAAACTATATTTATATTACAGACGGTTTGAAGTCATGGTATTAAATATATAGGTGGATTTGCAATATTCAACTCTTGATACGTTTGGTGAAACTACATAGACTTTTAACAACTTGTCGGCCTGAGGCTCAAATGCATGCAATTATTCCTAGGTTGTGAATCGTGATCACTTAATTACAACCTATCTAAATTACTTTTGGGCGCTATTGTACAATTTTAATCTGACAAATTTAAAACCAAATAAAAGAACAGTAATTCAGAATTGCAATAACTCGGCTGAGATTGTACAGTCTCAGACGACTCAGTCTTCAGCAACGAAAAGATCAGCTATTCTGATCAAAGTATGTGATCTCAAGGAAAACCATGCAGATCGAGAATAGGAAAACATTAATATATTTACCTGAAACTCTGTAACATCTGAAACGCAAATCTTGCCATTGTAGAAGATGGTCAGCGGTTGTTGTTGTTGTTGTTGCTGCTGCTTCTGCTCTCGGTTTTTCTGTTGTGGGTTTCCACTTCTCTCTTCCATCCTTCAATTGAATACACAAAACAACAGTCAGAAAATAGGTTTCCACATCAATATTCATTCCGGCTGATACCTCATTTTATCAGAAACGCAGAGAGACCTAGAGAGAGAGAGAGAGAGAGAGAGAGAGAGAGAGAGCTTACATGGGCGGCTGCTGTCGGTCGTCGGAATGAGCGGAAGGAAGAGAGGCTGAGTAGGGAAGAAGGCGGAGTTCCAAGTTGCAATTCCTCCTCATCTTTAGAGTTGGATCGATCTTAGAGTAGTAAGAGAGAGCTAGCTCGATCGAGCTGAGATGGAGATCAACAGATAGAAGGAAAAAAAAGTACTTTGAATTGAATCTCTCCGAGTGTCTGGAAATGGTATGACAAAAGTTTGATGACAGAAGTTTGAGAAGATTGCTTTTTATATATATTATGGGGAAGGAAGGCCCGCGCGCACAGCACATATATACGTAGTAATAGGGTGGTGCCTGCCTGGTGGTGTGTGCCCCACGATAGCCACTGTGAAAGAAAGTATTTCAAACACGCACGTAACGCGCGGCACACAATCCAGACACGAACTCTAAGCGGTGGAGGTGCTTATTCATTTTAATGGCACGTTGAACACGAACAACGCACCTTTTTGCCCCTCTCTCTCTCTCTCTCTACCCCACTAAACAACCGCCACCTCTATTTCTATTTCTATTTCTATTGCTGTTTTGTTTTTGTTTTTTTTATGTTTTTTCTAAAGATGTACTGTTAATTTTCTTTTCCCACACGTGCTCCAGTCGGCCCGACCTTCTTTTCGTGTTTCTTTTTCACGGAAAATATTATATGTCATCGTTTCTTTTCAATCTTAATATCGATGTGTTATTATTAATTAATATTTGAGTCTTCTATTAAAAAACTTAATCTTAGATTAATTAATAGATAGTGTGTTACATCAATATAACAAGATGTTCATCCAAAAATTAATGAAAAATACGATTAATAAAATAATAAGATAAAAATGAAATATGTGTAGCATATAAGAGAAATATTTTAGTTTTTAGTGAAAATAATGTTAGATATAATTTTAAAGTATAAAAATTCTATGTAATTTCTTTTAAAAAAAATGTAAAATCCACTATTAATAAAATGAAATTTATATATAAATCTTAAATTTATCAATTTTTTTTTAAAAAATACATAAAATTTATACACCAGCTTAAAACTATAAATATAATTTCTCTTTTAATTTTTAGTACTTACCTGTCTATTTAACAAAGGATTTACTTGGTTATCAAAAAAAATAAAAAAATAAAAAACAAAACAAAGGATTTACTTGGATTGCTAATGTACAATATGGGTTTCTGTACATTTTTGTTGTCAAGTACTAATTAATTAATCCAGCCGAAACTTCCCACTTGCATGCAAAAAAAACTTTTGATTTTGACAGTTCGCAAACTCTCTCTCTCTGTCTCTCTACCGCAATTGTTCGGGCCGAATTTCGCTTCACTGTAAAGTGGCTGGAATAATATTAGATATAATTTTAAGTTAGTGCGTAATATTTTAAAATAAAAAATAAGATTTATTATTAAAAAAATTATTATTTTTATATGAATCTTATATTTTATTAATTTTTTTAAAAATAATTACATAACCATTGTATAATTTATATTTGTAAATATATTTTCTCTAATTTAAAGTATAAGCTACGGTTGGTTTTCTATAATCTCATTTATTTATTTTTCTCTATCTTAAAAAAAGAAAAAATGATACTTATAAAATGACAACTTCAAATATTATAAAGATATGAGAATGTAATAGCCATGAAGACATTTTATGAATTTATATGATAGGTTAAATTTATTTTATAATAATTTTAAATTCTAACATAACACAACACACCGGATCACGTGATTTTACTTTTATCTAAAGAGATAAACAAGTCGGTCAAAAAGTGGACAGTTGACTGTTGGACACCAACTTCGCCGCCTGTCATTTTAGTAACTACAAATTACAATCGTCGTTGCACTTGCGCGGGTCGTCCACCATTGTATGTAGACGTAAGTTGTAACACGTGGATTGCGAGATGTGGTGCCTTAATTGGGGGCACGCGTTTTGCGGGCTTTCTTTCTTCGATATATATATTTATATATATATATATATATATATATTTAATCCAACGAATAACGATAGATGCTTTTTCGAGTTTGTCCGCTGCATGTTTGTTCATTTGTCTCTTTCAATAATCAAACACAAAAAAGAAAGAAAAAAAAGAAAAGCCAACACCTTGGCTTTCCTAATTCACTTTAGGATGCTTCTTTGTTGAAATGCTGCACATGCACTTGGGAAACTTTGTTGGTACGTACCTAAGGAAATTGTGAAGGGATTTCCTCAATGTTTTCAATGCAAATGTTGTGAAGTTTCATATGCTCTCCAAGAACAAAAAGCCATTAGCCAGCTTGGGCTAGCTGTTTAGGTCTCTGTACAAGAATAGTCCCATTTTGAAAATCTTGATTTTACACATTAAATTCTATGTCTCACCAAACATGCATGCTTTCGGCCCAATTGGGAGGCGGGGGAGGATTATAATTTTTTAAAGAGTAATGTTATATATAGTCGTGAAATGTATAAATATCGTGCAGTCATTTTGAAAAAGAGTGTGGTCTACTATTAAAAAATTAATTTCTTTTTATGTGAGTTTCATATTTATTTATTTTTTTCAAAGCGACTGCACGGCACTTTCAGACTCATGACTGCAAATATCATTTTTCTTTCCTAAAATTACAAAAAGAAATCTCAAATGATAATTTCAAAAGCACTTTTTTAGTAATTCTAAATAGGAGGGGATGCTTGGAATGAGATGAGATCAGATGAAAATTTTATAAATAATAGTAAAATTATTTGTGAATAGTAGTGAGATAATTTGAATTAAGTATTTATTAAATTTTGGAAAGAGTCATTCTATACATCCTCCTACACAACACACCTGACATGTAATTTCATTTTTTTTTCTAGCAACTAAAACGTGCGTTTTGGTGTTATTTGGCAAGTTCTCCACCCCCCGTCGTTTGAAATCTTCTTCAGCCCCTCGCCATTCAAAATCTTTGCCAGCCCCACCTTTCCGACGCGTGCCAGCACCCTTCATACATACTCCACCGCGCCGGCATACTCTTCCGTATTCTCTATGAACTGCCAATGAAAGCTTTGTCACCTCCGATGATCTGTTCAGAGCATTCACTTTTTGCAGATTGACCAAGATCGGCCTCAGATTGTGTAGCCTAGCTCTCTCTCTCTCTCTCTCTCTCTCTCTCTCTCTCTCTCGGTAAATTTCTTTTCATTAGCCTTTGCTTCAAATATTTGTTCTTTTATGAAAAATATGCCCCTAAAGATAATGTCTTTACTTTAAGCTCTATTTCAATAGCTTCTGCTGTGTTTGTAATGGTCCTTAATGGATAAAGCTAAGATCTTTCCTGTCTTATTTGGAATTTCGAGTAAGTCATTGTGAAAACTAGGGCTTCTTATCTGTTTCTGTAAATTATAATTTTAAGTTTGGTACACATTGAAGCTTAGGGTAGGTATGAGTATTGATGTTATTATTTTCAATATCGAAACTTGAAATGTTTCTCCACAGTTGAAGCATATGAGGTTTTTTTGTGACACGAGGTGTTATTTTGGAACATTAGGATTGCTAGTTGTTCTTTTAGGGTGGGGGAGAGGTTCTAGAATTTTTATAGGCAGAACCATTGTCATGGCTTGTTATTGTAAAATTTCCAATACACGAGTATAGGTATAATCCATTCGTGAGCAGTGTTGTGGTTAGGATTCCAAAGGGGTTGCCTTTAGGGACCAAGTAGTGCCTAGAGTCTTATGTAAAATCCCCTCCAAGTTTGTAAATATATATGGTTAGGATTCCAGTGTTGTGGTTAGGATTCCAGAGGGGCTGCATTCATCTTCTTTTTATCTAGTGGGAACATAGAATAGACTCTATTTTCTTACATATTCAACGAGCAAAGTTTCCACAAGGGTTAGATTCTATGATTTTCCATACAAGTAGATTGATTGTCCTTTTCTATATCAAATTTCTAATTTTTAACTAAAGTTATAAGCTACATAATACTCATATATTCTCTCATATAGTATAAAAATGTACCACTTTGACAAACAAGGTCGGTATACAAGTTTACACAGTTCAAAAGTAATTCTCTTTGCACAACAAAACTCATATTTAAATAGGTATGCAACCAAATCATTAACAAAAGCATTCAACAATCTATGTTTTTGCACTTATTTATATTAAGCTCTCACGTTGTCAAGGAGAAATGGAGACCCCCGATGAAAAGAAAGGTTTCGGCTGTGGAGAAGGGAGCAACGAGAAGAAAGAAGAAAGAAGAAACATGTACCTAATTTTTTTGGTTTTTATTGTATATATTCCTTTCTAATATATGTCCTTTTTTTGTGGGATTTTAGACTTGCAGAAAAATATTTGATGATAAATCACAATTGCACAACTTCCTAGAATCTCAATTTAACACTATCACACAACTTATGCCATCAATGAGGAGGTGTGAGGTTTTACTTATTGGTTTAATTGTTTCTACCTTCATTTTCGAAAGTTATTTTGCACGCGACATTGAATATTATTTATGCTGTTCAGGTGTGTGACCATATTGATGCGATGTAATTCCATGGAAATAGCTGCCTAATTAAGACAATGTATGAAAATTTTAATTATTAGTATGCTGGTCAATTATCAGTGTGCGATGTTATTGACTAGACTTACCTATATTTCTTGGTAGCATCGTGTGACTAGATAAGCAACAACTGATTTTTTGGTAGCATCGTGTGACTGGACTTGAGAGTTATTTTTTAGTAGCTTGTGCACATACCGTTTTCCAGACTTGTGCATAATTTTTTGTGGACATAAATATCGGTGGCTTTTGTAGATAAATATGGTTAGATTGTGTATATGCTATTTGTGGCCAGTTGTATATACTATCCATAGATATAAGGGTTTGTTTGGAAAAAGTTTCAATCCCAAAATTTCATCTCGTCTCGTCTCGTCTCGTCTCGTCTCATCTAATATCTTTTCCAAATATCACTCAAACACATATACTTTCAAATTAATCATTACAACTTTTTCAAACTAATCATTATAATTTTTCCAAAATTTCAAACAAAAAATAGTAAATAATTCAATTTTTTCAAATCTCCAAACAAAAATAATATTAAAAAAGCTAGATTTTAATTTTATAATATTTTTTATTCAATTTTTTCTTTCTCATTTACCAAAACTCCATAAAACATTAACTCACACTATCTCACTATTATTCACAAATTATCTTACTACCATTCACAAAATTCTCATCCCATCTCATCTCATCTCCCTCTCCAAGTTTGTTCAATGTTGTAGATTGTGTCCAGGTGTATGTGTGTAGATGGTTTTGTGTCAGTTGTGTATGAATTTTGTGTATCATGGATATACTGTCAATCTATGATTGGAATAATAGATTGGATTTTGCCCACTTATCATCTTGTGTGCATAATAGATTGATCTAAAATGTTATGAAGAATGTCTTAGATAAGTTCAAATGAGACTTTAAAAATGGAGTCAAAATGTATATAGCCCTGCGGATTCATAAAAGAGACAAAAAAGTAGCAGATTTTTCTCTCCCCTATACAACAAAATGTCTGATCAAGTACCTAATTAGGCTTTGCTTTGCCTAATTCAAGGGGGAGTACTATTACACTTGATCCATACAAGAAAATAAAGAAAATATCTACCTATTTACATGTGTCCTATAGTTTATCCGAATTATGCAGAAACTATTACAATTTATACAACCCAATATAAACACAACAATATTCGTGTATTTATATTCTTGACCCTATGCAAACTTTGTTCAACCTCAACCTTTTGGGCATCTCTCTCTCTCTCTCTCTCTCTCTCTCTTAGTTTTTCTTCCATTCTCCGCAATACGTCCTCCTGCCTCTTCCGAACTGTATTATCTCTTCTCCAAATGTTTTCCTCTATCAAATTAAGTATATTTGCCGAAATGAAAAATTCACATCTTGCATCTTCTTGCACACAGTACAAGCATTTCACATGAGGAAGTAGCTTTACCATGTTATACAAAAATTGAAAAGCAATTAAAAAAAAATTATAGCAGTTGCTTTACTGTGTTATAATTCGGGTAGGAAAAAAATTTCCTTCTGAAATTTTTGTTAGAGTGTGACGTCTTTAGTGGTGCTTTCAAACCACACCAACAAGTTGGTAATTCCATTAAAACCCCATTAATTACACATGATAATAATTGAGTTGATGCCATACATGATTTTAAAAAATTAAGTTCAGAAAATATTTTGGCAAACATGAATAATATCCCAAATTCATAAATTCATATAGAAGAAACAACATGAAACTAGCATTAAAGAGAAGCGGTATAACGTTTTGAAAAAAAATATATAAATATATACTGAGAGCATAATGTTTTAGCATCCAAGCATGTTAATCATTAACGAGTAGATACAAACAATGATGGGTCCTATGCCAAACTAATGTTTATCTGGTATTTTAATTTCTTAGCCATCCGAAGCATCTGCATCTTTGGCCTGACAAATTCATGAAATCATGGGTCCCACGCGACAGTGTATAATAAGAAACAAGGACAATAAATAAAAGATAAAACATGTAATTAATCAGTAATATAATCAAATATAAATCTTCTACCTTAATTTCAAAATCATCACATGGGCTAGATATGTAGCCAGAAAGCTTTAATATATCATCACTAACGTTCAACTCATGAAGAGTGTCAGGAACTTCAACCCCAAACTCACTTTTCAATAGTGACAGAGGAGAAGAAGGATGAGTGCAAAGAAGCTCGTCCCCACTAAATGTAGAGAATAAAAATATAAGAAAAAAAGTATGATAATCGAATTAGCTCTAACTTGAAAATGTGATAGAAAGAAACCTTTCATTATCGATGACTTTGAAGCAAATTTGAGAGTGGAAAAGGGCAATCATAAGGACGCATTTCTTAACTGAGTGCAACACCCTCTTGGGGCTACCAATTTCTTAATGCAAACAAACCATAAGGAACAAAAATCAGTTGATGGGCACACACGGACTGCAAATTTTGGACACACACAATGTCCTTTTAGCTCAGTAATTCCATCAAACAGTTGATGGGCACGAAAAACATACTCAAACATTCAAGCAAAAGTTGGCACAAAACAACATCCATACAAAAAATTACACACTAGTTAAATCACGCCTAACCAACCAAAATTAGTGGGAAGGAAGAGACAAGTTCGGTGGGACGAGTTATGAGGAATATTTCGAGGGAAGAGACGAGTTCATAGGGGAATGAAGAGAGATGTTGTATGGAAGAGAGACAAAAATTTGAGAGTAAGGGAAAAGACACGAAAACAGCTCAATGTGTAAATCCAATATCAGATGGAAATGTCTTCTTTCATGTGTTTTTTTGTGCACCGAAATGCACCAACAGGTACACCTATACCGTTTAATGAAACATTGTGTTTTCGCTCTGTAATTTCATCAAACAGTTGATGGGCACGAAAAACATACTCAAATATTCAAGCAAAAGTTAACACAAAACAACATCCATGCAAAAAATTACACACTAGTTAAATCACGTCTAACCAACCAAAATTATTGGGAAGGAAGAGACAAGTTCAGTGGGACGAGTTCTGAGGAATATTTCGAGGGAAGAGACGAGTTCATAGGGGAATGAAGAGAGACGTCGTATGGAAGAGAGACAAAAATTTGAGAGCAAGGGAAGAGACGCGAAAACAACTCAATGTGTAAATCCAATATCAGATGGAAATGTCTTCTTTCAGGTGTTTTTTTGTGCACCGAAATGCACCAACAGGTGCACCTATACCGTTTAATGAAACATTGCGTTTTCATTTTTATGGGATGAATGAGTTTTGGGCGGGAAGAAAATTTGGCATGAAATGGGGAGACGAGACGAGCATGCCCTGAATTCAATGACGTTGACTCTGGTCTCCAACTCGAAGACAATTCAGGAAGCGGTAACCTTTGCAGCACCGCTGAGCATGTCCAGTGCTTCGATTCACCCCATGAATGCGATTTCTTGGGCAAACTAGGCGGCAATAAATACGACCCTTCACTCAACTGCAAGCCAAGGTCTCAGTCACTAGCATGCTAGGGCTTCCTTTGCCGAGTGAGCCTCCTTTGGGTAAATGATTATGTTTGTCCCTACCTCTTGGGAAAAGCACCATCACCATGCGTCGGAGAAAAAATAGAGGGAGATGAAACTCAAACAACCCCCATACCTCGGTAAGCCAAATGGGAAACATCTAAGAGCTTTCATGCTTTGTTTACTCATCTCGATTTTCTAATTTGAATTATTTGGGTCAAACAGTTGGACCTCAGTAGAAGAAAGAAAACTCAACAAAGTTACAAACAAGCGTACAACTTATCTCTCAGAGTTTCTAGTCCTTGACAAAACTCAACCGGAGACATGGGTTGGAGAAATCGAGGTTAGAAACATGACAACCCAAAATGTCTACGTATGATGTGACCTACACACAAGAGGAAGAAAACAATAGTGGATATCACTATTAGAGAGCTTCTTGTCCCAAGTCAAGGACCAATAACATTTGGAGTACGTGAGACTATCAACGTAGAGGAGACTGTCGTGTGCAAAGGAGACTGGCCGAAGGTTTGAGGAAGAGATTTGGGGTGGGATTTGGGGGAGAAGAGACAGACGAAGGGAGATGAAGGGATCTGAACTGAAGCCGATGTCTTCTTCTTCTTTCTCTTCTCTTCATGGTATTTTCTTTTTAATGGCATCTGATTGCTCAGTCCACCTCAAGCATTGGTACGTGGTTGGTGCGCCAAACCGCTTATACCTAACAGAATTGATATCAAATAAATGAAAATTAAGAGTGCTTGTCATGTGAATTTCAAGTAAGGCCGGGCAACAGGGCCTGCCCCTTGGCCCGTCCGTGCGTCCCCCTTGCCTGCTTAGTATCTAGTGGACATGCCAAGTATAAAATTTTATTTAACAAAATAGACGGGATGCGGGTTGGATATCCACTCACCCGCTTGCCTACTTATACATTAAAAAAAAAAAACCTTAACCGTAATCTTCATCTTTTGCTCTCCTCTTCTTCATCTTTTCAGTCTTCTTGCTCTTATACTTGTCTTCATATTTTTCTTCTTTTTCATCATATCCTTTTGTTGCACATAGTGTGCAAGTTGTTGGCATCGTTCTCTAGCTTGCAACCAAAGACACACGGTCGCATGGTTGGTTGATTTTGATTCAATTTTGATTCGATTTTTGTTCAAATTTAGGAACAGAGGAGCAGGCAATTCCCACCCCAATTCATCTGCCCGTATGATAGGGACAAACACCCTTTCTATATGGCAGGGGCGGGGTGGCCTGGCCACCCCGTCCAAGGGGAGCCAGGGGCGAAGGGGCTGTGATTCGCCCGTATAAAGTGAATAGTGACTCTAATTTCAAGTAATAGTGTGCAGAGTAATATATTAATATTCTATTTCTTTGTTGTTTTGATTTTTATATTTTTATAAAGAGTAGTTCTAGGCTGCCGCCCAATGACTGTTGGGCGTGCCGCCTAGTACAAATTCATCTTCTTATATTTTTTTAATTTTTTTTATTATTTTAAAATATTTTTAAAAAATATATAAAAAAATTAATACATTAATAGTTACTTCTTTAACTATTAAATAAAAAAAAATTAAAATATAAAAAATGTTAAAATGAGGTGTCAAAATTAAGTGTCAAAGTAGCATTTTCTTTTTATAAATTAAGGCCACTACTTTTAACTTTTGCAACATTATACATTAACTTCAAAAGACTCGCAATTATGTATTTTTTTTATTAGAAAACTAACATAAAGATTGTCACGTGCAATTAATATTGCCCGTTAGCTAATTAAAGATTGGGACATGACATATTGACGCGACAATCCTTCGTTATTTTTCTAATAAAATATTGATAAAAATACTTAATAGCTATTTTTTTTTAAAGTATCATTGTTGCGAAAAGTTTAAAATTGTGATTTTGATTTGTAAAAACGTGAAAACTCGTAATAATTTTGCAACTAACTTTTATTTTTTTAACTATAATATGTAACACACAAAGTAATATCCTTATCCTCGGTTTATAAGTAGTAAAATTATATTTATATTATTTCTTAATTTCCTATAAATTGTCCCTTATTTTCTTTATTTATTAATGCAGATGCCTCACATTTTTTTTTTTTTTAAACAATAGAACCTCATCTCATTTATAAATTCGAAAAACTACAACTTCTATCGTATACAATTTTTTGTATAACTTCTTGTGGACTTTCCTCAAGTATCTATAAGTAAAGCTTTCTTTGCTAGACTATGTGCAACACTATTTCCTTCTCTATGTATAAAACTCAAAGACCAATGAAGACCTTGTGCGAAAGCTCTCTTTGTGTCCTCGATCAGTTGTCCATTCTCAGACTCATCTTCCTCCTTAGCTAGCATTGTCTCTATCATCCCTTTTGCATCTCCCTCCATCATAACAGACCCAAACCCCAACTCCTTGCAAAGATCTATAGATCTCTTTAAGGCCAGACACTCAGCAATAAAAGGGGAGAAGACATGATCTTTCCTGGTACAGACAATAACCATAACCTCACTATTATTCAAATCAACCGCAGCATCAAAATTCAGCTTGTATTTTCCTGGCATGGGTCTCTTCCATCTTTTATCTATCCTATTCATCTCACTGTTTGACTACCTTTCCTCCTTTCTACTAGTTGCCTACTGATACTCCTCTAAGCACACCAAAGCCAATCTCACCACTTTACCAGTACTACCAAACTTATTTTCAAAAAGAAAAGCATTCCTCCTCCCCCAAATACCCCTCATGATAGCAACAACTCTTTCCAGACAACCCTTTGAAAGCCTTTTAATCAACTCCATCCACAAACTAGTGAAATCTTGCACTTGATTCCTCCACTTCCTCACCAGGCTTTCCGCTTCAGCCCACACATCAGCAGCCGCAGGACAGCACCACAATGCATGCTTAACATCCTCCTCTTCTCTTTTACAAACCGGACATATGGAATCCTCAATCACCTTCCTTTTGAACAGATTAATTCTTGTGGGTAAGGCATTATTCAAAGCATTCCAGACAAAGTGCTTATAGCCCCCAGGCACCTCCATAGACCACACCTTCTTCCACTGATCAGCATACCTATTCCCTTTAGAGGAACACCCTTTCCTTTCTATCTTCCATTGGACATCAGCATGGTACGCACTTTTTACAGTGATCTTACCTGTCTTTGAGAAGCCCCAAAACCTCCTATCAGCTGCCCCAAAACAGCTAATGGGTATGGCACAAATCATGTCTGCTTCTTCCTTGTTAAAAACCCTAGCAATCAAATCCACTTTCCATTCCTTTCTCTCCTCATCAATTAATTCAGCCACCCTTGCATCTGCTGTTAAGACTTGTACAGGAGATTGGACACAATGAGAAATAGGAGAAGGAAGCCATTTCTGACCCCATATCATGATTTTCCTTCCATTTCCCACCCTCCACCTCAGGCCCCTTTCAACCACATCCTTCACTTCCCATAAACTTCGCCAAATCAAAGAAGGGGATCTCCCTAATTTTGCTGAAGTGAAAAACTGACCTTTCAGATATTTTTCATTAAAAATTTTTGCCACCAGTGAATTTTGCCTCTGGACCAATCTCCATCCTTGTTTTCAGAGGCAATGCAGATGCCTCTCATTGCATCATTGCTCGAATATCCAATACAATTAAATGTTATATTATACTTTGAACAATCATATTTATCAATGAATTAGTCTAAAGAAATGTCATCTACTAATTAAGAACAATGTTACAAAACTTTGAAACGTGCCACACGTTTCTTTTTTAGCCACTAGTAGGGGTGGGCAGTGGGGCCCGCCCCACATATAATTTATTTATTTATATATATAAATAAATATATTATATATAGATATATACAATTTATTAAAGACTTAAAATTGTATTCAAGTCATTGGATTGCCTTGGCCTAGGACAATCCAAAATCTAACTCTAACGAGTTTAAGTTCTTTTTATATTTATAAATTTTAATTTATTATTTAAATTATATTATAATTTTGGTCTAAAAAAGTATTTTTAGACTGATTTTTTTTTTAAACACAATGTGTTGGCCTAGGTGGGGGGTGGGGCGGATGGGGTTTTTTCCCCCGCCCCCCGGCACTGAGGCGAGGAACTCTGCCCCCGCCTCCTGGGGGCGAGGGAAAATCTCCAACCCCCGCACCGCGGGGTGCAGGGGAGGGTACTCCCGTCCTACACTATGCGAGTATCACCCCTACCACATAGTCATATAGAAATAAACTTTAATGCTTCTATACATCGGAGAAAATTTCACTTTCATTGCAAGTGTATGCAACAACTCTAGAGGTGATCCTCTCCCCTCTTATAAGGCTAAAAACATTCCAACACAACTCCCATATATGATGAAGCTTTAGGTTATGCTGCTGGCCATCAAAGAAACTTGGGCACTCAAGGCTCCGTTTATTTCTCTAGAAAGAGATTCTCTGTTGGTTCTTAAAGTAATCATTGATCTATCTGCAAATGTAGACTGGACTAGCCAACCCATCATTGAAGATTGCAACATCTCAATCATTTGAATGTCTAGACCTCTGTTCATGTTTCTCGAAGTGCCAACTCTATACACATGAGCTTACTCAAATGATTGCTAACTCACTCTGATGTAATAGCCCTTCCTATGATCCTGTGACTCCTTGTATCACACTGGCTTTGATCTCTCTTTCTTTCTTTTTTTCTTTTTGTCTGTATACGTACTCTGCTTATTCTCTTTATATTATTGTCTGTTTGAGGAAAAAAAAGTACTAAAAGTTAAAATGTATTGAACTTTCATGAGTAATGTTACTCATTATCTTAATTCACATCATACTCTTATCATCCCATAATGTAACATTAGATGATTGGAGACTATTTATTATTTTTCACTTGTGAACCTCTCATATAATGTCATATCATGAGATAATGAAAAAATAAATGATGAATATATTTTTTCAACTGTCATTAAGTTTCAATGCGAATTATTTATTTAGATTTGACCCTTAAGATAATTAAATCAAAGAAAAAAGAAATATATAACACAATATTATTTTCCTAGACTGAGTTAAAGTTAAACATTAATATAAAGAGTTGTCATAAGAATAGTTCCTCTTTAAGAGCTGCCATTTTTTCTGAAAAGTGAAAAATATTTTGATAATTATTATTTATTATTTTTTTAATAAGTAGATTGGGGGTATAAGACTCGATCCTCAGGTAATGAAAATATTTATGTATCTAATTCATCTCATAAAACTGGTTCAACAAGATATGATTGCTCATTCCTTATAAACATGCTCAAGATCCTGTTCACAAGCAATGTGAGATTATTCCTTAACACCTTCCCTCACGTGCAAGTTTGTTATTTTTTCTAATCCTTATCACGAGGTAAGTAGTGTGAGCCCCCATTCGTCCTGTGATAGGCTCTGATACCATGAAAAAATTCATGGGCTCATCTCATAAAATAGGTTCAATAAGAGAGAATTGTTAATTCCTTATAAACATGTCCAAGATCTTGTCCACAGACAATGTAAAATTATTCCTCAACAGCTAGAGGGATGCAAATGTCATCAAACTACAAGGACATTATGAATAAGAGGTTGCTTGACTAAAAGGCAAAGGTATTTGAAAATATAGAATAAGAAACAAATAAGGATTACCTAAAGAGATTGAAGCTAGGTTTCAGGCCGCTGGCAAATCATGCCATTGTCTTCCCTTTGTTGACCAAATCGTATCATAATCTGCTCAAGGACTCCTTCATATACAAGCTCCACAAATGGCCAGCTTTGTTAAGACGCAATGGGGACCTTTTGTGTGCTAAATCATCCCTCTCTTCTCATTTTTAGCACATGCAGCAGTGCTGGCCGAAAACGAAGACTGGCAAAAGGGCAACGGTTTTGGAAAAGGATTCATTTTTTGGTGGGTTAATGGTTAGCCATATGTAAGAAAGTTTTAACCGTGGACAGACTTCAAAGAGGGATACAGTCATTGTGGGTTGGTTGATTGCCTGTTTGGGTAACTACAATGCAACTGTGGTCATTTGCTTTTTTTCGTTTTTATTCCCCTTTTCATTTTCTTAGAGTCGGCTGGATGATAGAAATTAAACCAGGTTCTTGAGTTTTTCAAAGTTCAGATCATCACGCGAAACTAGTTTTTTTTTTTCCCAGTTAATGGTTTAAAGCTTTATCTGGATCATAAACTGCATGAATGAAGAAATACTCTTTGGCGGTAAGTAAAACCATACAGTAAGCAATATCCATACAGCAACCTTCTTGCTAACTAAAATACTTTACAAGCACAGGTTTGGCTGTGATAACCTTGTAGGACCTGTAGATAATGTAGAGGCGGTTTCAGAAACTAAAAAAAGTTTAACAGAACAACTTGCCTTGTTTATTTTCACAGCTCTTCTCAACTCATCTAATCATTATAACTTTTTCAAATTCTCATATAAAATAAAATAAACTATTCAACTTTTTCAAATCTCAAAATAAAAATAATATTAAAAAAATATATATTATAACAATATTTTATTCAACTTTTAAGTTTTATTTCATCTCGTCTGATCTGATCTGCAAAAACAAACCAGGCCAATATACCAACTAATTGCCAAATATATTCGTTTAGAGATTGTCAGGAAGATCCCCCTCTTTCAATGTGGCTTGCTTCCTACAGGACACCTGTGGTTATAGAAAACAATACAAATTCTTGCGCT
Source organism: Juglans regia (assembly GCF_001411555.2). NCBI lineage: Eukaryota > Viridiplantae > Streptophyta > Magnoliopsida > Fagales > Juglandaceae > Juglans > Juglans regia. The sequence goes on from NC_049903.1 coordinate 11,664,421, forward strand.
TTCAAGACCAAGGCCACTTAGCCTCTCTCCAGGTGAACTGACGAATCTCACAATTCCTGGTTGGCAAACATCCTTGATCACTTCCATCAGCTTGCAGGTGTTTGTCTTCGTCCGATCCGATTACTGGACAGCATTGGAGTTTGCGATCATGTACCACAGCTTCCTCCTTATAGGCAGGGTTGGTATATCTTGGGTGTTGGATAAATGACACATTTTTCCACCATAGCTTTAAAGCCTGGAGAAACGCACGGTTTAAGAGCATCAATGGGTAATTCAATGCAGAGGCACCTTGGAACTTTAATCCAATATGATTTTATACAGAAAAATACTATTATTAAGCCAGTGTGTAGAGCACATCTAGTAAAGTGTTTACATGACATAATTTGATTTGGAAGATAAATTTTAAAATTTAAATTTTACAAATCAAATTTTACTATTTAAGTGATACGTATAGTGTGCCCTACACACCAATTTGAGAATAGAATAACTCTTTTATACAAGGATGAGGCAAGAAGGCAGGTGTTATGAGGCGGTTGAATATAATCAGGTAATCGACCTCTTGACATAACCAGAAGTTAAAATAGTTCTTAACTGAAGAAGAATTTCACTAGCATAGCTTTATTTTCATAGAGGATATTGCTGGCTAATCTTATAGAACTTAGGGGAAAAAACAGTACTAATCCAAGCATGCAGATAACCATGCAGAAGCCATGCTCAGCTGAGGTGAGGCATCTTTGATCCAGCATACATCCTTAAAACTGAATGAGAACCTTACTTCCTATCATAAACTAAGGCTTAAAGGCTAACTTCACAGTTTCTACGAGGCTACAAAATCATACGAATGAAAGACCCATCATATTAACTAACAATCCATGTCAAAATTCGTTGACTTCAGGGCCGTGATAGAGACATGAGAATACAAATGGGTATTCATTGGACACTTGCATTATGACCAATCTCATACGTGACAGTAATGCAAAAAGGCACCTTTCAACCCAAATTTTCAACTAACATTCCCCCTTGTTCCTTTTGGTTAGATATTAATTTTTATCAGAAAGAAGGGGAAGGTGAAAAGAAAAAGAAAATCCTGAGCTACCTTTCACTAGCTAGTTTTGATAAGTTCAAAAAACATACTCTCAAGCAGGAGAAAAAATTTTAAGTTCAAGTTCAGGTGAACAACGGTTAATGATACCACCCTATATAGTTGTAATTAAAGTTCTGTTGGATTAACTAGGGCAAGATATTAATGACCAGATATAGAAAGCATTTGCCTATTCACTTACATGCCAGTAGATCCACACTGCAACCCTGTGAGGCATCAACCAGAAGAACATAGCATGATCTGATACTAATGATAATGGCACTCGTTTTGCTTTCAAGGTAGCTGTGAAATAGTCACCAAGCTTAGGGTGTTGAACTGAAATTGACACATATAGATTATCTCCAGGAGCATTTGCTCTGATTTTCCATGTCCCAAGCATATCCTGCAATAGTCTACGATTACTTAAAACAATAAAACCTCAGTCCATATAAAAAAAACTTCAATAAATAAAGCATGCTAAGATTGTTCATATTAGTAACACTTATAATTTCAAAATTTTCTTTTGTATCTCCTGATTGAAGACAAGATCAATCAAATAGTCAGACAAATCACCAGCAATGCCCACAATTTAATTTTCTTTTTGTAAAAACATATTTCAAGCTTGGAAACTCCATTTCGAGGAGGATCCCCAACAAAATACCCTTGTTTCCCCTAACCTTCCAGTTTCAGAACATAATGAAGTTCAGATTCAGAGGCCAGCTTTTTTTTTCCCTTTTTCCACATCAGTCCGAAGACAACAAAATGCCAACCTTCCTGCATGCTTTAGAATTTCTCTTTCTTATTCACAGTTTCAAGTTTGTTATTCTGCCATACTTGGCACACTTTTTAAGCTTAACGGCTTCATTTCATCCATGGGCATGTCTAACTTGCAGCAGACTGTCCTTGTAATTGGTTAAAGTAGGACTCCCATATTCTGTAAGATGTCTTATAGGTAGCACAAAAGAAGTCGCCATCAAATTCTACAATAGGGAAAAAGGAGAAGCAAGGCACCTAGAAGTACAAGACCATGAGAGTTTCCAAGCCATACCATAAAAGGACTGACATGTAATGGCTTTGCTACTAAATCAGAACTTGGGTTGAAAACGAAGGTTACTCTTTCACCCCATGGTGTGTTTGTTACCTGTAACAAGAGACCACAATCATGAATGAACCTAAAAGCCCAAGTAACAATAGATTAAAATGTAAAGCAAAAAACAAGAAAAAAAGAAAAAAGAAGCATTATCACACAAAACTAAGATCATTTGATTGAAATTCCACACGATTCAATATATGGAATGAAGCCTGCGCATTTTAGGTAAAATCAATTGCAGGAGATATGCCTCTTTACGTTTAGCTTCAGGCAAAATTGGTACACAGCAAAATTCGTATTGCTGAATAAAAAGATGCTTTGAACTTTAATAGCATTGCTACACATGACAGCAAAATTCATTGCTGAAGAATTCAAGTTTCACTTGGTGAATTGGGCTACGGTTTGTACCCCAATATGTGAAGGCGGGTAGGGAATTCAGAATTTGTTGGTTTTCAACAAGGCTTTATTGAGTAAGTGGCTTTGGAGATACCATGATGAGAGGGGAGCTTTGTGGAGAGTCATCATAGATTTGAAATATGGTAGATTGTGGGGAGGTCGATTGAGGTGAGCGGACCACATGGGGTGGGGCTTTGGAAACACATCAGAAGAGGCTGGACAAACATCCATTGATATCCACGTTTTGCAGTTGGGGATGATTCCAAAATTAAATTATGTATTGATCTATGGTGTGGAGATCGAGTCCTTAAGGAAGCTTATCCAACAATATATATATATATATATATATATATTTATGATGGGGGAACCACCATATGACAGAGCCTTTAGGACTCGCCCATGGAACCTAAACCCCTATGGAGACTAGCACAACAACCCACCGCCATGGCCTCCCACTTAAATCGTAATTTGATCTCAGGGAGAATCGAACCTGTGAAATGGGGCTTATGCACACAAGTTCACCCTTACCACTTGGGCTACTCACAGGTGGGTGAAGCTATCCAACAATAAATAGCATTGCACAAAGTTAGGAGGCTTCAATAGAATAACTCATGAACCTCTCTCCAATGGAATATCATTTTCGTTAGAGCTGCCCAGGATTGAGAAATTGACATATTTATAGATTTCTTCAATCCTGTGTATAATTAATTGTATGGTGAATGGAGGAGTTGATATGATTTTGTGGTCATCGTCCAAGAATGGGAGATTTACTATACAATCGTACTATAAGTCTCTTATGAAACACTCTACAAGAACGTTCCATGGAAGAACATATGGAGGACTAAGGCCCCCCTAAAAGCTTATTTTTTTGTATGGACAGCTTCATTAGGGAAGATTCTCACCTTCGATAATCTACGGAAACACCGACTCATTGTGTTGGATTGGTGTTAAATGTTCAAAAAAAGTGGGGAGTTTGTGGATCATTTATTACTGCAATGTGACGTCGCCATGAGTTTGTGGAACGATATATTTGCTAGAGCGAGGCTCCATTGGGTGATGCCAAGAAGGGTTGTGGATTTTTTGGCCAGCTGGCAAGGCATCCCGAGGTACCACTCAAATTGCAACTATGTGGAAGATGATACCGATCTGCTATGGTGGTGCATATGGATGGAGAGGAATAGTCGAAGTTTTGAGTATCGTGAATGACAATGGACGAGACTAAAACTTTATTTCTTCATAGTTTAGTCCATTGGTCGATTGTAATAGACTTTAATGGCATGAACGTACATGATTTCCTTGTATCTTTAGACACTCATGCATCGGTGTTGCTCTTGTATATGTCCCGCGTACTTGGCTTAGCCTATTTTAATACAATTCTTATTTACTGATCAAAAACATGTGACAGCTAGCCACTGTTATATTATCTGTTTATATTGTCATCATCCCCACCATCATTTGAAACAGAAAAAAGTACCAATAACTGGAATGCATCAGAGAGAGAGCTGAAAGCCAAGAAAAAGAGTACCACACACACACACAGGTCAAACATATATTCACAAATCCAGAAATACCACTATGATTTGACATGTGAAAATGTGAATCAGTTTCATTTCTCGCAACAAACAAGATGTCATATTGATGAAACAATTTCCTACATGCGTACACAAGTAACCATTACACTAAAAGCGTCTGGTAATACTGTCACGGTAGAAATAATCCTTCGGTCCAAAAGTAGATCAGAGTTTGCAAACTTGTAAACAACACATTTCAAGAAAACTAGCATAACCTTTCTAATATGCACTTAGTTGATCCAAGGTAGGTTTAAGTTTCAGGGTAACATGAAGTTAAATGAGTATATAATTCCATTTCCTCAAACTTCCATTTGATACGGAGGGAACAAAGTATTTTGCAAGTATGTGTAGTACAACATAAATCTAGGAGGTATCAAATTGTAAGAAAGTTGATTTACCAAACAACTACAGCTTGGATAAAGTATGGCCAGCATTACTACATTAAAGAAAAATCTCTGACTTTTCATCATAATACTATTCATTTTATTGCATCTTAAACCATATCCAGGTCGAGGCAGATTTATGAGAAGAACAGGAAAATTAAATAACGAACAGACTAAGACGTCATAAGACTTCACAATACATTTTATGTGAGGAAAAATTTTGTTTTGTGAACTATATCTGAGCCAGAAATACGTATGCTCTGATTTGGAAGCTTTTTAGAGTGAACATGAAAGTACGATGATAATCACACACCCACCTCAGCAATGCACTTCTTCAAACACTGAGTAGAGCCTTCCACATCATAGCAGTAGTACAGACTCAAGGGGTTTTGTTCATATCCCACGCTAGAAGGTATTGTCAATAGAAAACTGCAAAGCACATAACTTTAAGCTCAAAACATGTCAATGAAAGAGACGGTCGAGCCGTCGAAGTATATAAAATTATTAAGGTCTCGTTCAAACTTTTCAATTCATCTCATCTCATCTAATCATTAACTTATTTAAATTAAAATAAAATAAACAATTTAAATTTTTTTAAATTTTAAAATAAAAATAATATTAAAAATATATATTCTAATAATATTTTATTAATCTTTAATTTGATTTAAACTAACTATGTACGAAAATAAACTAGAACTAAATTTGAAACAGGAGAAATGCTAAAAATCACTCTACTACATCACACTCTCCACATATCTTACGTAATTTTTTTTTTTTTTTTTTTTTTCACCCCAACAAGTTGAGTGTGCTGGTAACTCTACAAACAGTAGTGTTATTTAGATTTTTTCTTGAAACAGGTATAATAATAATTTTTTTTATAAAAAAGATACGGAACGAGGGTGAGTGCGTACACGGGTCCGGTGGAAGCAGCAACTTGGCGAGCTTGGTTGGCGGAGAGGTGGTCCCGTGGCGGATGTGGGGCGTGGTCGAGGTCAAAAAGCGCATAACGGACGGAGTAGCGAAAGGAGTGGTGGACGGGGCGGCGGCGCTCGTGCCAGACAGTGCCTTCATAGAGAGACACGGCTTCTGTGGCAATGGCGGAAGAGGAAATGGCAGCGCGTGATGAGTATTTTCGGAGGAAGAGAGCACGGAAGAGGAGGAGGAGAGACAAAGCGAGTGATGTGAGGAAGTTGGAGAGGATTGAGCACAAGAGATAGACTACTTCCATTATTTTTTGGGTTTACTTTGCATTGGTTAACAAGTCTCATCAAATGTATCATAACATGAGTATGGATCTTATCCATTTATTTGGTTGGTGAAATTGGAATGAATGAATTCAACCAGTTTTATTTATTTATTTTGGTGAAGGCATATATATTTTTTTATAAGTATATTATAATTAAGGGATTTAGAAATATACAAGGAAAATATAGGGAGACTTCGACAAACATCATTTTTTAATCAATGCAACATTATATAAAAAGAAAAAGAAATGAACAAATAAATAAATGTTTCTTGTTCTTCCTTGTTAAGAGAGAGTTGCACAAATGACGATTTTTATATAATCTGAGAGTGAGATTGTAGTTCCATAATAGTAGGTTATGGTGATTGTAATAACTACATTTTATCTTAAAATAGCTGTTGGAGAAGTCAACTGCCTTGTTTTCAAGATCTTGTGGCCAAATAAGACAACTATTATAATAAAAAGCTAGTTAAAAATTCTAAACTCCATCGCGTTATACGCCATTGCAAAACTTCACACTCTTTCAAATAAGTACATGTGATTCTCGCGCTGAGGGTAAAAGTAAAAAAAGTGGGGCTTGTGAATTGTGGCGGAGAGAGACCGCCAAGGGACGAAAGAGGAGGTGGTGATTATCGGGCGCCAACGGTTCGAATACTTCACTAAACTTTTTACGTATAAGAGTATCCTAACAAAAGTTGGGAAAAAAAATAAGGCAATCAATAAGGAAAGCAATAACAAAAGCAGCAAAATAGATGCGAAAATTGACGGATTATAATTTGGACCAACTTCGGTACATTTTAAAATTTGAGACAATGTGTGGTGCCTACGCGCTTGTCTCTTTAGAGCCACAACAGTCAGATCTGAAGGATTCGATGTGGCGAGTCTGTTGGTCCCACGTGTGTGGTGAGAAAAACTCTAGGAAGGGGTGGCGCGTGAGACCCACGCACGGTTGTTGGTGGCGCATGAAATCCATACGCAATGCTTTTCGTGAAATCGCCACTTCTCTCTGAACGATTTGCGGCCTGTGAGTTTTCTCATGTTGCACATGTCTCTCGGATGATGTTGAAAAACTGCAAATCTACATTTTTTGGCCTTGGAGGAAACAAAACAACTAGGAAAAAAGAATTAATTTTATAAACAAAGTGGGTAGATGGAGAAAAAAGAGAATAAGAGGGAGAAAGAGGAGGAAGCCGAGTCCTCCCCCTCATTTTCGATGAAAAAACTAGATTCGAGTTTAAAGGTTTTTTATATGTGTGTGTGTGAGAGAGAGAGAGAGAGAGAGAGAGAGAGATGTTAAAGGCATATCTACTTGTTTAATTGGTGATAACATAGAAATTAGAGCATGTTTAAATAATGAGATGATAATTTTGTAAATAGTAATGAAATAGTTTGTGAATTATAATGAAATAGTTTGAGTTAAAATATTTTATTAAGTTTTAAAAAATGAGAAAAAAAAAGTTGAATAAAAAAAATGTAAAGTTAAAATATTATCTTAATATAATTTTTAATATAATTTTTATTTTAAAATTTGAAAAAATTATATTATTTTTTATATTTTAGTTGAAAGTTTGAAAAAATTGTGTCCAAGCATGATCTAAGTAAAAATTTTCTAAACACATCTTATCAAATTGGATGGGCACATTATGAGAATAAGTTTTTTTTTTTTTTTTTAAAAGATAAAATTCAAACCACTTAACTTGATAGAAATAGTTTTTATGTTAGTACAAAAAGGATTCCTTAAAAAGGTTATTAAAAGACATAAAGCATTTGTTGGAACTTTCTTGACTGAATTTTTGAAGCAAGCTAAACTTCACGCTTTCACGAAGGTTATTTTAGAAATGCTTATCAATAGTAAGAGTTACCATGGAAGAATTTTGAAAATATTTAATACGATATAATTATCTTATTCTTATCTATTATAATAATATGATACTAAGCATCAGCCATTAAATTTGTTATTTTATTGAATAAGAATTGACATAATGCTTGATATGTAATATCACACCAGCACAATACGATCGAAGTGAGATGAGAGTGTAATATATACTATTACTAAATAATTATTTTTTTGTTTTGTGTAAATGCTCAAGAATTATTTTAGAAGCATTACACAACAATAAGTAATGTTGATATAAGAAAATCATAGGGGAAAATCCTTCTCTCTCCAAGCAATTTTCTCTCCAGCCTAAATCGTAACAATCCTCCCATCTTTGTCCAGAGGGGGTGGACACTTATGATCCATTTTTCTTCATTTCTCCGGTTTTTTGTTTATTTTCTATTCATAGCATTGAGATGTGTCGATCTTCTTACTTTCGACCTCCTACGACCGCCAGGCGCCCCATCACCAGATTCTCTAGGTTCCAATCCTTAAGACGGCAAAAGAAAATTGATTAAAAGAGCGGTGTGTACGTCTTACACGCTGCCACGCCATAGGGAGTTTTTTGCTGCCACGCGTGGCACCATCGAAGTCAGTGGCCTTGAATCTCTTAGACCAACCATTATTTTCTCTTCAAGAGTGGCACGTGGCCTACATGCACCTCCATAGCCAGTGATGGTCATTTGCTGACGATTCGATCCATCTTTCAGTTGCTATTTTCCTATGTTTCCATTTTTTCTAACAAAGGATTAAGAGAAAGAGGTAGTGAAAGTCACATTTAGCTAATTCAGGCCAAGAAAATGCAGCATACAACAATCCAATACGATTTTCAGATGTAATTTTATAGTCTGTTTATTAGACTATGTCAAAACCTCTTCAAACGACTCCTCTTTGTGGAAAATGGGTGGGAGTCAAGTCATTGGCTCCAGATCTTTTTTTGTTTTATTTTTCTTGTGATATATGTGCTTGTTTGAGATGATTGTTGATGGCTCCCACTCTATTGAATATCTTGTAATCGTTTATTATATCTATGATATACTTGTTTGAAAAAATATATATAATAAAATAATATATATACGCTACTTAAATCCTCTCTCTTTTTTACTTAATAATAAGGTGAGTGGGATTGCTCATAATTTTTGAATGATTTTTTTGAGAAAAAATTAATAAATAATGAAAATGATTTATTAAACATGTAAAATAATTCCTTAAATATTTATGAACCAAAGTTCTCAACCAATATATTTTTTGTGCAATGAAATATTTATTTATTTGTAAAAAAAGAAAAAAGAAAAAAAAAAGGAGACATTTAAAAGCTACTTGTGTGGTTGGTCCAGGTAGGCGACCCAACGGGAACCCTTAACACAAAGGACAGAGTTGTCAATCGATTAAAAGAAAGAGAAAGAATAAAAATAGGAAAGCCGGCGAAATCTTCGTAACGATGGGATAATAAAACGATTAAAATACAACTGAAATAACCAAACTACCCTTCTCGTTAAAAACAGAGAGAAGAGCGAAGAGTGGGGGCGATGGAAACAATGCAAAATGGGGGCTCCTACTGACTCAGAAATGTGAGGTGTGTGGGGGCAGCTTTTTTAAGGGTACAAATTCTTTCTGAAATAAATCGCCCAACGCTCTCGCACAGCACAGCAACGCAAACCAAACCGATCCGACTCCCCGCCCCCACACACCCACAAACACCAAGCAAGCCTTCTTCTTCTTCCTCTCAGTTTCTCCGCCCACTCCCCACTCTCTCTCTCTCTCTCTCTCTCTCTCTCTCTCTCTCTCTCTGTTCTTTATCTTATAAATTTGTACCCGTTCACTTTCTCTCTTCATTTTCATCCTCTCTTTCTCTCTGCCCTGTGTTACATCGATTCGTTATATCTCGTTGATCAAATGGCCGCCGTTTTTCAAGGATTGGGAGCCGCGACGGCTTTATCGGTCTCCAATTCTCTCGACTCCAGGAAGTTCCTGGTCTCGTCTCGCAAATCCCTTTCAGGTTTTCCTTCAGCTCGAATTACAAATTACGTGGTTTGTTGTGATACATTAGATTGTAAAACCTGTGGTTGTCTTCGACGTTTGCAAGATGATATATATTATCTATCGGTGCGTATATTTTATTTCGGGCTTGTTTGATTTGATACAGAGAGGAAAGCAAGCTTTTTGGTAGTCAGATCTGATGGAAGGGTGGTCCCGCGCTCTAACGCGAGAGGACGCAGGGCTGAGCAGTTGATTACTAATGCAGTTGCAGTTAACCATCTCCTCCCTTTTATTATACTTCGCTTGAATTATATGTGATTTTGTCTTTTGGTCATTGACTTTTGATTCGGCGTGTGTGTTCTTGTAGACGAAGCCCGACAGTTCTGCAGCTTCTACTACTTCAAAACCTGGGTATGCTTCTTTCCTGTGATCAATTTGGAATGCTTGATTCATTTGATAAACACTGTGAATATTAATGCTACCATAATTTACGCTAGCAACGGATTCAGAATATGCATTGTTAGTGGATTTAATTTGCTTACACTCTCTGCAATGATAAATGCAACCAAATAATATAATTTATTTCCTATAGACGTTCCTCTTAATGACTGTAGTAGCTTCGCATATGATTACCGTTCTCTAGTTTCTAATAAGTTTCAAGTAATTGGCTCGGGACCATGGATTAATTACATAATGATATGAATGAACCCAATATTTTATCGGTTAAGAACTGCATTTCCTAAAATCAGATGCCTTCCTCTTTCTTTCATTCAACTCCTTTATTTAGCACCATAATATGGTCTGATTAACACACCGGCTGCCTTTTTTTGGCCCTTATATAAAAATGCATTCTTTGTGAATATTTTTCTCTCTGTTTTTTCTTTTAGTTATAAAAACTACCTGAACACGCTGATCCTCCAATTGTCAGTCCGCGCAGAGTGAAGGCCTTGATTCTTTGAGTTCTCTTTGTTTTTTCCTGATTCATAATATTTTAGGTCTGATTAACACACCGGCTGCCTTTTTTTGGCCCTTGTATAAAAATGCATTCTTTGTGAATATTTTTCTTTCTGTTTTTTCTTTTAGTTAAACTACCTGAACACGCTGATCCTCCAATTGTCAGTCCGCGCAGAGTGAAGACCTTGATTCTTTGAGTTCTCTTTGTTTTTTCCTGATTCATAATATTTTAGGTCTGAAGCCAAGAGACTAAGACGATTGCAGAGCTTCATTAATTTGGTCTAAAACGTGTCCTTTTTATACTTTGAACGCCTTAATCCAAAATGTTGGTTAACTTCTTGGAAAATTTAAGTAATAAATTTTTGTTGCAAATAACTGTGTTCTACCATACAAGTGAGAATACATTTTAACCATTATCTTTGAATAGATGGTCTATTGTCTCAATGTTGAGTAATTTTGGCTCAACCTTGTCTGAGGTTTTGCTTGAACATCTGGTACTTGATTATAAAGTGCTAGATGGTTTCTTTATGTCAAGTTTGTTTGTCTTACTACCTAAATAACTATCGAAAGATAGATAATGCCTGGAGTTTGCAAGGTTCTTACCATGTCAACCGAAATGAAAGGTTGGCTAGCATTTGAGTCAGAAGCCTGTCAATGCTATTATGCCCAAAGCAAATCCTAAACAACGATGGGCGTGTTACGATCCAAGGAAGGCCCAAGCCACATCTGGGTCTATAGTCCAAAATGACTAGTCAAAATTATGACTGGAACTCCTTGAATGTCATTATAAAGGGCATTCACATCTTCCTCCCAAACAATCTGAGATCATATTCACCACCTTTCGATACTCGATCCGATTGGAGCATTACAATGTTCCCTCCTTAAATTCCTAACATCCTCATCAGCACACTTCTGGTTGGGTTTGGTTCTAATACCACCCTTTTTCCCCCACTTGTAACACCCCAAAGAAGGTCCAAGTCACATATGGGTCCACACTTCGAAATGACTAGTTAAGGTTATATTTGGAGCTCCTTGAAATTCATTATAAAAAGCAAGAACATCATCTTTCCAAAGTAATGTGGGATCTCATTCACCATCTTACTATATGGCTTCGAAGGGGGTAATAGGATGGGCTTTTGATGCACCATATGCATAGTTGAAAAAGATGCCATGGGCATTTGACATTTTAGATTAATTGGAAAAGATTGTAAGAGCAAGCTTTTTCCTCTTTATCAAATCTCTTTAGTGCATTCAAACTTTCTAGACATTTTCTCCTAGTCTCTTTCAAATATTAGTGATGATTACTACATTTTTCATCCAAATGCCAAACCTTGTGCTGAGGGAGTTTCCATTTCTTTTCCAAATTCTTGAGCTGGGACTTCAATGATCTCTCACTTGTTGTATTGATGCTTGACAAGTCATTAAATCCTATCAAGGTGTCTCATTCAGCTGTGCTAGTGAAGTTATTCATATCATTTATGTTTTAATTTAAGATATGACTGTTATGCTTAAGGGCTCAAAATTTGACTAGTATTGTGTCATAGCAAAGGGTTTCAAGAACTATGATAGGAAGATGATTCCCTTTATAAGTATGTTAGAATCTCAGATGTGCGTGATAGACATTTTTTTTTAAATATTTATCTTTGCATGTTAGAAATCTCAAATGTATCTGATGTTACAACTTTGAAAGAAAGCAAATTACCCCTCCCACCGAATGTGCTATCTTGCTTAGTATGTCTGTTTTTGAAAACTCGGATTGTGTTTCTCTGGCAAAAAATAATTTGGTTTTGCTATTGGCTTTCTTAATCGGGATGCATTCCGTGTGGAGACTTAGGGCATGTTTGGACACTTGTGAGAATTCTCAAAATTTCTCAAAATTTCATTCCCAAACATCACTCAAACACAAAACACTTTTCAATTTCAAATTTTTAACTTTTTCATCTAATCGTTATTCAAACACAAAAATCAATATTTTTACAAACTTCAAAACAAAAAGAATATTCAAACAATTTTTTAACTTTATAATATTTTTATTCAACTTTTTCTCTCTCATTTCCCAAAACCCAATAAAATATCTTCACTCAAACCATTTTACTTCTATTTACAAAATTCTGAGATACTCCAAGTGTCCAAACATGCCTTATTTTCATTTTCATATGTAAATATCTTTGAAGTGTTCATTTAAGAATTTCCTTTTATGTACATGCGATCGCTATTTTTCTTCCATGATCACAGGCGGGTAGTAACTATGTTGATCCTACGCTCCTTTACATTTCCTAACAGAACTACACGAATAACATCATGAAAATATTGCCTTATGTCTTTGCGTTCCTTTTCAGCTCAGGGTTTTAATGAGTTATTGTTCTATCTTCAGGCATGAACTTTTACTTTTTGAAGCCCTAAGAGAAGGCCTGGAAGAAGAAATGGACAGGGATCCCCATGTGTGTGTGATGGGTGAAGATGTGGGTCATTATGGAGGGTCATACAAGGTGACTAAAGGCCTGGCTGATAAGTATGGGGATCTCAGGGTTCTTGACACTCCTATTGCTGAAAACTCCTTTACAGGCATGGGTATTGGAGCTGCCATGACTGGTCTGAGGCCAATTATTGAGGGTATGAATATGGGATTTCTCCTTTTAGCTTTTAACCAGATCTCCAACAACTGTGGCATGCTCCACTATACATCTGGTGGCCAGTTTAAAATTCCTGTAGTTATTCGTGGACCTGGTGGAGTTGGTCGGCAACTCGGGGCTGAACATTCCCAGCGTCTTGAGTCATATTTTCAATCAATCCCTGGAATACAAATGGTGGCATGCTCAACCCCATATAATGCCAAGGGCTTGATGAAAGCTGCAATTCGAAGTGAGAACCCAGTGATACTTTTTGAGCATGTTTTGCTTTACAACCTCAAGGAAAGAATTCCAGATGAAGAATATATCTGTTCTCTTGAAGAAGCTGAGATGGTTAGGCCTGGGGAGCATGTCACAATCTTAACCTACTCCCGGATGAGGTATCATGTAATGCAGGCAGCTAAAACTTTGGTGAATAAGGGCTATGATCCTGAAGTAATTGACATCAGGTCACTGAAACCTTTCGATCTTTACACGATTGGGAATTCAGTGAAAAAGACGCATCGTGTGCTGATAGTAGAGGAGTGCATGCGGACCGGTGGGATTGGTGCTAGTTTGACAGCTGCTATTACTGAGAACTTCCACGACTATTTGGACGCCCCGATTGTATGTCTGTCTTCGCAGGACGTGCCAACCCCATATGCTGGGACATTGGAGGAATGGACCGTGGTTCAGCCAGCCCAGATAGTAACAGCAGTTGAGAAGCTGTGCCAGTAAATCAGTCCAGCAGTTATGAGATAAAAGAGTGGTTTTCCACGCTGGGCAAGCAACCTTCTTTGCAGCTTCGTTTTAGAAATCTTTGTTCGGTTTTTAAGTTTTATTTGCATTTTTGGTTTTTTGAAACTTCCGACTATTCTTCAAAGGTTTTCTTCTTTGTTCTTGACCTCCTTTTACTTCTGGTGTGTGAGCTAGATCTTCCCTCATCGTCCTCCATCCTCAATTTCTGGTTAAAGGGCCTCTTTTCATTTTTTATGAAAAGATGCACTGGTGTTAAGAATGGTCTAATTTATTCCATGAGAAATGTAATGTTTTTTTTTTTTTTTTTTTTAATCCGAATAAATTAGAAATGTAATGTTAAAGTAGGCTGTATACTACACATTTTCGCTTGTATCATCTACCTACCAGCTATTTCTGTAGTTTCGTCATGTAGCATTAGAAGTGAATAAAAGACTCGAGAAATGAGACGAAAGTGTTGTGTCAAGGCCCCCACATTTGGTCATGCTTAGAATTTTTAGAATTGGGCAAAATTTTTCATAATTTTATTCTCAAATATTAGGGGTGATACCCGCCCCCTACAGGGCGGGGCCACCCCTCCCCCGCCCCCCGCCTCGCATATGAAGGGGTGGGAGATTTTCCCCGGACCCCGCCCCCGCCCATTACCCCGTTTGCTGCCTGGGGTGCGGGGGTCCATGCGGGGGCGGGGTCCCCTGTCCGCTGCCCGGGGTGCGGGGGTGGACCCCCACCTGTCCACACCCCCTGCATCCACTACTTTGGCCCAGTACATTTTTTTGGTAAATGGCTCAAAATCGATTTTTGGGCCACTTTGAGCTCATAATTCGTTTTGGGCCACTTTGAGCCCATTATTTAGATTAAAAAAATATAAATTTAAAAATAGAAAATAAATAATTTTTTTTTGATAAGTAGAAAACAAATAATATATATATATAATCATAGATTGAACTATTAAGTAGATATTAAGTTTCAACTATTAACTAATTAAGTAATAATCATCACTAAGGCAGTAAGACACTATGCTAAAATAAATAGTTTACAATTATACAAATTAAGAGAATTAATAAACTATTACACTATTACAAACTCATCTAAAAAAAATAAATATTACAAATTGTACAATTAACTATTGTAGTAACATTACATTAATTGTAAATTAACAAAATTGATTTTGGGGTGGAGCCGTAGCGGTGAGTTCACTGAGTTGTGTTGATTGCTGTGAGACTGAAAATCAATAAGTTAAAAATAAAAGTAAATAAGTTATAAAACCTGAAATATTAATAAGTTAAAAAAAAATTAGAATTAAAAAGTTATAAAGATGAAACAAAATTTTAAATACAAAAAACAATTAGGGGAGAAATTATGCAAACTATGGCAATGGTGAGTCCAATACAAAGTCATACTGCATCGGAGGTAGCCGTAGACGCCATCTCATGTATCACTATAAGTATTAAATTTGAAATCAAATTAATGAATACCAATTAAATGAAAATAAATAAATTAAAATAAGAAATTAGAAAATGAAATTAAAATAAATACCAGATCCAGACTGATCATCACCTTCATCCTCGACGTCGGCCTCCTCATACTCAAGAATATCCGAAACATGAATTGGAGTTTCCTTGATCCAATTCTGCGTGCAAATCAAAGCCTCCACAGTGGTAGGAACTAATGAATTCCGAAATGAATCTAATACACGCCCTCCGGTGCTAAAGGCCGACTCTGAGACTACTGTGCTAACAGGGATGACCAAAAGTGTGCGGGCTATCTCTCCAAGGATGGGATACTTCACGGCATTCACCTTCCACCAACTTAATATATCGAAATCTCGTGAAAATGGTAGAATCTCTGTTGCTAAGTATATGTCTATCTCTGACTGAGTCTCTACAGAACTCCGAAGGAAGGGGGTCTGCTCATACCTCTCACCCCACTCTAATCTACGCCTTTTCCCAACCTCGACTTTAGGAATCTGTGAGCCTGAGGCTGAGGGAGTAGATGTAGGTGCCGCAATATTACCACCCCACAGGGTGGAAAACTCATCAAATAATCTAGTAAGGGTTTCCCGAACCCTTGCTGCAATAAGCTCCGCCCATACTTGCCCGTATGCAAGACCCAATCCAAATATCATGCCATCCAACTTATACCTCGGGTCAAAGACGACAGCTACATATAACAAAATATTAGCCCTAGTTAAATCTCCTCAATACTTGTCGTACTTTATCCTCATAATCAATGCCATCTCCTGTAGCCTAATGTGACCACCCGCGACTATGTCATCTAATTCTTCTTTTACCCTACATATTTGCTGGCATACAACATTGGATGTAGGGTACAAAGTTCTGGATAGCCTCGTGGTGACATCGTAAAAAAGCCTCAAAAACTCTACAAAAATAGTTACAATTTCCCAATCATCATCTACGGGTTTCCCCAATCCCCCGTGATCATCAAAATATTTAACATATTGGATGTCTTCATCACCCAATAATGCAAATGCCAGCCTATATTCTTGGGCCATCTCTAATATAAAAAATATTGAGTTCTATCGTGTAGGCATATCAGTACAAATGCCCTTCTTAGATGTTAGACCTGCAGATCTCACAGCAACCTTGAATTTCTCCAACCTTGAAAGAGAAGATCTCACCCATCTCATAGCAGTCCTAACCCGAGCAATCGAGTCATGAAGATCTCTCAAACCATCACTGACAATCAGATTCAAAATATGTGCCGCACATCTCACAGGCAGACACTCACCACCCATAAGTGTCTTATTTGCCTTTCTAAGATAAGTTTTCAGATGTCCCAATGCAACATCGTTAGACGAGGCATTATCGACTGTGACTGTAATAACTCGGGTCAAACCCCACTCTTTTATTGAAGCCTCAAAGGCCTTCCCAATTGTCTCACCCTTATGATCGGTGATTTTACAAAATTTTATAATTTTCTTTTGCAATGTCCAATGGCAATCAATAAAATGCACAGTCAAAGACATATAATTAAAATTTTGGATCGATGTCCAAGTGTCAGTGGTGAGACAAACAAATTGATCCGCCAATTGACCCCTCAACTTCTCATTTTCAATGTAAAAATGTTTTTTTACATTCTTTGCCACCGTGTGGCGAGAGAGAATATTAAACCTTAGTTCCAAGTAGTGAGAATACACTTGGAACCCTTTCCCGTCAACAATTTGAAAAGGTAGCTCGTCCATTATGACCATACGAGCTAGATGTCTTCTACACTCATCGGGATCATACTTAGTATAACCCCTCAAAGTTGCACCCCCGCTAGTCTCATCCGTCATTTTTTGAAGTCCAATTTCTAGCCTAGATTGGCTTTTCTCTTGTAATGATCTTGATATTGGACTTTTTTTGCATTGCTCGTTTAAATGCACCTTTAATTGTGAGGTGCCATGTTTCCTATAGTGACATCCATAAATTTTCCCACAATGGTTATATTTGGCTTGGGGGTTACTTGGGTCACCACTCTCTAGTTTGGTGAAATGACTCCAAACTATTGAAGCAGGTTTCTTGTTGGGTTGGGGGCAGAGTAAGGTGCCGTGGGGCTAAGGGTAGGGGTATGAGTAGGAGGGGTAGGTGTAGGTGTATGGATAGGAGTAGGGGTGCCCTGAGCCTGGAAATGAGAGCTCGCACTAGAATCTGCTGGCATATCTATGAACTCAAGCAAACAAGAAATCTGAAATTATAGAAAACATAACAACTATATAATGAACATAAAAAAAAAAGTAGAATAAAAAAAAGTATCACTTGATATTCATATATATATATATGTAAATATATATATTGTGTACTTTGGTTATAAATGTAATAAAGTATATTAACAACAAATACACTATATGTGTGTATATAAATTATAATGAACATAAAAAAAAGTTGGATTAAACATTTAGAAATATTCACATGGAAGATATGTATAGGTGGAGGTTTTGTTTACAAATATATGTGGAAGATATGTATATGTATAGGTGAAGATATTTACAAAATTATAATGAAGTCTAATGTGATCAACAATCAAGAAGCGCCTTTACGTGGAGGTTTTGTTTTTTTCTATATGCATTTATAATTTTTAAAACAAAGGAGTCTAGAAAAATACTACAACCATATGCATATTAATAATCCAATAGGTCAAAGACTCAAAAGTGCACGCATAGGATTGAGTCATCTATGGGCCACTTTGAGGACAAATTTCTCCAATTTTGTTTGCTTTTTGACTTTTGGCCCCCACAAATAGGCATCTACTTCATGAAATGAGATGACTTTTTTTCAAGAATAAAATGAGATGAGTAAATAAATGAGATTAGTGAGCACTAATTTAATTATAGCCATGCACTAATTTAATTTGTATGTAGTATTACTTATGAAATTAATATGAAAACAGAAAACCATACTAATTTAATTTATAGCCATGCAAGATTAGTGCGCTAAAAATCTGGCCAGCTTGGATGAGGACATGAGGCAATTGAACATTATGGGATTACACTTATCATATAAATTTTTAGAGATTAATTAATATCATTTATAAATCTAATATTATAAATATATATATATTTCCACCAATTACAAAGCTGCATGTGTATCTACTGAATTAATGTGTTTCGAAAAACCCTAAATTAATTTAAGGGTTTCAAAGATTGAAACCCTTAAATTAATTTAGGGCTCCAATCTGAAATCCTAAATTAATTTAGGGGTTTCAATCTTTGAAACCCCTAAATTAATTTAGGGTATTTTGAATCCCCTAAACAAACACAATTCACATGCACGGAGTCACAGACTCATTCAAAGTTCAAACCAAACCACATGCACAATCTAAGCTCCACAGCACACAATTCACAAAAATCTCATCCTCCATCTCCGATAAACCCCATCCATCCTCCAATCTCCATTAAAAATATAAATCACAAAAAAAAAAAAAAAATGGGATAGGGTTTCTTACCTTCGGATCTTTGGTGACAGAGATGCAGAGAGAGGGACCGGATGCGAGTCGTGTGACGGCGACGTTGAAGGGGACGCTGGTAGCTGGGAACTCAGAGAGAGGGAGAGACGAGTTGCAGCGGTTTGGGTCACTGGGAGGCAGAGACAGAGAGCACTGAGAGTGAGCGAGGGAGGGAATCGGGGAGGGGGGGGATTTCGTTATTAACCCAGGCATGAAACGACGTCGTTTCATGCCTAGGTTAAAAAAAAAAACCTACGTATGAAATGACGTCGTTTCATGCGTAGGTTTTTTTTTTTTTATAATATAAATGGGCAGGGCGGGTGTCACCCCATCCCGCCCCCGCCCCCGCATCTGGCGGACGTGGTGGTCCGCCCCGCCACACAGGTGCGGGGCAGCGGGGGCGGGGCCCTACTGCCCACCCCTATCAAATATCAATTAAATATAAAATATTTTTTAATTTTAAATTTTCTAACCTTTTCATCTTGTATTATAACTTTTTCAATTTCAAAACCTTTTTTTTAAACTCATTTTGTAGAACACCAATTGGAATTATGGCTGGTCCTTGAAACTAATCTATTAGCTCTTGACAAAAAAATATATAAAAATGATTATCTTGACCTCTCCAAAAAAGTTTCCAATAGATCCGAGAACTTTTAAAAACAACCATTCCTTCAACAACTGAAAAATAGGAGCCTTTGTTTCCTTTCTCAAATAAAAAAATAAATTAGATTTTGTTTGATTATTTTATAAGGTGTCGAATTTCATTTTATATGATTCTCTTAAAACGTCCATTATTTCGATGTTACTTTAATTTGCTTTTAGATTGAGTGCTGCTACTCTTGCTCCCCAGAGTGCCCCCACTTTGCCCCTAGTGTAAATTTTTTGTTTTTGTAAATAATTTTTTTAAAAAAAAACACATTTTTATACTAGGAGCGAAATAGGGAGTACGTTGGGGGGGGAATTAGTATTTTCTTTTAGATTTTTTTTTTGTTTTGGCAGCAGTATTTTCTTTTAGATGAGGATATCAAATTTTTATAATATGATATATAGTATCTCGCAGTAACATAAATATGAATCGTTTATAAAATTAATTGGCGTTTTCTATTTAAAATATATAAACTATTATATATTTCATTTCACCTCCAACCCCAACCAGTTTCCACAGAAAAACTATACGTAACCGAAGGTAATTCTCGAAGGTAATCAAAGAAAGAGAAATGATATATATAATTCCCGAATGCACAAATATCACGTAAGTTCTTTATAAAAAAGTAGATCTCATCATAAAAAAAAATGTAAAAAACTTGTTTTTTCTTGATGGGATCCACATTTTTATAAAAAATTATACAAAATTTGTACATTTAAGACTTCTACCTAACATTACACAGAAAAATAAATGATATATCACTCATTTTCTCATAAGACTCGAATATCAATCTATTTCTTTTTCTTATTTTCCCCCCTTTATAAATTTATTTAAAATCTGTTGCATCATGAGTACTTGGTTCATTTTCTACCCACCCTGTGCTATTTCCTTTGTTGCTTGCACATGGTTCGGGGGAAAACATCGAGAGATGCTTTAGAGGGACTTGCGAGGGGAGAATTTTAACTACTGTGTGTTGGAATTTTTTATTTTATTTTATTTTAAGGTAATAAAAGTTGTATTAAGACAAGTAGATAGGCATAATTCCATTATACAAAAAGTATACAAATGTGAAAACTTAGTGTAAGGGGATTTTTCCCACTTCACAAAACCCACTGGGTCTCGACCCAATCGGAGAACCCTCGATTATCTGACATGGGAACATCGACGGATCACAAAGGATGAAGCAGGAACAGAGAACCACGCTACATTAATAGCTCCATTACCCGAGCTACACGTCACATTAATGGTGTCGTCGCAGAGTCACACTGCATTAAAAAGACTCTGACAGAAGGAACAGTATGAAGGGCACGGACTCTGTAGAGACAGACACGATCTGTTCCCCCCAGATCCTGGTATAAATAGCAAGTCTCAGGTATGAGAAACGCTCTCTGATCCTTAGACTCTTTCACTTATTTACAAACTTCCAAAATAATTTACTAACTTTGGCATCGGAGACTCCCCGGCCCCAAGATCCCCCTCTCTCAGTTGCATTCTTCCATATCTTTTGTAGGCCCAAGTTTTGAAAACCTGAGTTGCTAGAACGTGACCCAAAAGTATGCAAAACACAATGTTAACACCTAATTTCAAGCCCAAAACTAGACAAAGAAACAAGGAAATCATGGACACTATTTTCATTGAATATAATGGCTGAAGCCCAAAGAAATAATGTGTTAAAAAAGAAACATCTAAGTTTGTCTACTGAACGTTCCTTATCTTCAAAACACCGGTCAGTCCTCTCGAACCAAATCAATGTTTTGAATACCGTACCGGTCAAGACACTAGAACGAAATATTTCGGTACCGGTACCGTTTCGTGTACCGTTTCGGGATAGTCGATATATGAATAAATTATATATATAAATATATATAACAATTATATTCTAAAATAATAGTTTATATATGAATAAATTATATATAAATACATACATACATATAAATTATAAATAGTCTAATCTAAATTGGGGGTCAAAAAATAAACTTGTAGTTTGAAAAAACGAAAAAAAAAAAAAACACACAGGCCGAAATATCGGCCGGTACAGGCCGAAATTTAGGCCGGTACGGCCGGTATTTTGGCCGGTACGGTATATATCTAGTACCTGTACCGGCCGGACGGCCGAAACGAAAAATTTCGGCCGTACCGGCCGGTACGGTACGAAATTAAAAACGTTGAACCAAACACCGAAGTCAGCGGCTAGGTTTTTCTCAAAAATCGAACCGACTGACTTGTATTTTGGTGATGGAGGAAACTGGCCGATTGTGGGGAGGGATACCGGCCAGACCGGTTTCGGCCGATTTTTGCCCTATTATCTGTTTGGACCACTTTTGGGCCTAGTTGTTATACACTATTTCTAGTATACTTTGGGCCTTTTTGGGATTACTTTAAACTCTTAATTTACTTTAAACTATTTCTAGATCATTATTTCTATATTTAAGTTTCATTTTTATTTTAATATCGTTTGTATTTGTAATGTTATGTATAAAATAATAAATAAATCACTAAATTAGCTATAGATGTTACTTACTATAACTATAAATTTATAATACTAATACTATAACTATAAATTATAATACTAATACTAACAATATTATGTACTACTAACTACATAATTAAAAAAAATAAAAATAACTTCACTAGATGTCTAGTATTACATATTACAAAAAAGACAAATTGTCTTAAACATAGCAACAATACAAAAAAGAAAAAGAAAAAAAAAAAAAGAACATAACATAGATAAGACAACAAATTGGGAGTGATCTTCATGTTTGTTGCTTCAACCTTCAATCTTCAATAATTATCACGTTTGATTGTGTGCTCAAATTTATATACAAATATTAATAAATATTAATAATAAGAATAAAACATCAAATGTTAGTGAATTTGAATTATGAAAAATACTAAAAAATTAAATTACAATGAAAACAAAGAAAACATTACTTAATTCTACTACGAAACTCTCTACATTATCTATAGCCTCTGATATCAATGGTTGTTGACAGATGCCTTAACCAATTTTGAGTACAAATACATGTCTCAACGGTTCTCAGAGCCAACAAACTCCAAAAAAGATCAAATACACGATCTTCAGTACTAAATGTTGACTCGGATGCAACCGTGGAAACATATATGACCAATAAGTCTCATGCAATCCTCGCGAGTATAGGATAGTTAGGCTCATTAATTTTTCATCAAGTCAACAAGTCAAATGATGAGATGAGTGCCTCACAACCATCTGATAAATATCGATCCACTTCTGTTTTGGCAATAGTAGATCCCATGGCAGAAGATGCTTTATACCACTCGTTGAACCATTTGGTTTCATGTTTGCCATCACCATCATTCATGGTTCTAGATGTCGGAGGGGGCTTATATTCTCGGGTACTCGTGGTGGAACCGAATGTAGCATTATACTCGGCATACAAATTTTCTAAACCTGTCTCACACTCAACACCAACTCCTTAGCACGAAACTCATCATGAACTTTCTTCAGGTGGAAAGTAAGAAGTCCTAACTTACTTTGTAGATCAAGCACAACTTCAATTAACATGAACAAGTTACTCTTTTGTAAATGACTCATGTTTATACACTAGTATAGGATCGCTTCTTTCTGAGTTGTTGATAAACTCACCACTTATTTCTAATATTTTTCAGATGACTCTTAGGTGTTAGTTGAAGATCAGGAAAATGAAGCATGGGTGTGACTAATTGAGTGTAAAGGAATAAGTGCTTGACAAGTGGGTTATACCGGTTTTGAATAAGTGCCAAAGGGTACAAGGGACCATTGAAATATTTATTGAATAATTAAATTCTTTATTATGTTAGTATTTTGAGATTATAGTACATTAGTTGAGACTCATGGAGTTTCTTTTCTTGTTTATATTTACACTTGAAGCTTGGTTATGGACGAACGCCTAATTTGAAATAAATGACTTTTACATGCTATAGAGTAGTTATCCTTGTCATTTAGAGTACATTTTTGGATTGTTGAGTTGTGATTTTTTTAAGAGATAGAAACTAACTCTCTGACCCTCCGAGTATAGGGTGTTACAATTTTAATCAGACAATAAATTTGGTCGAACACCCCTTAGGAATCCAGTCTTGCAACCAAACTCATTGAAGGAAATTTTATTTGCAAGTTCTCTATATTCATAGTACCATCATATACTGAAGATCTAAGTTTATTCTATATTTTCTTGCTTGACCTGCAAAGTAATTTGAGTCAGAAACTTCTCTGTATTCATATTACAACCATAGTCTAAAAATCTAATGCAATGTTTGTTTTATATTTTCTTACTTAGGATTTGCAAAATAATTTAGAGTCATAGAATTCAGTTGGTGAGTTTGGTTGCATTACTAGATTTCTAAGCAATGTTCGACCAGATTTATACCGAGATTAGAATGTAACACCAACCTGCATTTAGAGTCCAAAATGCTCTGATGAAGGCTACACAATATTTAGGCTCAATCTTTCCAATTTGTAGTCCTACTCAATGCTATGGGTATGCACACACTGTATGGGGATGAGCCATTGAAATTATTATTCTCTGTTGTTTCAATAATCTAAAATGTTTATTCACAATTCCAGTGTTATTGATCTAACTGTTCATGTATGTGATCTTAGAGTTGCTAATCTGGTTGCTGATATGGCTTATTTGCTTACGTGGAATTTAGTCATAAATTAGTTAAGCAAGCTTAATGCTCATTGGCTGTAATAAGTTTCTCTCTTGCTATAAATACATCGATGCAGATCATCACTGATTAATTCGATTCATTCAATACAATTTCAAGATTTCTCCTATTTCTTTTTCTGCTTTCTATCCTCTATTACCAAATCTTTCCAATAGAAAATCCAAGGCAGAATTCAGATTTTGTCATGGTATCAGAGCAATCTTATCTTCTTTTGTTATGATTCTCCATGTATACAATAATCAAATTTTATGATTTTCTTTCATTCCTTTGTACGATGTCTTCTCAAAGTTCAATCGATGATCTGTTAAGTCCTTTCTATTTGCATCATCGAGAGAATCCTGATTTGATATTGGTGTCACAACAATTAAATGGAGACAACTACCATACATGGGCTAGATCTATTTCCAAAGCTCTCAACACAAAGAACAAAATGGGTTTTGTTAATGGAACCCTAAAGAGACCAACAAATGAGTTTGATCCAATGTTTTTTGCTTGAGAAAAGTGTAATGATATGGTATTATCGTGGATCCTCAACTTAGTTGCCAAGAACATAGCATCAAGTATCTTGTACATAGATGTTGCAGCTAAGATTTGGAAAGATTTGCAAGAGTGTTTCTCACAAGGAAATCGACCCAAAATATTCCAACTAAAGAAGGCCATTAGTTCTTTGACTCAAGAACAACAATCAGTTAGTGATGACTTTACACAATTAAAAGCATATTGGGATGAGTTAGCCAATCATCATCAGTTGCCGCAGTGTTCTTGTGAAACCTTAAATTTTTTTTTCAGAATTTCAGCGAGAAGAATATATATTGCAATTTTTTATAGGCTTAAATGACTCTTTTACTAGCATAAGAGGACATATCTTATTTTTAAATCCTTTGCCTTCTATGAATCAGATTTTTCTCTTGTTTTACAAGGGGAAAATCAAAGAGAAACTAAAGTCAATCTTGTTCCAAGTTTTGATTCTATTGCTGCTGTGATGACCAAAAATATCAAGAATGGTAACAATTCGTACAAGCAATCTGGATTTTATAAAGATAGACCTGTATGTAGTCATTGTGGATATACAGGTCATACATCAGATAAATGTTACAGAATCCATGGGTTTCCACCAGGCCTTAAATCTGAGAAAGCAAATGCTCACTCAACAAATCAAATTTCTTCTTCTCCTACAGTTCAAGGAAGTAACGATGCTCCATAGTTATCATTTATACAAGAGCAATGTCAGCAAATTATTGCTTTGATTAATCCTCCAAATTCCATGCACTCTGTTAATCAAGTTTCTACTTTGTCTGCTAATACACTAAACTCATCTTTTGGTATTCTTCCAACTCCAAAGATCCCAAATGCTGAAAATTCTTTTCAAGTAATAAATCCTCAGTTTTCTCACTTTTTGAAAAAGCTTATATAGTTTCTGTCAATTTCTCATGTACTCATTGAATCATTGACACTGGAGCTATAGATAATATGGTATGTTTTACTCATTTCTTTTCTTCTATTACTTCTATTCATTCTTATGTCAAACTACCAAATGATAATCTTGTTTCTGGTACTCAAATAGGAACTATAATTCAATCTGATACATTAGTTTTGCATAATGTCATTTGTGTTCCTTCATTCTCATTTAATCTTCTTTCAGCCAGCAAATTAACTAAAGATATTTCCTATTGTCATCTTCATCTCTTGATTTTGTTTTGTATAAGAACTATCTACATGGAAAACAATTGGAGTGGGTGAAGAAAAGGCTGGCTTATATGATCTCTTGTAAAAACCTTCAGTTTGTTCATCATTTGTGTTTTCAGCTATCTATGTTTTGCATTTACTCTCACTTGAAATAGATCCAAGTTTGACTCTCTAGCTAGAAAGTGTGTCTTCATTGGTTACCCCTTTCCAGTCAAAGGATATAAGTTGTATGATCTTGAGTCTCATACTACCTTTCTTTCTCGTGATGTAGTATTTCACGAAACTATCTTTCCTTTTTTCCTCTGTTAATGCTACTCCACATTCTTTAACTGCTGACCCTTTCTTAGTTTTACCCAATATTGTACCTGAGATTGCAGACTCTTCTATCACATACCTTCATCTACAAATAACTCTACTTCTCCAACTCAAGTGTACCTGAAGAAGTATATGCCATGAAAGCCGATTAGGGAGATTGATGAAAAGCCATTAAAATTCCTGAATGGAAATAAGTTATGCATGCTGAAATTAAAGCTCTTGAAGAAAATAAAACTTGGACTCTTACTTCTTTAATTGTAGGAAAGAAATCTATAGGCTATAAGTGGGTATATTATCAAATACAAGGCTAATGGTAGTATTGAAAGGTATAAAGCCCGATTGGTTGCAAAATGTTACACACAAGTGGAAGGTTTAGATTTTCACGAGACTTTTCCTCCGGTTGCTAAGTTAACCACAGTTTGATGTCTACTAGCCTTAGCTGCTGCTAAAAATTAGCATTTACATCAATTGGAATTTAATAACGTCTTACATGGTGAATTGAATGAGGAGGTTTATATGGATAATCATCAGGTTTTGTTGAGAAAAGTGATTCTCATGTATGTAAACTTTCCAAATCCCTTTATGGGATAAGACAAGCTTCGAACCAACGGTTCTCTAAGCTTAATGCTTCTATTCTCGACTATGGCTTTACTCAAATCTCTTCTGACATTCACTCTTCATTAAGTATACGGCTTCTTCATTTATTGTTTTGTTAGTTTTTGTTGATGACATAATACTAGCAAGCAATGACCTTGGTTTTATTACTACTTTAAAGCACTTCTTAGACAACATATTTAAAATCAAGGATTTGGGTGTTTTAAAATATTTTCTTCGTTTTGAAGTAGCTTGATCCTCCAAAGGCATCAATTTATGTCAGCGTAAATACGCTTTGGACATTCTTCGAGACTCAGGCTTTAAGAGCATTCACATTGGTCTATGCATATGTATATGCAAAGTCATATTTGTATAATATGACCCTAAAATCCTCTACATTGACTTATACATATCCAAATATTTAGCTAGCTATGAACAATGCTTATCTAAATTTGGATAACTATCATTCACTCTACAAAACATATTTTAATCATTATTTCTCTCTCCTTCCACTCTCTTTCTCTCTCACAATCATTTCTTTTTCTCCCTCCTTCAACAACACAACAAACATTCACATACACATTCATTTTATTATTATAATATATATTTTCTTCATTTTATTATATTTTTAATATAATATATAAAAAATTATATTTTTTATTATTGCATTTATATTATTAATGTCAAGTGTATGTAGTGGATGCTAATTGTAAAATATATATAAAAAAATTGATTTTAGCAAAACCTTAATAATAATAAAATAATAATATTTTATTATTATTTTGTCTCAAATATACATAAGCCAATGTGAGAATTTTGCTTAAATGGCAAAGTGGTTATGCAAAAGAGGTGATTTTGCATATGCATATGCATTGACTAATGCTCATGCTCTTAGATGCAAAACCTATTTAGTTTCCCATGGAGCAAAATATGTGATTTGGTTGCTGATCCTTCTAGCTATCATAGGTTGATTGGCAGGTTAATATACCTTACCATTTCTTGTCCAGATCTTACCTATGCAGTACAAGTTCTCAATCAATATATGGAAAAACCACATCAACGTCATCTAGATGCAGTTCATAGAGTCTTGAGATATTTAAAAAGTACACCTGAGCATGGCCTTTTCTTTCTTGCACAATCAAATTTTCATCTAAAAGCCTTTTGTGACTTGGATTGGGTGGGTTTGTGTTGATATCCAAAAGTCAGTCACTGGATTTTGTGTCTTTATGACTCAGATTGGGCGGGTTTTGTTGATATCCAAAAGTTAGTCACTGGATTTTGTGTTTTTCTTGGTGATTTCTTAATATCTTGGAAGTCTAAAAAGCAATAAACTGTCTCAAGGTCTTCAGTTGAAGTTGAATATAGAGCTGTATGGCCTTTACTACTTATGAACTATCATGGCTACTTGCTTTGTTGAAGGATTTTCAGATTACTCATCCTCAGCTTGCACTTTTAATTTGCGATAACAAAGCTGCCCTTTACATTGCAGCTAACCTTGTCTTTCATGAGAACAAAATACATAGAAATTGACTGTTATATTGTAAGAGAAAAATTATTAGCCAATATTATCAAAACCCTTCACATTACTTTTGCTTATCAACTCAGTGATATTTTTACAAAGCCTCTTGGCTGCACTCAGTTTCATACTTTACTTACCAAGATGGGAGTTTTGGACATCCACACCCCATCTTGAGGGGGCATCTTGGAGTTGCTAATCAGGTTGCTGATCTGGCAGAGGTTGCTGATATGGCTGAATTATTTGCTTATATGGAATTTAATTAGAAATTAGTTAAGCAAGCTTAATGCTCATTGGTTGTAATAAGTTTCTCTCTTGCTATAAACACATCGATGTAGATCATCACTGATTAATTCAATTAATTCAATACAATAAGTTTCTTGTTCTGCTCGTTCCTCTGTTACCAAAAACTTCCAATAGAAAATTTATGGTAGAATTCAGATTTTGTCATGTGAATTAATAAACTCCAATGTACAATGGTTTCTTCTGTGCATTTTAGCGATTTATACCCGAACATGGTCTTGCTACATTCTTACAAGCACACTAGCAATTAGTCATCCCATTGTTTAGCCCTATTTGCCAAGGGACTTGAGCCTGGAGTAACTAAGCCTGGAGCATGATTTTTGGTTTCTAAATGCTTGCATTCATGCTGTCTCAAAATCGTTTCCTCTTGTCCCTGAAATCTAGGAGAGCAATCCCCCAAAGATTATTGTTATTCAATTTTGGAGATCTATATGTATAGTCAACATTTCTATCCATTTGGAAAACAGTTGGAATAACAGCAGATTGTGCACATATGGATGTCCGTTTATTTCATTGTAAAAATGTCATGTTCTTATGTCTGAATCGTTATGTACTTCTCTTTCCTGATTATGGAAATCCATCCTGCCTTGTTTACCTCCCTTTTAATGATTTCATCTATTAGATATTTGCCATATATATTTTTAAACAGTACAATTTGTGATTATCATGGATTTACTGTTGACCATTTCTCACTCACGGAGAAGTTCGTGAGTAGGAATCTATCACTTAAGAGTCTTTTAAGTAGTCCATCACTCTTCCATCTGCTTCATAACTCATTCCATAAAAATAGGATCACGTGGGACACATAAACACCGAAGTTTGATGGAGACTTTTGCTATAAATAGCTTGTTTGGTCCACAGACTCACTCACTCAATTCCCTTCGGTATTACACCATCTAAATAGAGTAGAGAAGAGTTTGAAAGAACCAAACACAGTGATAAACGCAGCTTAAACAGTGAATAGCATCAATGGCTGGAGGTAATTTTTCTTGGCACTAAAACTTTTCAATTCTCATTTCTAAAGTACTATTCCGTATTAGAGAATTGTATTTAGTCTAACAGTTGGTATCAGAACCATTAAAACCTCTGCCTTGATGTTTAAAATCAAAACTCTATTACACTCTTTTTTTGGTCGAAACAATAGAATTTTTTTGAGTTTTGATTTTTGGACGTTTTTTATTTGAAAGAAGTTTAGAAATCATAAAGAAATAGTTTTTCTAAACTTTTTGTGATTAAAAACGTGTTTTTGGACTTGAAAATGGATGTAAAATCGCAAGTCTGCGTGCTGTCTGGAGGTTGAAGACGGCCAAAAACGACATGTCGTTTTCAGAATTAATGAAAATGACGTTTAGGGAGGGAGTGATCCTTCAGTATTACTAAACGACATGTCGTTTTCGGTTTGATGAAAACGACACGTTGTTTAGGCAGGGAATTATTTCATACGGTAATGCTAAACGACACGTGGTTTTCAATTTGATGAAAACGACATGTCGTTTACCTAAGGAATTTTGTATCCCGTATAATGATAAACGACACGTCGTTTTGTTTTGAAGTCTTTATCCAGTATAATGTTAAACGACACGTTGTTTTCAATTTGATGAAAAACGATTTTTAGTTTTAATAAAAACGACATGTCGTTTAAGGGCTTTCTGTTTTTGAACGATGAGCAAAATGACACATCTTTTTTCCTTCTAGAAAAACGACATGTCGTTTATATGGGACAGTGTAAAAAAAAAAAAAGGAATTTTTTTTTCCCATTTTAAATGACTTGAAAAGTGGGTTTTTGGGCCTATACCCTTTGTGCTTATAATTTTTATTTATTTTAATTATATGCAATGTGAATAATTGTAGTGTAAATTTGTTTATTATGCTCATATTTAGTTTGCATGAATTGATTAATTTTACTTTATACATGCAATTTTTGATGCGTATATAGTTTAAAGCATGAAATTAAATGTTATGCATAATATTATAGTTTTGATTGTGCAATATTTATGTTTATATTATGAATATTTTGTGTATAATTATAACATGTGAGTATTAGTTAAATTTATGTAATTCATAATATTAAGCTAGTCTTATGCAATTTAAATGTTGAGTGATCCATATAATTTTACGTTAATTAGAGAATAGCCACAGCATATTTAATTAAGTAAAATTATTATGATTGATTAGGATCACATAAATAATATTAGACATTAATTGTAATTAATTATACTTAAATATAATAAATTTTATCCCACAGGAATTCTTATTATATTTATATTATTAATTAGGATAAAATATCAAGTTATTCATAAATTACCCACAGGAATTATGAATTAAATAAATAATTTGATAGTTTTATCATAAAATTTTAAGATAGAATACACATCAAATCATAATATACATTTTAGAATTATGAATTAAGTAATTAAATTGATAAAATTCTATCATATAGATTAATTGGATCTACTTGAATTAAAAACTTAGACCATAGGCAATTGTATGTCATTAGATTCAATTTCTAAGTATGATTTACATTGGTAAAACATGAATATTTAATTTAGGCATCAATTTTAACGTAAGCATGTAATCTATATGCAGTTACACAACCTACAAATTTCTCTAATATTCGTTATGATATCCTTGAACTTAAGGGAAATAACTATAAGGTCTGGAAGGAGAGAATTCTTCTTCATTTAGGGTGGATGGACATAGATTATGCTATTAGGAAAGACGAACCACCAGCACTAACTGATACCAGCAATGCAGCAGCCATCGCACTTTATGAGCGATGGGAGCGATCTAATCGCCTCAGCATGATGTTCATTAAGACTAGAATATCAGCTGGTATTCGTGGTTCTGTCGATCAGCATGAAAAGGTCTGAGACTTGCTAAAAGCCATTGATGAACAATTTGTCACTTCAAACAAGGCACTAGCAAGCACCCTAATTATGAAGTTCTCATTCCTAAGGCTCACCAGTGTGAAAGGTGTGCGTGAGCACATCATGCAAATGAGGGACAATGTGGCTCAATTGAAGAAACTCGAGGTTGAAATGTCGGAGTCCTTCCTGGTGCACTACATCCTGAACACACTCCCGCATCAATATGAACCATTCAAAATCTCTTATAACACACATAAGGATAAATGGTCAATTAATGAACTCATGACCATGTGTGTTCAAGAGGAAGGGAGACTGATGATGGAACAGGGTGAAAGTGCATTGCTGGTAACGCATGGAAAAGGTAAATATCAAGCCAAACTGAAAGGAAATGGCAAAATACCTCCCCAAGGTGGTATTAAGAAATATTCCAAGTGTTTCTTTTATAAAAAGAAGGGACACATGAAGAAGGAATGCGCCAAATTCCAGAAATGGCTTGCAGACAAAGGTAATCCAACCTCACTTGTTTGTTATGAATCTAATATGGTTAATGTCAATATTAACACATGGTGGATTGATTCTGGATCAACAATCCACATTTCAAATTTCTTGCAGGGTTTGCAAAATCTAAGGAAGCCAGTGGGAAGTGAGCGAAACATCTTATTAGGAAACAAGATGGGCTCGCATGTGGAAACTGTTGGAACTTGCTATTTAATTTTATCTAGTGGTTTTGTTTTAAAGTTGGAAAAAACCTTTTATGTTCTAAGTTTTTCTAGAAACTTGATTTCAGTTTCAAGACTAGTACCTTTTGAATATTCCTTTAATTTTTCAAATTCATCATTTAATTTATTTTATAAATCTGATTGTGTTGGGAATGGTACTTTGTCTGATGATCTTTACTGCATTAATTTACAAAACAATACCACTTATGATTCAATGCATGTTCACAGTGACACTAAAAGATGTGTTATTAATGAGGATTCCTCTAAATTACGGCTCCGGAGATTAAGTCATATCTCCATAGATAGAATTAAAAGATTAGTAAATGAAGGGGTACTTAATACTCTGGATTTTACTGATTGAGACTTGTGTGGACTGCATAAAGGGAAAGCAGACCAACAAGTCAAAGAAAGGTGCTAATAGGAGTTCAGACATATTAGAGATTATATATACTGATATATGTAGTCCAGACATGGACTCACATGGTCAGAAATACTTCATCTCTTTTATAGATGATTACTCACGATATATGTATCTCTACATGCTTCATAACAAGAACAAAGCATTAGATGCCTTTAAAATCTTTAAGGTTGAAGTAGAGAAACAATGAGGTAAACAAATTAAGATCGTGAGATCAAATAGAGGTGGAGAATATTATGGAAGATACACAGAAAATGGACAAGCACCTGGGCCATTTGGAAAGTTTCTTCAAGAGTATGAGATTGTTGTCCAATACATCATGCCTGGTTTACCGGACCAGAATGGTGTAGCAGAAAGAAGAAACTGAACATTATTGGACATGATGAGGAGTATGCTTAGCAGCTCCAATCTTCCTAAATCATTGTGGGCTGAAACACTTAAGACGACAGTGTATATATTAAATCGAGTTCCAACCAAGGCTGTTTCTAAAATGCCATTTGAATTATGGAAAAATTGAAAACCGAGTTTGCAACATATGCACGTTTGGGGATGCTCGTCTGAGGTAAGAATTTATAATCCACAAGAGAAGAAACTAGACCCAAGGACTATTAGTGGGTATTTCATTGGATATGCTAAAAGGTCTAAAGGTTATAGATTTTATTGTCCATCTCACAGTACTAGGATTGTGGAATCAAGAAATGCAAAATTTCTTGAAAATGACTTGATCAGTGGGAGCGATCAAACCAGGAACATAGTTTCTGAGAATGATCATTCAGAATCTCAACCTTCCACCTCAAGTGATAGATTGGTTATTATTTACAACACCCCTCAAGTACAAACTGGTTTTGAACAACCAATCATTGATGTTCCACAAGTTACTGACGACACTCTAGTAGATCAGGTAGTTCAAGAGTTGCCAACAACTTTTGAACAACAAGTTAAACCACATATTTCTCAGGAAGATGATGGTGCAACATTAAGAAGATCTGTTAGAGCAAGGAGATCAGCAATTTCTAGTGACTATGTTGTGTATCTGCAAGAATCTGACTATAACATTGGAGCCGAAAATGATCCCGAATTCTTTTCACAAGCCATGAGTTGCAAAAAATCAGAATTATGGTACAATGCCATGAAGGAAGAGATGAATTCTATGAAGAGTAACGAAGTCTGGGATCTTGTTGAGTTGCCTAATGGTGTAAAAGCCATTGGATTTAAATGAGTTTTTAAAACTAAAAGATACTCATTAGGCAACATTGAGAGATACAAGGCAAGACTCATTGCTAAGGGATTCACTCAGAAAGAAGGAATTGATTACACGGAGACTTTATCTCCCGTATCTAAGAAAGATTCCTTACGTGTTATTTTGGCATTAGTAGCCCATTTTGACTTAGAATTGCAATAAATGGATGTGAAAATAACATTTCTCAATGGAGATCTAGAGGATGAGGTTTACATGAAACAGCCTGAAGGATTCTCCTCTAGTGATGGTGATCAATTAGTTTGCAAGCTCAAGAAATCCATATACGGTTTAAAACAAGCATTCCGCCAATGGTATTTAAAATTCCATAATGTAATTTCTTCATTCGGTTTTGTAGAAAACGTTATGGATCAATGTATATACCAGAAGGTCAGTGGGAGTAAAATCTGTTTTCTTGTTTTATATGTGGATGACATTTTGCTAACAACTAATGATAAATGTTTGCTACATGAGGAGAAACAATTCCTCTCTAAAAATTTTGATATGAAGGATATGAGTGAGGCATCTTATGTCATTGACATTAAGATCCATAGAGACAGATTTCGAGGTATCTTAAGTCTGTCTCAGGAAACCTATATTAATAAATTTTTGGAGAGATATCGGATGAAGGATTGTTCACCAAATGTAGCTCCCATTGTGAAGGGTGATAGGTTCAATTTGAATCAATGCCCAAAGAACGATCTTGAAAGGAAACAAATAAAGAACATTGCATATGCTTCTGCTGTCGGAAGCCTAATGTATGCTCAGGTCTGTGCAAGACCTGACATGGCATTTGCTGTGGGAATGTTAGGATGATATCAGAGTGATCCAGGTTTAGACCACTGGAGAGCTGCAAAGAAAGTAATGAGGTACCTTCAAGGGACCAAAGAATACATGCTTATGTATAGACGAACGGACAATCTGGAAGTAATTGGTTACTCAGATTCTAACTTTGCTGACTGTATTGATTCACGCAATTCAACATTAGGATACATATTTTTTATGGCCGGTGGAGCTATATCCTGGAGGAGTGCCAAACAGACTTTGACTGCCACTTCCACTATGGAAGTCAAGTTCGTCTCTTGTTTTGAGGCTACTTCACATGGTGTATGGCTTAAGAGTTTCATTTCTGGGCTTAGAATTATGGATTCAATCTCTAGGCCATTGAGAATGTATTGCGACAATTCAGCTTCTGTTTTTATGGCTAAGAACAACAAAAGTGAGAGTCGGAGTAAACAAATCGACATTAAATATTTAGCCATAAGGGAACGTGTTAAAGAAAATAAAGTGGTCATTGAGCACTGAAATAATGATCGCTGATCCTTTGACTAAGGGCATGCCACTGTTGAAATTTAAGGATCATGTAGTGAATATGAGACTTGGCTCCATAATGTAGTCTTTCATTGTATGAACAATGTTATTTTTAATGAAATTTTTAATCGTTTTGATGTTCTTTTCTCATATTAATGTGCACCTTAATTTATTTTTGAGAAAATTCATCTGTATTGGACCAAGAATAAACATAGGGTTTATTCATTAAGAAATTGTTCCCACATAAATTATAATGTTTAAAGAATGAATACATAGTAATACATGGAAGGTAATACTCGTCATTAGAGGACCTATCGCCATGATTAATGTATTTATTACTTAAATGAAGATTATTGATGAGTTTAAGATGAAATCTTATATTAGGAGTGTGGATCAAGTGAGAGAATGTTGATCGTTTCTCACTCACGGAGACGTTCGTGAGTAGGAATCTATCACTTAAGAGTCCTTTAAGTGGTCCATCACTCTTCCATCTGCTTCATAATTGATCTCATGAAAATAGGATCACGTGGGACACGTAAACACCGAAGTTTGATGGAGACTTCGGCTATAAATAGCGTGTTTGGTCCCCAGACTCACTCACTCACTCAATTCCCTTCGGTATTACACCATCTAAATAGAGTAGAGAAGAGTTTGGAAGAGCCAAATATAGTAATAAACGCAGCTTAAACAGTGAATAACATCAATGGCTGAAGGTAATATTTCTTGGCATTAAAACCTTTCAATTCTCATTTCTAACGTGTTATTCCGTATTAGAGAATTGTATTTAGTCTAACATTTACTACTTAACATAATTCAGTCAGTGATGCATTCTTGTTGGTCCGAACTCTTTTAGGATGCTTTCTCTAATGTTGTATTGTTGATAGGATATTTTTTTTTTTTGATACATTTGGGAGTGGGGGGTTTCGAACTTCAGACTTCTATTTTGTATGCTGGTGGTTATGCCAATCAGGCCATAGGCTTTGCAACTTTGATAGGATATATACCCTAGTTATAAAGGAAAAGAAGTTTACCACATGTGACGGGACTACTAGTAATCTATAATATGGGTTTTCACCTGGCATTTTCTATTTCAAGTGCTATGTGGTTTCACATTTCATGTAGACTTTACTTCTCTTTTACTTTAGTAAAAACCTGTATCCTATTACCTATGAAGCTGAAAGGCAATTTGTGTTTGCTGGGAAAGCAGAGAGGCCAAAAGTTGTATGTTTAGTAGGTTTTTGCTGGGAAAGCTGAAAGGCAATATTTTAGCTGCTGAGGAAGTTTTTGAGCTCGAACTGAGCCCAATGAAATACCTAGCGATTTAATGGTGCATCAATTTAAGGGAAGGACTGTTAAGCCCATGCAATTGGGCTTGATAGTGCAATGACTGTTACCATTGTACTGTACAATGGTGCATCAATTTAGAATTATATGGTTCCATCAAATGCCTAGCATTCTTTTCCCTAATTGGTTCTTTATATTTACTGTCCAGGAAAGAAATCTTGGAAGATTTCATTTCTCTTTTTGTCTGAATGTCCATGTGGAAGATCACATGTAGAATCAAATTGGGTGGATTTGCTCCAATGTACGATTTCTTCTGTCTCTCAGTACTGTTATATATATTGATTCGCAATCCAGATTATGGAAAGAGTTTCTCTACCTTTTTTTTTTCCCTTCTTTTGTATTGTCTTTTCATAGATGCTTGTTCGGTAATTAAGCTGCATTTAGCTTTATGCACACTAATAATGTCTTATAGCTTGTAGACCTTTCTTCCTCTCTTACTAGCCACATGAAATGAACTATTTTTCCTGTTTTGGGAGTATATGAAGATAATTGTACTTCTAATTATCTTGTTAAATTGGCCTGAGACAGGGGCTATGTCTTCTGCAAGTTGGGTCCTGTTGGAAGTCAATTCAAGGTCCTCCACAAGAAAAAAACAAATCTGTTTGTTCAGTTGATGTTCAAGATGGATTAACCGCACTTATGAATCAAAATAAACGATTATCTTGTCTGACAGATGCAGCAGCACTTTTGTTTTATTAGCTGTACAGAAGCCACATCAATTGAAGCTTAGTTTTCACTTGCTTTCTTTTTTAATCGTCACTACTAGAAAAATGGAAGTCTTGTATACGAACTGTCTTTGTAGCATGTGCTATCTTGCAGCACTATCTTGCAAATCAAGCCAAGTAATGTTAACAGCGTAGAGAGCTTGCTGGTAGGACTTTCTCCTACTATCTGCTGCTTGGACCTTTGATTAGAGAATTGTTTTATAGAACAATATTTTTGATGCAGTGTGGATACACACACACACACACACACATTTTCAGTACTGTCAAAAGTATTCATACTAACGAAGAGCCAATATTCATGGATTCTAAACAATGCAACAAAACCTGTTCATCTGATTTCGCTTTCTTCTAATACATGTTTAAACATGTTCCATTGGCTTTATATATATATATGTGCATGTGTGTGATTATACATGAATGTGGACATGCTGGGGCATCTGGAAACAGATATATAGCCTGCCAATAAATGTTGGCCCACTACTGCCTGCTCAATAAATCAAAAAGTGTCACACTAAGATTTATATATATAGAGCTTCCTTTTTCTTATAATGGCCGTACTGTTCATGACCACAAGCATTCTTTGCTTAAATTGTTATCTTCATGTCTCCATGTCCTGGATGAAAATACTTTCCCTCATCACACATGATCGGTTCCCCATGAAGAGATGCCTCTTATTAATGTGCATTCAAATCTATCCATGTGGAAGCTGATACATATTTACATGGAATCAAATCAGAATATGGTGAGTTGGCAGCAGATATTTTTGGATATGATTTGTTATTTTGCTAAGCATTGATCAGAAGCCATCTTTGTGTTAGAATACTTTTTTCTTTTTCTGCCTTTTTCGTATGGGTAAAAGGTTAATAAGACAATGTAATTATACGCAATCAAACTCTTGCAGACCTCACTGGTTGTGAGATTGACGGATCCATCTTACGCGTTGAGAACGTCGACAGATATTTCTGGTATTAATGACTTTGGTTGTTGGGATCCTTACCTCTATATCGTATCAAAATAATTCTGCTTTCCAAATACTATGAATACTCTTATCAAAGTTACATGAGAACGTGCATGTGATTAAAAAGGAATCATGGATTGATATTTCTCGATCTATCTTTAATGTCACACTCTTTATATTTGTCATGAGACTTTGGATGGTTATGAATGTTGGGTTGCATGATGGTTAGGCATAAGGAATAAAATTATAAGGTGATGCATGACTGATGCTGATTTGGATCCAGGTCTCCCAATTGGCGAAAGACACATGGAACTCCAAGAAAAGGACTCCAACAACTCATTCTAAATTTTCAGGCACCTATCATCATGACTTGCTGCATGCATGCATGGGGACCATGCTTTCTCTGCATGACTCCTTAGCTTAGCAATAATAATATTCCTTCATATATATATATATATATATAAATGACTTTGTGGACTGGACACAAATGGGAACATATATAATTAATATTGTAGCTATTAGAATGAAAGGAACGTGCATGATATTATTCGATCTTTTAATTTGTAGTCATCCAATTAATTCGTATTGTTACCTTTTTTTTTTCTTAGTTTGGATATGGCCGTATGGGATAGATGGGTGCCCCCGGTGGGTCACCACTGAAACTGATTTTTGTGGGTATTAGAGACGTTGGAACATCAGAATTGAAAATCTGGTAGGGTGCCCAGAAATTAAAGCTGCCTCTAATTAATGTAATATATGTATACATCTATAGATATATATCGGCTTATATAATAGCCAATATTCTTCATATGCAGCTGATTTAAAGGATCGAAGAATTACTTGTAAGTGAAGCACTGATGATCTAGCTATAGGATTATTATTAATAGCAAGTTCAAACTATTATAAAGTAGCTTAAATAACAGCAAGTTAATGCATTGTTATGCTAGCAGCTACTAGTTTGAGTTAAAAATCATGTAATTAATATATATAAATAATTAAATCTACGTCTTTCCATTAATTTAACAAAACACAAGGAAGAATTTGAAATTTATTTTCCCAAATTAATCTACGTCTTTCCATTATTAGTAGCTTTGCATGAACTATATTAAAATTTCAAAGCAATTACATGGCCGAATTTGTTCCAGCATTTAGAGGATAACACAACTCGACCAAACTTTTATAAATCAGAGCCAGGCGGATCGCATGCGCAGGTTGGATCTGAATAGTGAATTAATGCTCCGGTCTTTAGGAGACGTTCTAGGTGTACTTTAGAGAAGTGAATGAGTATCTTCAAAATTTCCCTTTGATCCAAACCAATTTATTAGAGTTTCTAATCTATTTTTGCTTCATTTTCCAATTTCTTTTACTATTTTTTCCTGCATTAATTGAAAGAGACACTACTGTCTGGATAAGCATAAAATTATGTGGCCCTGACGTTGTCTTTTTGGAATGGTTGTGTCTTGTGCTCCAAAGCTTCAAATATTTCCAACCTAGCACTAGCTATATATGTGGACGTGTAGTAAAGTAGATCGGTACAAAATTCGTTTTAATTGGTCGTGACAACTACTGATCCTTTCAAGGGAAAAAAAACGAAGAAAATAAATAAAATAGAACAAGAAGGTTGATGTTGGTCCAAATGTGTTCTTCTAAGTGTAGAAGTGCCAAGTTGTATCAAGGATAAATTTAGGATTGTATTCCACAAGGACAAAAGAGTATTAAAACAATTTTGAAAATGCTATGTAAAATCGTATGGTTTATGTATAAAGAAAGGTGAGGAGGTGCTATGTGAATTCTTTTTGAACTTTTTATGGTTATGTAAAAACAGAGTGTATGAAAGGATTTATGCAATCTAATTACAAAAGCAAGCTGTAAACATATCTACATTTGAATCCAAATCGAAATGAATTATCAAGTCCATTCCTTCGACTTAACATGTAAAGAATCTTGAAAATAAAATGAACAAAGTGTGAAACTAAATGCAGCAAAATGAAATTAGAAATACTTAAGATTTCAACATAAAAGAAATTCTAAGAAGCAATTTATCAAACAATTGAGCTGCAGATGAATCTCTATTTTATTCGGTTCTTAGTTAATTTTCTCAACCATCAATCCAGTCAAGGAATTGATAATCAGAAGATGGAGAGTTCATGTTCAGATTTGCACCATATCTTAAAAAATATCCTCACTGCATTGCCAACCAAACCCATTATAACATCTAACTGAAAAGAGCCTTGATAAATTTTCAAGCCTTTGTTGTGCCTTATGTAAGACCCAGCTCACTGCCAGACCCATGTACGTGGAAAATGTTTCCAGATTCTGTCACACGGGTTCACGTCATCCATTGCATGGGTTCAAGCCATCTTTCCTTTTTCATGCACATTCCCCTTCCCTTTGTTTTAGGTTTTTTCTGTTTTCTATTTATAGCCTATATATATGTTAAGCTTTTCTCAACCTTAAATTTATTTCCTCTGTTCTCTTCACGCCTCAACCACCCAAACCATTCGGTCATCACACGCCACTGTGAATCTTTGGCCAGATCTCACCACCGTGCTCAACCGAATGAAGCTACCGCCCAGCGCCGTCGTAGCCTCTATTGCAAGCTTCAGACTCCCCTGTTTTAGTCCCAAAAAACAGAGCTTTGCTCAGCCACCTTGAGCCGCCGAAATCATCATCCACCAAGAGCTCCACCATGTTGTGACCCCCATAGAAACTGCCGGCGAGGACTTCCCTTCACCCCAGACCGCCACACGCCGCCTCAAGTTCTGGTAAGCTCACGCCATTTCGGGTTGGTGGTTCTTCCCTCTTGGTCTCTCCCTCATTTCCCTTACCGTGCATCTCTCTCTCACTCTCGCCATCTAGCGTACGTAGCCCTGCCGCCGTACACCTCCGTTGCACTCCAGTCGCACCACCGTAGCTCCTCCAGCTAGCCCACCGCGCCTTGCCGCTCCACGCATACACTTGGTTTGGTCGTAAGCTCCTGCAGTTCCTCTCTCTGTTTCTTGTCATGTTGTTGATTTTAAATAGTTGTAAATATATAAATATATGTTTATATAGCTATTCAAAAGCCATTGCATAGTTGGTCTAATGAAAAAAAAAATTCATTATTACCTACGAGTTACAAGTTTCATTATTATGTTTTAAACCTTTAATATGTATTTGTAAACTCTTAAGTTTTTCATGTTTACAAAAATGATTTTTGGTAAGTTAAAATTTTTTTTTAGTAAAGCTTCTTTTAAAAGTAAACGATAATGTTGTAATTTTATTATGATCTAGTGTATTAAATAATTGTTGTTATATAATTTAAAATATTTTGGTATAATTATTCTATTTAGTATTAAATCTGATAGTTTGATTTTCAATCGTAAATAAGTTAGAGTTTAATGTTTTAGTCGGTATTATTATGTTGGATATTGATGAGTTTAGAAAGCGATGTTGGTATTTTAGGAATAATGAGAATTTTGGGTTTGAGGAATTAAAAAATAGATTATTTTAGAAGTTTTAGACTTGAATATCGAAATACGAGATTGATTGAAAATTTATGAAAATTTTTGTGACTATCTTATAGGTGACGATTAATTTTGTTTCGAAATGTTGAGGAAAATTTTTAAAAAGCTAAGAAGTCCAAGTAAGCGAGGTTCCTATGCTAGATTTGCATAAAAAGAAATGAACTGAGGTTGGTTTGTAAAAAAAAAAATGTGCATATTGTTTTAAAAAGAAAAGGTGAAAAATAACCTCAGTATATGTTTTGCATTCACTCATGAGATATGGATGAAAGAGAAAAGAAATTCTTTTGATATGAATAGTGTAGACATGAGCAATATTTGACATGTTTCTGAAATATGCAAAAGAGCGAATATGATATCATTGAGATTTTTATGCATGTGATATTAAATGATTTGGATATGTTTTTGATCAAATGAAAATGATATGAATATGTTTCGTACGTGTTTTGATATGATATAGATATGATAAAACTTTGGCATACTTATCTGTTCTGAATCTGATTTTGAATATGGTTCTGATATAATGATACAGGTTCACGTGATATGGTTGGTATCAACATGATATGATATGATATGAGTGCACCCACTTTGAAAACAAAATGGTCTTTTACGTGTTCTTTCCTGTGTGCACACTCGGGGTTCCGAGATTGAAAAATGAGAAATTTCACCATATGATACTGCCTGATTTGGCCACTGGGGATAGCATAACCATACCACGGGGGTTAAACATAGTATATAATATGATACAATATGACATGATATGATAAGATGAAGATGTTCGGTTATGTTATGCCAAAGCGTTTTTGAATAAGAAACGAATATTTAAATATGAATAATTGGTTTTTGAATATGAAAATGATTTTTGAATAGCAAAAATGTATTTGATTATGAAACGGATATTTGAATATGAACATTTTGTTTTTGAATATCAAAATGGTCTTTGAATATGAAAAATATCCTTAAATATAAATAGTTAATTTTTGAGTATGCAAAGTTTGAAAAGTCGCTCTGATTTTTTTATAACACGTTTCTGAGATCTGCATATAAAAATGAAATGTTTTGTTTCTGCATACTGAACTTTCTGAAAATGCTCATGTTTACATACTAGTATAAGTTCTCTGCTTACTGAGTTGTTGATAACTCACCATTTATATTCACAATATTTTTTAGATGATTTGAATAGCTCAGTTGAGGATCAAGAATATGGAGCATGAGTGAGATGAGTTAAGAATGATGGTTAAGCATAAAATGTTTATATGGGTATTGAGGATTTCATTCAGTATGCTTATTGTGCTATGATGATGTGATTTGTTGGGAGGTTGATATTTATATTAAGACTTTATATTGTCTTAGAATAATTATACTGGAGTATTTGATGTGACTTAATGAGTATTTTGTGCGATAGAGAAAAATTAGTGTATGTAATATGTGGATGAAAAATGATTTTTAGGTGACATGAGTTAACTCTCCAGACCCTCGAGGACGGGGCGTTACACCTTACGTCTACAACAAAACAAGAACAAGAGCTTCTATCTAGTTTCAAATCAATTTCAGGCTTGCAATAGAGTAAAAATAACGTTTAAACCAACAAAAATTTCATTAACCTAAAACCCAAAACAAATCTAGCCACATCCCGCAACCCAAGCTACAAAAATTAGCCTTGCATCATCTTTTCTGAAAATGAGAAAATAAACACAAAAAAACCATAGCTCCTCGAAGAAACTTCCAGCACCAAGCCAAGCACTCTCTGCTGTGATTTTTTGTTTTTACTCCCAGGAACGACACACGAAATACTTCTAGCAAAACCCACTTTTATTCCACGGCAGCCTTTCGTTACTCCTAGGGACCACTTCGTCTATCCATCCTCAAAATCCTCTTTGATTCTCCCAGGAACCTTTTTGCCAAAATACTCTTCTGCAAATTTTCGTGTATCTACCCAGGGACCACTTCACCTCCTTTTTTTTTTTTTTCATTCCAGCTGCAATCCATGTATATCTCCTGGCCCGTGCTCTGCTTTTCTCATCCGTGTGATGTTGATTCGCCCATCCACAACTTCCCCTTCTGCTCTCGTACACATTCCACTGCTTAACCGATTCCTCCCCTCTCCAGGACCACATCTTCTCTCTCTAATTCCCTTAGGTATACGAGTGAGTCTTCCAAAAGAGTATTAATTCAATTGATAACCTCTCTTCCAAAAATGCCCTACAACAAATAGGACTAAGTGCTTAGTACTGCAAGGGTGAAATTGGAATATTAAATTTGATGTGACTTTACAATGTAAGTGTCATGTGTATCCTTGTCACAACCAGCTGCATTATGCATCTTCTTAAGTACAAAATATCAAGAATTATCAATTTATTCAAGTACTATAATCTACTGTATAATTAAGTGCTGAATTTATTTTTGGTTAAACAATTTATTCATTTAAGCAACTTAATCATACAGTTTTAACATGACGATTCTGGTCAGAGGTGATAGATAATATTTCCGTTTCCCATCTCCAAGGGGCAAATCTCTCATGCTCTCCTGAATTCTTGTAGCCTGTGCCAGCCTTCACTTCCCCCCCTGCTTTGCGTTCAGACATGTCTGATACTCCAAGAAGTCTACGAGCAATTGTAGGTTTGGAGAGTGGGATGAGACACAAAATTCTCATATCATCATTATATCTTTTTCAAATCTCCATATAAAATATAATAAAAAATTTAACTTTTTCAAATCTCAATTTATATTTTTCAAATTTCAAGACAATAATAATACTAAAACACAATATTTTAAACTTTTAAATAAAATATAAATTTTTTATCTCATCTTCCAAATCTGCCCTAATGCTCCTTTATAAGTTCTACTTTTTTTTCTATTCGTCTTCTTCCACACATTAATCTACAATTGTGCATGCAAATCAGTGCTGT
Organism: Juglans regia; assembly: GCF_001411555.2. Lineage (NCBI taxonomy): Eukaryota > Viridiplantae > Streptophyta > Magnoliopsida > Fagales > Juglandaceae > Juglans > Juglans regia. Next base: position 11,709,041 of record NC_049903.1, read on the forward strand.
TGTCATTTTTGTAGTGCGTGTGTGACATGCATGCCGTTTTTTTGTTTCTACTCATTTTCCAGTCCTTTCACGTAATAATTTTGAAAATGACGCATTCAAATCAGTACCGTTGTTAATTTTGTACGTACGTATGTGGAAGATCAGTGCTGTTGTTATATTTGCAGTATGGATACATGTGGGTCCAAGCAACTTGACGTACCCCTAGCTACCTAAAGGCACACGATTTATATATATACCTGGCTGATTAATGTTCTCAAGCAATGACAGCTGAAGCACGTTAGACGTTTGATAAATGCCTAAGGCCATTAATGGATTAAAACGTAGCCGCAGCTCAATCGGATGCCAGCTTGCTAGCTCTAAGTTCGTCCTCATGGCTGGTCTGAGGCTTTGCCAGTAAAGGTTGGTGTATGTCACCTGCATGCATGCATGCCGCCAAAGGAGTCAGCTGCTGAGGATCAAGCTGCAGTGATCTCATAGGAGGGTTTACGGAAGACCATGAATATTATTAATGTACGATGGATCGAGTAATGTGTGGTTATCACTTTGACACGGTCGCAATCTCTTATAATATTACTATTCATAATAGAAGGAAATCGGTATCCTGGAAACGTGTGGTGATCAGCTAAAGAATGGCCGGCTAGCTAGCTAGCCAATTTCATGCATGAATAAATTTGGCTCGACACTGTCACACGTACGTATAGCCTCGATCGAAATAATTGTGGTGGGCAAATTTTCAGCCATGCATTATATAGTTTCCACGTTATCGATATTAGGAAGCAAGTTGGCACTGTGGCACATGCATGCAACTATATATATAATATATATATATATATATATATATATATATGACATGGAAATGTTGGAGAGTTCAGTTGAATTTAAATGCCAGACCTAAGGACCGAAGAACAATGCACGTACGTACATTTTGCATTATTATTATTTGTTGATCAAGCGAAAAAGATGGGAGTAGAGTGGGCCGGGTACTTAAACACATGCTTAAGATCAGCACATACGTACATGCATGCAATATTACACGATTTATCAAATTCGTCGTATGTGTGTGGAAAAGAACACTAGCACACGCACCGTCGAGTGATTCTCAATACATTTGTTTTGGATTTGTCAAAAAGAACAAAACCTGAAAGGTCCGTTAATGGCGGTAGTACGTACAATATATATAATGATCTAATGCTACTGATAAATTTTACTGTACGCAGTATAACCTTTCCAAAAGTTAGTGGAAGGAAATACTAGATTAATTAATCGTTAATGTTTATTGGTTTTCTAAAATGTCGACCGGAGCAGTACGTCTGTAAAGACGAACCGCCCTATATATACTTGGACTGGGGGCAGCATAGGCTTTGCACTATATATCACTAAAACGTCATACATATGCTGAATTAATTAATTAGTAATTAATTTTTTTAATTAATTAGAGATCGATAAAGATCGACTAGTGGGACAAAGATAAAAATGAAGGGTCAACTCCTAAACAATATTGCAGAAGACCCAAGTGGGTCATGATCATGTAATAGTTTTTAATGGCACTATATATATATATATATATATATATATATATATCGATCCCTCATCGTCTCCGGCCTTCAACTCGTTTGTCTAATTTGTTTGAGTGGATCAACTATCAACTAGCGAAGCAAATAAAGCTGATGATCAATAAGAGAGAGACCGAAGAGTTCACAGATTGTGACATGTGGGATATATATATCCATTATTAAATTAAACCATTACCAATTAATTTATAATTAGGCAATTCATGTCTTCTTTTAGCATAATAATGGACTGATTGTGTTTGGTTGATGTCGTAAATTAGCCGCTAATGTTAGGTGGATGATCTTTTACATATATTAATATTTGACCGACAACAAGCAACGTACGTCTGCACATGCACTTCGTTATTTTTCTTTGGGTAATTTAATCGATCTGTGTTTTGTCAACGTCCACTAGTACCTAAGATTACTTATAGTAGGGGGGGGATTAAGGATTAAGGTTATCACTTTTCTGGGTTTTATTGTATATGCTTATCCTTACAACATGGTTGCTAGTTTCCATCATCAAACTGATCAAGTGGAGAAAGTGGCCACTCTATCTCCAGTACTGCCCTGATCTCTATCTCCTTTATCTAAATTAGCTTTGATTAAATCAAGTAGCAAAATTAATTAATTAATCAAAGACATTCCTCAATGCATTCAAGACCTCCCCATTATTATTAGATCGGCAAAGGGAAGTCAACAGACTGTACTATACTTCTGTGTGAAAATACATGTAATTCTGCCCCCACAAAGTCTGTTATTAATTGTAGGTTAATTATACCATTCCAACTTAACATGACATTATATTATATAAATACTGTCAGGAGAAGTACTGGCCTGTGTGTGTGTGTGTGTGTTTATATATATATTTAGAAACGAATATATATATATATATATATATATATGTATGTTGGTGACTATTTTTTTTTGGTTCGAGGCCGAAAGAGGTTCTACAGAGAAGGTTATAAATGGTAGAAGCATGCGTCATTGAGTTCGTCATGGTCCATAGATTTCGGGGACCAGACCATGAAACACTCTCTCTCTCTCTCCACTTTATAGAGCGTGAAGACCGATCAGGCAGGGACGTGTGTGCTCCACTTCAAGCTCTTAAGCTATATATCTATCTACATGCATGGGAAGCGGGGACCTGTGCGCCGCTTCCACATACACAAACACACGCAGAGAGAGAGAGAGAGATGAGAGATCCCATTGCCTGAGATTTAGGCCCTTTAATTTGTCAGGGCGAAGCTACACCTGCCAACCAATAATGGGCCCTTGTCGACTCAGACACAACCAATTACTGCGTTCCATTCATTTTCAGTATTATAGTTTAGTTTATGTCTCTCTCTAGCTTCTTTCTCTCTAGATAAACTTTGATGGATTTCTTTTTCATTTCTAGTGGATGGTGCGACCTTTTCCTTGGAGTTTTGCTTGCTTCTTCTCATCTTTTAGTCCAAAAACCACATGGGGTTTCACGTGAAGTCCATGAGGATTTGGGGCTATATATATATGAGGTTTATCCCATTTCATGGTATATATGGACAGGACAGAATTGCTTTAAAATTTTGCACTGATATCTATATTTGACATTAAATCTTCAATAATATTCTTAATTAAACGGCCTGAAGCTGATCACAACGAGAGGAGCATTAATTAATAGTGGATGAAGAAATTATACTCCCTCGTGAGATATGACAAGTTTATCCGACAATTCGGAACCCTACTACGGCATGATCTATATATCTTTCACTTTAATTCTGGATCAACAAAACGCGCAGTACTCTACACACACATGTACACACTCTTTCTGCTTTATGTATGGAACTAGTTGCTTTTAATTATAAGGTGGATAGCTCCCCCCCCCTACTATGGTTCTATACATGGCCAATCAACATAGATACTCAAAAGGAAAAAAAGGAAGAAAAATAATGAAAAATTATGTTTATCATCCTTACATCATACACCACAAATAATTTTTTATTTTTATTTTTTTTTTCTTACCAAATATATGGTATATGGATGATGATCAGTAGAAGAAATCAATTAGTTTAAAAAGAATAAAACTAAAAGATTTAAAATAAATAAAAATAAGTGTAATGTGTGCTGTATGGAGATGATGAATAACAAAGCTCAAAAATAATATATGAAGCCCCCATTACCGATTGCCAGAATTATGCCCACCAAATCAAGCCACTTAATTAATTACGTCAAAAGATAAAAAACACAGTTTGTACTAATTCTAAACTATCACCTAGCTAGCTATATTGCAACATGTTTCGTTCGGAATATCATTTTATTCTTAAATTATAAAAAAAAATTGTAATGTTCCATTCGTTAATCACTATAAAATAAAAGACTTTTTGCGGCCATCTATATCGCAAGAAAAAGTGGGTTTTCTCGCCGCAGTAGATCTTCGTCGGCGAATTTTTTCCACCGCGTGTTCACCGCAAATACTTCATCTGGGATAGATTCTTATGGTGAAATGCGTTTTCACCATTGATAAGATAAGATAGAATTTGAGGCGATTTTCATCACTGCAAATTGTGTCAAAAAAACAATTGTCAAACATGGTTGGTTATTACTGCAAAAACTTTGTCCAACGAGTTTTTATCTCTGAAAATCGTCTTTTGCAAAATAAAAATAAAAATAAAAAATACTAGGAAGACAGTATCACAACCTCATGATATGCTAGCATCATAAATGCATGACAGAATTTGTAGGAAACATATTTCAGCTCCACCTAAATAAAGTTTATATGACGTCCTTTACTACCAGTCCATCACATGGTCATGTCTGCAACACAGTGAAATACAAAGCGATCAATATTATTCAGCAAACATCGATTGTAGACATAAGATACTCTAAAGTTTATTTGTCCATACCCATCATTAATATTATTCAGCAAACATCAATTTAAGTTTCTATCCAAAGAATCCTGCATTCACAGTGATAGTAACATATGAGCATTTTAGTATAAGGATCCGACATTCATAATGATAGTCTGATATTCAATATTGAGAATTCTAAAGCTATTTAGAATGTTTATTGATTAACAAGTTGGACTAAAATTATAGTGTGAAGCCTAACCAATAGTAATAGTTGTATAAATTGGACACAAGTTTTCAATACTAATTTTCAAAATACTAACACGTACCAGGACAAAACATGAGCTAGGTACATGTCTCCAAGTGGCCATTGCTGATCCCATGTCCATACATGCCCATCACGTGTAAGTACCAAAGAGTGAGTACCTCCAACAGGTACCTATGGACTAGAATCCTATTAGATGAGACTCATAACGCAAGTATATGAGACTCATACAACAATAGTCTATCTTAAGAAGCATTGGAAACAATCTGATATTAATACTTCATGAATATTCTTAACTAGAAGAAGAAGAAGAAGAAGAAGAAGATTCTTGAAGCATAGAGTCTCTTACCTCAGGTACATCAAATGTAGACATAAGATACTTAATGCATGTTGGATAGAGACCATGGGTCCATTTAATTTGTCTAGCGACAAAACTTTATATCTTTGCTTCAAAATGTGATTATCAACTAAAATAAACATTCAGGGTCAGAATATATATATATAGCATTAATAATACAAATGGTTCGCAATCATCAACATGAAATTATTAGAAAAACCCAACAGAAAATCGAAGAAGATACCTGGAACCACATGATGGACATGTTCCTACTTCCTAGCCCCAAAAAACCAAACAACCAAAAAAGAAAGCATAATTGACATGAGGATGCATTAGATCAGAATTTGTACAAGAACAGTAAAACGCAGGCTGAATACTTATCTAAAATGAGTATTAACGTTTGTAACTGACTTTTTAAGTCATATTTATATATTCACTATTATGAATGAAATGTGATCTTTATTCTAAAAAAAAAATAAAAATAAATTGAGACTCTAATTACCACAGCATTTTAAGTTAGTAAGCGGGTTCTCTCCTATTCAAATTGATTATATAAACTAAGATCATCAATTTGTGTTTAAAACTTTTGTAACCATAATGGACAGTTCATATTACATATATATATATATATATATATATATATATATTGGAAAGACGCAAAAAATTGAAATAAACATTATCTACAAATGTTTAAATGAAAACATAAATCAATAAAGGGAGAACAAATACTTGACGAGAAAGTGAAAGAGCATGATATTGCATATGAGGGTTGCGGTCGAGGTCCCTAAGTACCACCATGCAAGCCCTCCCTCTCCTTCATTTCTTCTTATTTTCCCTTATTTTCTCTTGGATTTCATTCATTATTACATTAAAAGAAAACTGAAAAAAGAAAAGGAAAACCATTTTGTTACTCTAGTCGTAAATCGGTCATTATAAAAAGAATTCCCATCAATTCAAGAAAAAAAAAACTAAATTAAACCAAAAATGATCAATGAAAGCTACCCCTTATCCTTGCTCAGGTAGAGATCCCCTGCATACAAAGACAACGCTGAGAGAGAGAATTAGGGCAAAATCGAGAGTACCCTAATAGATGAAAAAAGAGATCAAAATAAAGAGGGAAAAAGCTTACTACAATGGAGATCGAGTGGAGGATATGGTAGTTGACCTTGGGATGTGGTGGCTCGACAGTGGGCACTGCCTAATCAAGGAACCAAAGAAAGGGTGGGGCCGAGTGAAAGTCAAGGTGAGAGAGAGAGAGAGAGAGAGAAAGAGAGAGGATTGAAAGTCTCATTGGCTTCCATCAATGGCGGTGGCACGACAGGGGGAAAGCAGCAAAAACTTGAGAGAATGTAGAGAGAGAGAGAGAGAGAGAGAGAGTATCTGGCTGGGGAACAAAGAAAGAAGGAGAAAAATAGTAGTCTTTCTATGAAAGACTTTTGTTGCTGCAAAAATTCTTATCTGTGGCGGCTTTAGCACTTGCCGCAACGAAAATGCGGCCACAATTAAAATGTGGCCGCAAAAAGGAAAGCCTTCCATGATATATGGGCATTTTGCGATGGATTTATTTGTGACGATAAAATGTCACTCCAAAAAGAGTATTTTGTGGCGAATTCCTGGATCGCCATCACGAAAATGTGGCTATAGTAAAATGAGGCTTCTTGCATGGAAAGGTTACTCACCGCAATTGTTTTTGGCAACGACATTTTATTTTTTTATTTTTTTTGTAGTGAATACACAATTAATCATGAGATTACGCTGCCACGACCCATGACAACTATTTTTTTCATCTTAATGATACTATTATAACTATATAGAAATATATATATATATATACACACACGCTACACACTTCACACTCACACCCTCCACATAAATCATCTTTGACCTAGGACTAAGATTGCTGCATTCCAGACAGCCTCTCTATTATGCTCAAGAATGCCACCGTCTAGCTGTAGCCTCCTCCCCAAAGTCAAGCCTCTCCCTGTGGCCATCCCTGCACCACCACCACCGAAGGGTAACTCCACTGCCAAGCTTTTCCATGCCACAACCCCACACAAGAAGCTCCCCCTTGCACGACCTTAGCCACAACAGCAGGTTGTTGCCGTTGAGAACACCGTTCCCGCTTGAAGTCCAACAACCATTTCTCCTAGCATCAACCATGGGACCACCTTGGAAAAGTCGCGCAACACCCCCCAGTCACTGCCATGAACGAGCTCAACCTGAGATGCAACCTTGTGTCACGTCCCATGGCGTCGCTACACCAGATCACCCACTGCACAACAGTGCCACGGGAAGACTGAGAGTCACTCTGCCGTAGAAACAACCCACAGCCACGGCAAACGTGCAAACCACCAGGATAGTCGCCCAACAAACCACCACCACCACCACCACCACCACCCTTGCTCCTTCACAGCACCCTACACGTTGGAAACCACCACACTCAATCTCACGGAAGACCCATATTTTTGCTCCTCAAAACAGAGCACCTACTTCTCCATCGTGAGTCACTGCAAACCACCATCACCAAGAGTCAAACATGTCGAAAACTGCACAGAATCCGTCGCCAAAAGCTTCACGTCGCCCCCAGACCGTCCCACTCCTTCTCGCTATCTCACGGTGAGCTCTCTCTCTCTCTCTCTCTCTCTCTCTCTCTCTCTCTCTCTCCCTCCGTTCTCCCTCCCCCTCTCATCACTCTCTCTTTCTTTCAGTGCTCTTCCACCTTATTGACCACCACAACCATCGCCTAGTCCCTTGCTCCGCCGCATGCCTGCTTCCCTCTCGTTAAGCCTCAGACGTACCACCCCTCTCTAGTGTTTGCCTTGTTTTCAAAATAGGAAAGATTTCTTTGGTCTCTCGTAAAGCTTAGCATAGAGTAGAGTAATTTTTTATAAAATTACACTCACGCCCTTTGAGTTACAAGCCAAAGTTTGAACTTGTATTTTTATGTTGGGCGTGATTTATACCATGGGCCTCAATTGGTTTGCAGAAAATTAGTATAATATTTTTAGTAGGCCTAGTCTCACTATATATTAGTATAAAAATTTTATTTTACAATTAATGTATTAGTCGGAGGAATTAGATGGATAACGATGAAATTTGAGAAGTAATGATATTTTAGGGTTAACAGAATTTAAGCATTTAGGAAAAATATGTTATTTTGGGATTTTAGTTTTAAGTAATCGAAATACGTGTTTGATCGAAAATTTACGAAAACTACGTGACTATTTAATAGGTGAAGATTAATATTTGCTCGGCACTGTTGCGAGAAAATTCTGAAAAGTTAAAAAGTCCAGTAAGCGGAGTTCCTATGCTAGACTTTGTATAAAAGAAAATGAACTGAGATCGATTTTGGAAAATATGCAAGTTTTGTTATGAAAAGAAATTAATTTGAAACAACCTCAGTTATTTGTTCTGAATTACTTATGAAACTTTGTATAAGAAGAAAGCATTTTCTTTCATGATTGGTGTAGATATGAACTTATTTTTGGCAATTCTATTTTTGAACTGTGCAAAATGGAGCGAATATGAAAATTTATGCATAATTATATGATTATGATATGATTTTGTTGTGTTCTGAATATGTTTTATACTCTGATATGGTATGATGTGACTTCTAAAAATCTCTGGCACGACATTCAGTATCTGTGTTGTTCTGACATTACCACGGGTGTAAAACTGTGACCTCTGTTTGGGTTAATACCAATTTTTCTATTTCCGGTGCACCCACTTGGAAGCCAAAGTGGTTTTGTGCGTAGTCTTTCCTGTGTGCACATTCGGGACTCCAAGAATGAGTAAGGGGTAGATTTCACATTCTGTTTCTACTCGGTTGGTTGTCGGGATTTGCACAACCTATCACGGGGGTTAAACATGAAATCCTGTTCTGATGTGATGTTTCAGTTATGCTATGCCAAATGAATCTTGAATAAGAATATTTTTGAACTTTTGTTCTTATATTTTTAATAACATATTCTAATTAAGCATTTTGAAAATAAAAATATTTCATTTTACGTTCTGAACTCTGTAAATACTCATGTTTACATACTAGTATATGTTCTATGATTACCGAGTTGTTGATAACTCACCCCTATCTCCACAATATTTTTCAAATAATTTTAATGTCTCAGTTGGAAGTCAAGAGTAGAAAATATTAGCAATGTTTGATGGTCATAGAGGAATAAGTATCAAAGGATATAATTATTTATTGGAGAGTCTTATTTAGTGGATTTATTATTTTATGTTATTTCGATATTTTGAGTCATGGATATTTTTTGAGTTTTTGTGAAGATTTTAATTTATTTTATTGAGGTATTTCTTTGGCGTCTTAATGGATGAACATATATTTTTGATTTTGAATAAATAAGTTTGTATTTTATGAAGAATTTAGAATATATAAATATGTACTGGAAGATAATTTTAGATTATAAGAATTAATTTTCTGCACATTTAAGATGGAGCGTTACAGTACAATATGCTATTTAAAGAAAAATAATATTTCTATATTGGTGATCGATACATGAGTTTCACTCTTAGATCACAAGTACATTTATAATTACGCTGTACTTTTTGATTATCACTTGGAATGATTGAGTGGTTATCACAGCATGCAATATGCATCAATGTAAAAGATCAATATTGTATGTGCGTAATTTTGATCCCCCGGCCAGTACTCCGCATGCGATATAAATCAACGCGTACGCCGTATACATTAACTTGGACTGAACAATATATAGTTTTGGCTGCGATGATTAATCAACGTACGTATACACCATATATATAATAATATACAAGACATGCTTTTATGAATTTTCAATAGTTCAGTGTGGTCAACGTTTCCAACTGGTCCTGGCTTGAAATTCAACGCTGGGATTGCGTGGGGGAATATATATTTTTCATATATCTTGCCTATACTTAAAAGCATCTATAACATCTACAGTAATAAACAGTAACCGTAAACAATAATTATCTTCCTCCTCACGTTCCTCTCTGCCTCCGCCTCCCTCTGATCTATCCTCATAGAAACCCACGGCAAAATAATCACAAAAACTCACAGCAAATCACCACACAAATAGTACAAAATCAAAAAATCATCTCACAAATCACCAAATCAACACAGCAAAATCATCACAAAAACTCACGGTAAAATCATCACAAAAACTCACGACAAATCACTACACAAATACCACAAAATCAAAAAATCACCGCACAAATAACCAAATCAACACACAAGTTTCACACAGATCACAAATCAACGCACAAGGAGAAACCAAATCACCACAAAATCACCAAAAAAATACAACAAAATCAAAAAATCACCACACAAATCACTAAATCAACATACAAAATTCCACACAAATCACAAATCAACACACGGGGAGAAACCCGTGCGTGTAGAGGAAGAGAGAAGGCTATGGGCTTCGACCTGTTGTGGCGGGAGAGAGAGAGGTCTGTGGGGACGAGCTCGGCGGGCTGCTGGTGGTGGTACGGTGTCGTAGGGGTGGCTAACGGCGGCCGTACGGGGAGAAACCCGTGCGTGTAGAGGAAGAGAGAGAGCTACGAGCTTCGGCCTGTTGCGGGGGCAGAGAGAGAGGTCGTTGGGCACGAGATCGGCATGGGGAAGGTCGCCGGTCACTGGGCTTGGTGGTGGCGCAGTAGCGGCGGCCGGTTGCGCTGGGCGGAGCCGAGGAGAAGACATCGAGAGGGAGAGAGGCGTGCGGCTGGAGGGAGGGAGGAGAGAGAGGGAAGAGGGAAAGTCAAATAAAAAGTTAGGTTTTTGAGATTTTAAATCTCAACCATTCATTTTCAATCCTCATTAATCCAACAGTGAAAATTAAAACATTAAAAATAAACTATGAAGATTAAAACATTAAAAATAAATTAACTTAAAATAGATAATTGCAATAGAAATTCAACTTTAATTTATAAAATATTAATATTTTATCATTAAATAAATGATAGAGTTTTGTTAAATATTTTTAAAAGAGTAAAATCATATAAATAATTAGAATTTTTAATATAATTTAAATCTCATAATATTTTTAATTAATTAAAATCATTTAAATAAAATGATTTTCTATCATTATAATATTTTTGAATTTTTCAAAATAGAAGAGACTTACTTTAGTGATGAAAAAATGTGAGAACAATATAGAAATAAAAGACTCTGTATTCTTTTAGTGCTCCCCGGATCATTGAGTAGTATGGTTGAATTCTACAATTCATATATTGCAAGTGAGGGGAAAAGAAAACTTTTTGGGATTTAAATATAACATTTCATCATAACTCTCCAAATTAGATCCAATGATGAAAATTTAAATACTGATTTAAATTAATTTAAAATATATAATTAACATATAAATATCATATCATAAATAAACTATCAAATTTAATTTATAAAATACTAATCTTTCATCATTAAATAAATGATGAAATTTTGTTAAATATTTTTAAAAAAGTAAAACTATATAAATAATTAAAATTTTAACATAATTTAAATATGAAAATATTCTTAATTAACTAAAAGGAACTGCTACTGCTATCAAAAAAGTAGCTCGAAAATGTGTCCTGAATATGTATTTCACTTTTTTATTTTTCTTTTTTTTTTATGTATATTTTTAATCATCATAAATATTTTTTAAAAAAATAAAAAATTTACAACATCATTAAAAAACACTTCCTTAATCACTAGGTTAAAAAAAAAAAAATTAGGCAAACGTCTTTAGACGTTATACTACCGCTAGTGTGTATATATATATATATATATATATATATATATCAATCGTCACAAGTTGAAAAGAGTGCAGGGGCAGTTGTACGCAGAATCGTTTGGGTATCAACGTACATGACCTTATTAATGAGTTTATAGGAAAAAAAGAAGAAGTAAGAGTAGTGATACACAGATCATACACATGTATAGATTGCCTAAGAAATGGACATGGTACGGTGCCATGCATTGGTGCCAGTGAATCTTTCTCCGTACCTCTATAAAATTGTTAAGTATATGTTTCACACCGCCAACTACATGAATGACTTATAATGAATAAAGGAGTGGCACTGGTTGCCTTGTGGAGTCTAATTCGATAAGTCAGTATAGGAATATGAGAATAAATGTATGTAAAGAAGAAGATAATCAAATTAAGTTTTTGTTACCTCTTGTAGGCTATTTATAGAGTTTTTTTTTTTAAACAAAGGAGGGCGGAACCTCCGGCACTTTATTAAAAATTATCTCACTTATGGCGGAGGAAAACCTTATATACTAGAGATTTAAAACTTTACAATAACAATGAAACTCCAAAAAAGTAAAATAAAAACCTAACAAGCTTACGAAACACTAAAATCTAACATGTAGTAGACCAGCCTTATCCAACCTAAGAATACCTCTCAATTTACAAGGCAAAGAAACAAAATCAACAAACGTATTATTGTGACCTTCCTCTCCCCTCCGAGCGAGGAAATCCACCGCATTATTCTCTTCCTGAAATTGATGTTGAATGTTGAAATGCACATCCCTTAATGAGACCAAGAGTTCCTCCCAATAATCCCTTAAGTACCAAGTCGTGCACTTGTGACAAGCTAGTCAAGAAACCACCAAACTGGAATCACTCTCAATAACAATCTGGTTGAAACCCAACTCTTTACATAAAGAGGTACCATCAATTAATGCTCTCAATTCAGCCTCATTATTCGTACCCTGCCGAAACAACGAGGAGAAAGCCCCTTTGAAATTACCATGATGATCGCAAATTATACCTCTTCTACCACAACTCCCCGGGTTGCCTCGACAACTCCCATTAGAAGTCTGAGTCTATCTTCTATTAAGAGTTTGGGTTCGTTCTTGACTTTATCTCTTAGTTAAAATTGTGGGGGCTCAAATATCCATTCATGTTATCCCGCTAATTTTCTTTGTGCTGGCACATGGGAAATTAAATACTTTGCATTCTCTATATTTGCCTTTTACCCCGCTGGCTCGTGGGCTTCTCTGCTTGCTTTTGTTTTCCCCTTCTCCGCTGAGGGTCTATACTAGTTAGTGTATGGGTGTCTCCACGCCCTTGTAAAGTCTTAGAAGGCTTTGAGAATCTTCAAGTTCATAATTTGTAAAATAAATTTAGAAAATTGGTCACTGGTTTTTCGTTCGATCCCTGGTTAGTTGTTCGATCTTTGGTTTTCTATTTGTTTCGTACTAAGCGGTGAGGGCTCAGCTTGGAGAGAGAGGCGGAAGATGTACTCGACCACATTAGGTGTGAGTGCAGAGCTCAATTTTGAGTTTGTTTATTTGTGTGAATATTTGCTTGAGAGATTGTTTATTGTCAGCGAAAAGTGAGTATTTCCATGATTGGTTTTTGTGTGTATTTTTGTGAATGTTTTTGCTTTTGTTGGTAGTAGTGGATTTCCTATCCCTTGGTGTAAATTGCTGTTGTGTTCTTGTTTTGTTGTTGGTGTTTGCTGGTAGTAACCTGCGCTTAAGTGATTAGGGAGCCCATCGACTCATTCTCGAAGGAAACCCACGCAAGGTAGTTGTGGAGCTCGGTGGCTCATTTCTAAAGGTAACTTTGGAGAGGGTAGTGTGGTCTTCTAACCTCCACGTCTGTTCGATGGCGATCTTTGGAGAGGGTCATGTGGTTTTTTGACCTCCACGCCTGTTCGATGGCGAACTCTAGAGAGGTTGGACCTGGGCGGCGCCATACATGGAGGTGGCTGACAGCATGTTGGCCATGCACGGGGATCCTCGCAGGGGGCATGTAGGTGCGCTAGGCCATGCACATTACGTGCTTGTGCATGGGATATGTCGTGGATGTACCCGCATTGTGTTGATGGTTGTGAGTGCCACCATAGCGGCAACAGAGGACGCCAGAGGTTCACGATGTGGCCATGAATGGCTCTACAAGCTCACAGATGGGTTGGTTTGGCAAGCGTGTTGTGGCATCGGCACCAAGTAGCTCCTACAATGTGCTTTCGTGGTGGTGGTGAGGCTGATGACGAGCTAGGTGGTGGTTGTGGGTGAGGATCACTGCAACTGTGATAAAAAGCGCCGAAGCTCCACGGCGTGGCTGTGGGCGACACCACTAGCTCACGGTTGGGCTGGGATGGCAAGCATATTGTGGTGTCGGTGCTAAGCAGCTCCTACGACTTGCTTTCGTGGTGGTGGCGAGGCTGACGGCGAGCTAGGTGGTGGTTGTGGTCGAGGATCACTACGACGGCGGTAGAAACCGTCGAAGCTCCACGACGTGGTTGTGGGTGGCACCACAAGCTCATGGTTGGACTGGGATGGCAAGCATATTGTGGTGTTGGTGCTAAGCAGCTCCTACGGCATGTTTTCATGGTGGTGGTGAGGCTGACGGCAAGAAAAGCCACCATGGTCGGAGATCATACCGTCGATGACAGAAACCTCCGATGAGCTAGGTGGTGGCTGGCCCTTTGGGATGCACGGCAATGTGCATGCTTTGCCCATGCTATGCTCGACGTGACTGGCACCCATGGTCGAGGAACCACCCCACCGTGATTTCTTACAGGTGGTGGTTAGAGGTGGCTCCACCAGCTTACGGACACCGGTGTGTGGGCCTCTGACTACTTGTTGCTCTCTGCTCGTACTGTGCATGGCGTACACTATGCTCTACTGCGGTGAATGATCAGCAGAAGGCTCCACCGTCGTTGTGTTTCCCCATGAAGGGCAGACGTCTTCAAGCCTCGCCGTGCTACAGGGGTGGTGGCTGCAAGTACTAACTCCAGCATTTTATGTGCACTGTGCATGTTGCATCGCAGAGTGCTTGCAGCACTTGCACATTGCATGCTGCGTGCACCCTCCCCGCCTCTTATTTTTCTTATTATTTGCTACAGTGTTAGAGTGTAAACAACAAGAGAAATAACAAAGTTGAAGGGATCTTATTTGATTTTTTTTTTTTTACAAGGACTTCATGAGTTGCGGAATTCTCCTACTCTCATTTTCGGTATTAAGAAATTACGATTTGTGTGTGATCACGTAGTAGTTGGCATGTGAAAATCATGTTTAAGTCTGAGAGGATCTAATAGACAGAGCCATTGTTAAGACGTGTTTCACACCGCCAGCCACACAAATGACCTGCAACGAATAAAGGGGGGCACTAGTTGCCTTGTGGAGTCTCCGATACCAAAGTCAATATAACAATATGAGAGTAAATATATGTAAAGAATAAATGAATCAAGTTAAGTTTTTGTTACTTTTTGTAGAATATTTATAGAGGTTGTTTCCTTGGAGTGATAGAGTTCAATTTGCTTTGTGAAATATTTTTCTTTGAAAAGTCTAAGGGTACGTTTGGGTAGTGAGAATACATTAAATTCTTTGAAGTGTTGTGAATGTTTGTGAATAGTTATGAGTAGAGATTATAGTGAGTTTGTGGATCCTATTGAGAATATTTTGAGTTGTTTGGATGTGTGAAATATGTTGAGTTGTTGACTTTTGAATAGGTAGTTGAAAAGGTATGGGTCCCATAAATATTATAGTGATTTTATTTTTAGTAATAAATATTATAGTGATTTTATTATAGTGATTTTTTAATATTAATAAATATTGTAGTGATTTTATTTTATTTTTATATATAATAATGATAAATATTATAATGATTTTATTTTTAATTTATAAATAATAGTGATAAATATTATAATGATTTTATTTTCATATATATAATAGTGATAAATATTATAGTAATGTTATTTTTTATTTATATATTATAGTGATTTTATTTTTTATTTATATATTAGAGTGATTTTATTTTTTTATTTATATATAATAGTGATTTTATTTTTTATTTATATATAATAGTGATAAATAGTGATTTTGTTTTTTATTTATATATTATAGTGATTTTATTTTTTATTAATATATTATAGTGATTTTATTTTATATTTATATATAATAGTGATAAATATTATAGTGATTTTATTTTATATTTATATGTAATAGTGATAAATATTATAGTGATTTCATTTTTTATTTATATTTAAGAGTGATAAATATTATAGTGATTTTATTTTTTATTTATATTTAATAGTGATAAATATTGTAGTGATTTTATTTTTTATTTATATATAATAGTGATAAATATTGTAGTGATTTTATTTTTTATTTATATATAATAGTGATAAATATTATTAATTTTAATTTTAATTTATATATAATAGTGATAAATATTATAGTGATTTTATTTTTTATTTATATTTAATAGTCATAAATATTATAATGATTTCATTTTTTATTTATATTTAATAGTGATAAATATTATAGTGATTTTATTTTTTATTTATATTTAATAGTCATAAATATTGTAGTGATTTTAATTTTAATTTTTATTTAATAGTGATAAATATTATAGTGATTTTAATTTTTATTTATATATAATAGTGATAAATATTATTGTGATTTTATTTTTTATTTATATATAATAGTGATAAATAGTGATTTTATTTTCTATTTATATATAATAGTGATAAATATTGTAGTGATTTTATTTTTTATTTATATATAATAGTGATAAATATTATAGTATTTTTTTATTTTTATTTAATAGTGATAAATATTATAGTGATTTTATTTTTATTTATATATAATAGTAATAAATATTATAGAATGTTTGTGAATAGTTATGAGTAGAGATTGAAGTGGGTTTGTGGGTCACATTGAGAGTATTTTAAGTTGTTTAGCATGTGGAGTATTTCCAAAATTACGGGAATACTTGAAAAGTGCTGAGGTATGTTAACTACACAAACGTAGCCTAAGGATATGTTTGGGTATTGAGAATATTTGAGAAGTGTTAAGAATGTTTGTGAATAGTTATGAGTAGAGATTTGAGTGAGTTTGTGGGTCCCATTCAGCGTATTTTGAGTTATTTGGTTGTGTGAAGTATGTTGAGCTATTGATTATTGGATAGGTAGTTGAAAAATGCGTGGGTCCCATAAATATTATAGTGATTTTATTTTTAGTAATAAATATTATAGTGATTTTATTATAGCGATTTTTTAGTATTAGTAAATATTATAGTGATTTATTTTTTATTTATATATTAGTGATAAATATTATAGTGATTTTATTTTTTATTTATATATTGTAGTGATTTTATTTTTTATTTATATATAATAGTGATAAATATTATTGATTTTAATTTTTATTTATATATAATAGTGATAAAAATTATAGTGATTTTATTTTCTATTTATATATAATAGTGATAAATATTATAGTGTTTATTTATATTTAATAGTGATAAATATTATAGTGATTTCATTTTTTATTTATATTTAATAGTGATAAATATTGTAGTGATTTTATTTTTATTTATATATAATAATAATAAATATTATAGAATGTTTGTGAATAGTTATGAGTAGAGATTGAAGTGCGTTTGTGGGTCCCATTGAAAGTATTTTAAGTTGTTTGGCATGTAGAGTATTTCCAATAGTACAAGAATACTTGAAAAGTACTGAAGTATGTTGGCTACCCAAACACAGCCTAAGTCTATCTCCTATTAGGAGTCTGAATCTCTTCTTGACTTTATCTCTTAGTTAAAATTATGGGGCTCAAATATTCCTTCCAGAAGTATTTTTCCAAAACTAATGGCTAGCAAGAAGTTAATTGGATACGTAATGCAAAGTTAACCCAACAATTAACTTAAGACAGCAAAAAGCGATTTCAGATACCAAACTCTCATTCCACTTCTATCCCATTTTGATGATTAGTGACATTATCCATCAACCATCGAATTTTTTCTTTAAATAAGGATATGGATCGATGTTGCAAAAGTGATCCAAAAGTGATATAAAGTATCATATTGTACAAAAATATATAATCTATTTTCATTAAATGATATATTATATTAGATAATAAATTAAAAGAGAATCAGGATGATCTTGAAGATTATTTAAAAACAAAGGATGTTGATGATCTAGACTGTTTATTTAATTAAAATAACTATAACATGCATTCACATGATTAACTACAGTAGAAAATATCAACTCATATATATCATGACTTGCTGGTGGGTACGTAGAAGACGAGTGAAGCGAATTAGAATTTTGCAATAAAAATGAAACTCCTTTAGCCCCTTACGTGACGTTGCCTAGCTAGCTTTAATTAAGTTGATTGACTAGACGTGTGTGTGTGTGTGTATTGTCGATTGAAATCATGTGGTAAGTCCTATTTGGGAAAGGTTGTAGATCACTTACTTTTTACTAGTACTAATTTCTTAATTTCTCTCAAGTACTAGTGAATATTTTACTTTGATGAGCAGTTTTCGTTTTATGCAGAAAACTCCACCGACCGTAGTACCATATTATCTTTCGTCACATAGAAAACATGGCCACTTCTATAATTGTCTAACCCCCACTATCTATCTTTCGATCTCATCTAAGAAAGATGTGCAAGATGATAAAACAGCCATGATTAAAAATGTCTTCTTTTAATATCGATGTGGGGCTCAGCTGCTTCATTTTGTCTTCCTGCTAGTCTTTTCTAATAATTTATTAGATAGTGCTACTGGGACCGATATGTAAATATATATTTTTTTTTTATTTTCCTTTTTTTTAAATTACTTTTTACACAATTTTAAATATTTTTAAAAAATAAAAATATATATTCATTCACTAATATTCACTTTTTTAATTATTAAGTAAAAAAAAATTAAAAATTAAAAATTATAATATTGAGATTTTCTAGTATGCTTATATTTTTATTATTGGAATTATAATTTTAGACCTTTACTCATATTTGTTATTTTATGATTTGTAATATTGGTTTTATTATATGTTAAAATTTGAAAAATGTTGATATATATTTTTTAAGATATTGTGGTTATTAATAAATATAAATTTTAATTTTTATATAAAATTATGTTAATTAGGTCAAATGAATTATGTATTTTAGTTCAACCCATTTACATGAAGTAAACAAATTTAAATGAGTTGGATTAAGATTTGGAAGTTGACATATTTAACATAACGAGTTGAGTTAAGATTGATCTATATAGTTGAATGTTCATAAGTTAACACAACACAAATGTGATCTAAAAACACAATCATTTGCCACCCCTATTATATATCAATATAACAAGATAACAATTCATAAATTCCAGCTTGGTTTGTTTAGCACGTAAAATCATCTCAATTTATATTATTTAGTTTTATTTAATTATTATAATTTTTTTTAAATTTATAAATAAAATATAATAAATAATATCAAATCTTAAAATTTGAAAATAAAAATAATATTTTAATTAATTTTTAATTTCCATCTTATCTAATCTAAATCACGCGCACGCGCACGTCGGTAGGTGTGGTCAAAGGATAGTCTCGACTGTTCCTATATATTATGAAGATAGAACCTACTCAATCAATTCACATGACAAGATATTGCATTGTCCTAATATTTTATTTTATTTTATTTATTTATTGATTTATATGACATGCTATTCTGAGCCGTTAAATCGCATGCATTATTGTTCAATTCTCTGTCATCTGAAAGTCCTGCTTTCAATTTCAGTGGAAGTACCAGTCTTTTCTCTGTAACTCGTGATTCGAGGTGATCAGTACGTCCCATTTTATTTTCCATACAGAAAACTTTAAAAAACCAAAAACCATGCAACAGTATCCACACAATTCCCCACTGCCCTTTCCCCTTACCAACCACACAAACGTACGAGTGCAGATCTAGCAAGCATATCATTTATGTTTAATTTTCACAAAAACATGTATACTTTAAATTTATTCTGAGACGTCTGGGGTACGGTCTCTTCAGTGTTTGTGGTTTTATAGTTATTAATGTGATTATTTGTAATTATTAATATCCATAACACGATCTCATACTCTTCTTTCTTGAAAAGATAGAGATGACCTTTAAGTTCTGTTTTACAGAATGCTTTCTCTGTTATGAGAGAATTTGATTAGAAGTTAAGACAATATCCACCATAAAAAAATTTATGTGTGAAAAAGTCCCAGAACTGGTGCATAAGTTGGCTTATAGATTGGATTTTCTATGTATTGAATTTTTTTATATTTATAAGTCACATTTGTAACTTCAGTTTATTTCAAAAAAATAAAATTATTATGAGACAAGCTGGTCTTTTATATATATATATATATATATATATATATATATATATGCGTTACTACATTAATTTACCACCATGCATTTCATCTATCCGGCCAATCATTAAGAAAAGTGTTATAATTGTGAAGATATTTTATAAAAATAAATTTATAAATTAATATGATTTGATGTAATACGTTGAATCTATTAATTTATAATAAAAATAATTTTATAATCTGATATGATCAAAGCATTTCTCTTTAATAAAAGATCAAAGAACTACATTTTGATTAATAATAAGCATTCCGTATTAAATTAATCATGTGTATCTATATAGTCATCAATAGATACATATATATTGTCGGTTTGAAAAGTATACATGTTTGGTCTCTCTGGATTATATTTCAATTCAATATCATTTATCGATTATATTTCAATCACTTCATCATCAACATGCATATATGAGGGTATTATTATTTATAAATGAAGAAAACACAGAGTTCGTGGGTGGGATCCCACTGCTAATTTTAGACTGAAAAATCATTTTCAAGAAAGGGAGAGAAAAGAAAGATGTGCCCTTTTTGTGACTTTGATTTACAATATATAAATATATATATAAATATATATATAAATATAAATATATATATATATATATATTTATATAAGCGTCCAAGTAATCTTTTAGAAGAATTATATATGAAGGGAATAATTAATTATTTTTGGGCAACCTACGATGATCTAAATAATGTAAGTGGGACTTTTTGCTCCCCCACCTCCACTTTCCTCTCTCTATCATTATTCAACCTAACTTGTAACTGTCGTTACACATAAATATATACAGAACACCTTTTACAAAGTTATGGCCAACATTGATTCTCCGGCAAAATAGGAATTATAAAATATTTATTAAAAATATGAAAACAAACACTACTCTTAAAGATTTCGTTGTCACGATTCATTAGCTAGCCGGGCGGCAGCATCATGTACGTCCAAGTTATTGTCCTGTGACTCATGCTTTTGTTGGTTGGAACAAGAGAATATTGTGTGGAACAAATTGCACCGTC
This sequence comes from Juglans regia, assembly GCF_001411555.2. Taxonomy (NCBI): domain Eukaryota; kingdom Viridiplantae; phylum Streptophyta; class Magnoliopsida; order Fagales; family Juglandaceae; genus Juglans; species Juglans regia. The sequence continues at coordinate 11,730,128 of NC_049903.1, forward strand.
AACAAAAAGAAAATAATCCTTTCGTACAAGTGGGCCGGGAAGACTCATCATGTATTAAAACAATCAAATAATTTTTAGTAATTATATATATTAGACCATCCATCATTTATATTAAGTGCATAGTAATTTGTAAAATCAAAAGATAAATGATATATTGTTAATAATATAATACAAATAATAAAAATCTATATTTTCTCATCAGCTTAAGCTTTTGGGATAAGTAGTGATTAAATATTCCACGTGTTGGACCTATTCATTGAGGAAGATACTGGCTCATACGTGAGAGAAAATGTTGAAAATATAATACAAATAATAAAAATCTATATCTTCCTATCAACTTAACCTTTTGAGACAAGTGGTGATTTCACATATATTCATAGTTTTAGAATGTGCAAGTCTACAAAAATGGATAAATCTGAAACTCACATAAAAAATTATTTTTTTAATAATATATTCTATTTTTTTAAAATAATATGTGAGACTTACATGTTTTAAACCTCCATTTTGGAGGTTTGGGCGTTATGTCATCAGGTCATATACCTAGGGCTATAATCGAGTCGAGTTGAGTCGATTTTTGGCTTGCTTAGCTCAGCTCGACTCAAAATATTCGAGCTCGAATTTTTTTTTTCTTAGTTTGAGCTCGACTCGATAAACTAAACTCTCAACTCGAGCTCATCCCACAAATGAGTTCGAGTTCGAGTTGATCCGAGCTCGAACTGTTTATTTTTTTAATTTTTTTAATCATTAATAAATTAAATAAATAATAAATAATAAAAAATATAATATTAAATTTATACAACTAACAAGTAGAATCTCTATTGAATTATAAAATTTTAAAAAATTTATAAATAATTAATATTTAATTAGTTGATATTTATCCAAAATAACAATACATTATATGTCTACATATATTATTAATACATACACTTAATATGATAGCATATATCTATTTCATATATGGTTCTCACATACTAGTATATGAAATTATTACATTTTATCGATTAATTATTATACAAATTATAAAATATATTTATGAAGTATATTCACTATATAGACATAAATAATTAAATTACATATTATATATTTAATTATGAAAGTGGTATGCTTATATTATTAATTACTATACATATATATATGTGTGTGTGTGTGTATACATAGATGTATGCATATATTTATCAATATATAAATGAGTTTTAATCGAGTCGAGCTAATGAGTCGACTTGAGCATAAACGAGCGAGCCTTAACAAGTTTTAGCCGAGTCGAGTCAAGTCGAGTTTTGTCGGATATGTATCATTTACAATTCGAGCAGGTATTTATTTTCATGAACGAGCTTTTTTTTTTTCACGAGTTGAGTTTGATTCGAGTTTGACCGAACGAGTACTGAGCGGGCTATTTAACAGCTGGTTCATTTACAGCCCTACATATACCTTTGGCACATGTTTTAAAACTTTATCTAACATTATTCTTAATAAATAAAATAGGAATCCATTCACAATATAATATCTTTTTGGTGGTCAAATATAATTATTTTTAAGAAAAGACGGATAGGAATATGATTGATCATAAAAAGACCAACTCAAATTGGGGGTGGATCTTTTATGATGTGAAGCGTGAACAAAAACAATATATACATGACTTATCGTCCAAATAAATTTGAAACTTGTGGTAAAAAAAAAATTATTGATATACATATAATATATTTTATAACACATGTTTAAAAGTGAGAATATTTTTTATAAAGTAATGCTTTTTTTATAAAGTATTTTACTAAATTATTTTTTATTTTAAAATATAATTATGTAATGAGAAATGCTTTGGGTCCCGAATTCGAATTCGAGATCCAAAAAATGTCTCGAAATGGGACTTTTTTCTTTTTTACAGAATGATTAAAAAAATATTTTTTAATGATGTTGTGAATTTTTTATTTTTTTTAATCCTGAATTTGATACCTGGCCGGACTCTTACATAATATATTGTAAAGGACACTGCTATGGGTTCCGAATTCGGGATCCATTTTGTGTCCCGAATAAGCTTTTTATTTTTTTATGTATTTTTTTAATCATCATAAATATTAAAAAAAAATAAAAAAATACAATATCATTAAAAATATATTTTTTTAATCATTCAATGAAAAAAAAAAAAAAATTACATTCGGGACAGACAAAGCATTTCCCTATTGTAAAAGATGACATGTATTTATCATTTTTTTTAAAAAAAAAATGATTGGGTATTTCGTTTCGGGATCCGATTTCTGTCATCTTTTGAATCCCATCATGTCAAACCCCCCCGCGCGCTAATGTCGGGTTTGACCCTTATTTAATTGGTTGGATGCCTCTTCGAATAAAAGCTCCCTTTCTCTTTGTAACCGACCATTGTGGGGGTATTTCGGATCTTTTTAGTTCACGCGCCTCAATCACCAAACTATGCCTGAATCAACTCACATGTTACGATTATTATGGGAATAATTTTATTGACCCATGATTTATGCATACATTTTGAATATATACCATGTCTAATTATCATTTTTAATTAATGTATAAAAACCATTTAACGATGAGTTTATGCTAAATTCTTGTGCTTTAATTTAATTACTATCATGGAAATCATATGATGAGGTCAAAAAATATAATGAAGTTAAAAGTTGAATAAAATATTATTAAAATATTATTTTTTTAATATTATTATTATTTTAAGATTTGAAAAAAATAAATTACTTATTATATTTTACGTAAAAATCTAAAAAAATTATAATGATGAGATAAAATGAGATAAAATACTTCTACTATTCAAAAGGCACCTTAATAATGCTGGATATAATTTTAGAATGTACAAGTCTTGCACATTCTTTTCAAAAAAGTGAGTTCTATCGTAAAAAAAAAAAAAAAAAAATTGTAGTCTTGCACTTTTTTGAAAAAGTAAGTTCCATAATAATAAAAAAAAAAAAAAAAAATCTTTTATGTAAAACTCATCTTTTTCCATATTTTTAAAAAGAGAGTTAACGGAACTTCCTTACTTTAAAAAGATCATTTTCTAGAAAGATTTGATTGGACATTTTGTTTCTTTAGATTTTTTTCATTGAACCATGGATAAATAAAATATCTTACTTTGATTATTTTTCTAAGAGAGCTTTATGCATTGATTTTGTCCTTTTTTTTTTTTTGAAAACATGCATTGATTTTGTCCTTGATTGCCTTAAAGCTCTAGCTAGCTAGCTAGCTAGGAACTCACTGCAATAAAAGCTTATGTTAATTTTTCTATTGAGTTCATTGTGCCATGGCGCCTCATCAACTCGGTTATCCAATGGCAGTGGGAATGACAATGACAAAAACTACTGTACTACTTTCCACAAAATGGACAAAGTGTTTTCTCTACACATGCAACAGGAGGAACATCATGTGATTAGTAACTATATATGGTATAAGTATTGGCATAACATTCATAATATATATGTCAAATTCATACCTTAATTGAAACTTGGAAGAACATCCCCCCCCCAAAAAAAAAAAACAAATATGTAAAAAATTTGCAGCAAAATTCAAATTTCATGGCAGAACATCCACACAAGTAGTACGTGCTAATAAACAAAACATGATGTTGCACAAAATTATTATTTACATGTGGGAGTAACATGAAGATCAGGAAGATCTAAGAGGTAGAGATGATCTCCATACCACGCACGTACAGAAAATGAATCCAAAAGCAAATTAAAAGTACAGAAACCAGCTGAGCTCGAAATCTACCACCAGGGCATAAAGCTACAAGCTGGGTCCCGAAAGAAAAAAACCTAATAAAACTAAAATGGGAGTAGGGTTTTAAATGTTGAAGGAGAATCCGGGGACCAGTCTCCAAGCATCCCTCTGGTGAAATTCTCCCTCTCCCTAATTGGATTGTACTCAAACTTATTCAAAACAAAGCAAACGAGTAAACGTCATCGCCCACCACCCGTGTGTATACCTATGCCTGATTTTTCAAGTCCTTTGATTCTATAAACGTGCCATGAAAACCATACGGCACCCTCGAAGGTAGCTTTACTGATGCTTCTAGCTGTAAATTCATGGCGTTCACAATCTGGAGCTCGGATTTCCATGTCCTCTCGTCGTGTACAAAAGCAAGAATATACCCATCATCTTCCTTTTCTGAATTGGGGTCTCTTGGCAAGAAAAATGGCTCCCCACCATATCTTCTATCGCCGTAAATATACTTTTTTACGTCCCCAGTTGAAAAATCGACCTTGGCGAAGCCGGATACCTTTGGCCACGGTTCAGCAATGGCGAGGTAACCGTACCTTGTTTTCCTCCCGAGCTTGTTCCGGTTCACCATCCCGACCTCTAAGTTCACCTGCTCGGATTCCGAAAGTATCGGTCGGCGGGTGGACTCTCCAGTCTTCAAATTGAGTCTGATCTCAGAGAGCACACTCTTCAAGCTCTCATCGCATTCATTGAAGATGGAATCCGGAGGTGTCATGCATGACCCGATCACCACCACCTCATCTGACTCCGGCTCCTCCCAAGCATTCCACAAGTGAAAGCAAAAGGTGTCTGGGGACTCAACCCATATAATATCCGAGGCATTACGGGCATTCTTCGAGAGAATTCCGAACCGTGATTTCTTGTTCTTGTCATACATCACGGGAGAGCCACCTCTAATCATTTCCTGGAGCTTGAACACCATTTGTTGGTCTGGAATCACCACGAAATTCTCAGTGATTGCGAAGTCATGCATCATGGTAGGCACCGGCACTGGAATTTCAACGTCCGGGGACTTCTTTCCATCCTGAGAGAACCTGAAATACTTGAGATACGGCTTCTGGATGACATCGTAGCTGAGAGCAAAGAGTTCTTTGGTAACAGGGTCGACCTTCGGATGAGCAATCATGGTGGAGTGAAGTTGGTTTTCAAAATTGTATCGGCCTACACTTTCGAGGTCACCCAAGGAAGAGATTCGGACCTGATATGGCAAATCGTCCTCCGACATGGCGAGCAGTCTGTCGTTGAAGTACACTAATCCAGCGTTGGCGACTCCGGTACCCTGGTTGTGGTCGACCAGCCCGAAAAGCCCTCGAGCGTAGAATAAAAGAAGGCGCGCGACACCAGAGTGTCCATGGAGCTCACCTATGGCCTTTGGGAAGACCGGGCGGCCGAGTTCTCGCTCTTGGACGAGTCTTTGCGTCTCGGTGAACCGGCATGCGTAGCTGACGGAGCCGCCACTGATGGTGACGGCATGAACCATGCCGTCACCGTCGAAGAGGTGGTGGCCAGCAACGGGTTCAAATAGAGGGTTGGCTCCGTTGCGGAGGTACACGCCATTAATGCATTCGGGGATTGTGCCGGTGATCGGAAGTGATTGCCGAACAGGCTGTTCAGGTACCGGAGCGAAGTTTCCTGCAATCTGAAATCTTGGGTCGGCAGTTTTCGGAAGTGATTGTTGGCTCTCGCGTGAGAGCAACGCGCCTTCCGCCATGTCCAAGGCCACGGCCGCAGCTCTTTGTAGTAAATTCCACTGTGGACTTTGTTTGGTTTTGGGTTTGACGGTGGTGTCTTTTTTGGTAGTTACAGGGTGTTGGTACCCCTGCCGTTTTGGGAAATGAAGCACCGAAGGAGAGTTTAAAGCGCAGTGTATGCGAATGCTGACTCTACTACTGTTGTGCTTCTTCTTCAAGGAGACGGACCTTGATGGAAAGCCCAAATCCACTAGTGATGAAGAGGAATACAAAGATGTGTGAAGTATTTGGGCTTTAGCCCAACTACTAGAGCTGGGTGGAGATAAAGCAGCAGCCATGGCTTTGGGTGTTTTCTCTCTCAGTAGAGTGAAGGCGAGAGAGTTTCTCAATGGCTCGTTTTGGAGAGAGAGACGGAGAGGAAAAGAGAGAGTTTTGGAGAGAACGGGAGAGAAAAGAAGTTATAAATAGCCGATGGGGGGGGGGGAGAAAGAGAAGGTTTTTGTTTTGGTATGGCGTCCACCTCAGACATGTAAGAGAAGACCACGTGGTAGTTTTGTGGAAAGGGCACTGGGGATTGACATTAGAGGTTTCCAAAATATACTGGCGTGGGGCACCCCAAACAACCACCATACACAGGAGAGAGAGAGAGAGAGAGAGAGAGAGAGAGAGAGAGAGAGAGAGAGAGAGAGTGTGTTTTGGGGGTATATAATTGGAGGGGTCCTATAATGAAGGACCAATAGGAAGTCGAAACAGAGTGAGAGTCACAAAAAGGATCGAGGGTGAAAATTAAATGAGGAAGGAAGCGAGCAACTCAACTCTTATAAGTTATAATATATGTATATTTCCTTAGAAAATGTGAAGTCCTAACACCGCGTTTCTACCTCCTATTGGAGGATTCATGAGTCACTCTCCCACCCACATGGCCGTCTTTCTACTACTCTCTTTAAAACCGCGAAATCTTGGTCACTTCATGATCATCACTACTTGCCCCCACAATTACCTCACTCTCACTCACACCCTCACACACCACACAAACTATGATCCCCCTCACTCCTCCGTTATGAGCTCTTTTATTTTTTATTTTTTAAAAAGGTACTACTGGTCTCTTCTCTATCAACATCCATGTTCATTTGGTCCCCTTTCTCTCTGCCTAGCCCATTCCTATATACCTCGATCCGATATTAGTTTTTAACATGCACACATGCACGCATGCATATATCTTTTTCTTGGCTCACTCATCCATTAATTACTTTAAGCATTGTTTCTCTCTCTCTCTCTCTCTCTCTCTCTCTCTCTCTCTCAAGATATATAATTTACTCTTTATATTATATAGAATAAGTTTGACCCACACGTAAGAGATAATGTTAGAAATATAATATAAATAATTAAATATATCTCTTTATATCAACTTAACATTTTAGAATATTCATTAAACATTATGTTAGCTTTTTTTAAAATAAAAATTCGATAGAATACTATATCATTAGAATGGAATACAGTATAATATATAACATTTTTATTTAACTAATTAGCATATATTGTTGTCATTAAATTTGTTTATCTTCGTTTACATGTCATGATACGTACATAGATATATCCAAAACCTTCTTCTACCTAAGATGGCTTCGAGGTTCTTGACTTCTTGTACGGTGGACTATAGGCCGATCCTGTCGCATTAACCAACCAACCGGCCTCTAGCTCGCTCATTCGATCGTGTTTTCATTCGGTTGGTTCCTATGTTTTTGAGAGAGCATGCAACAATTCTCATCATGTTGCATAAATATCAGGCACCCCATATGAATTATCGGAAATATATATATATTATATAATTAATATTTATTTGGAATAATTATTGCATGTGTAACAATATATAATAATATCCATTGGCCATGACAATAACATTTCGATGCTTACCTATTAAATATAAAACGCTTTATATTAGCATCGTATTTAATTGGAGGACCCCGCCGTTAAGTCATGATCTATATATGGGGGGAAAAAAGATTGAAAGGAATTCCGCAATTAATATATGTTGCATTCAAGTTGAAGAAAGGGCCCATTAATGCAGTACCTCGTGGGAGGGTAGCTAAGGGGTTATGTGATTTTGGACTTTAGTGAGTATTGTGTTTGGGTTTTTTGGTTGCGGTCGAAGATCAAACCCATCGGATACACTGTCGAGGGCCACCGGACAAAGAAAGGACGAAATTGATGGGTGATGGGTATCTCATCTCTTTCTTCAACTTTCCGTGGAAATGTAAGCCACAGTTGTAGATATCAATTAATACTCGATTGGGATTGGCTCTTTCATCGTCGATCTTCATTGATTGGAAATAATTCCTAGCTAGCTATCTAGCTAGTTACAACTACTTTTGGCCGCTTTTCCCTAATATATATATCTGATGTCTCTCTTCCTAGCTAGACCTAGCTAGCTAGCTAGCTAGAATTTGTAAGACACCAATGATCATTACATTCTTATAAATATATATTCAATACTATTTCTACTAAAAGATTTCATAACAATATATAAATAAATTTACATAATTTCTTGTGATACTTTAAACTTAGTTTATAATAAAATTAATTTTATAATCTGAGACACAACGATCAAGCAATAATTTGTAAGTTTAATTTTATATAAAAAAAAAATTTAATAGGTAAAGCATTTATTTATATGTATATATTTATTGAAATTAAATCTAGGTCATTACTTAAGTGCATGCGCATGAGAAAATGATGTGCGATTTACTTCCACATGATTTATATGCCCTATTAGTTTGGTTGGTATCTACTGCTATTTAATTATATATATTGATCAAACTATAGTTTGTACCATCTTGTAAGAAAGATGCACGTGAGTGATCCTATGCTGGGGAGACAAGTGAAAGTTAGGTGCCATATATAAACGTACGGCTCTTTACATCTCATATTGTTCATATTGTCATTTTCCGTTGGCCAATCTCTAACATGAAGATTTTATCCCTAGCTCTCTCTCACACGTACACGCAGTAGTTTATATTAATAAAGCTAGCTAGGGAGTCCTAATTTATAACAAGCCAATCAAACACAGACATGTTTTACTTTTCCATTGTTTATGCTAGCTAACAATTTATAGTCTTATTATATATTATAAATTATTACATGGACCATAGTCCCCCTAATGTCACGCATGACTCTAAACAACATTGAGTGCGAGTACTCTTTGCTAATTTTTCTATTTTTCTATTCAAAGATCAATATATAGAGATGATCAGACAGAGGCAGTACTACTGCTCTTCATGTTAATTGCCTACCATTCCAATATCGATGCATCTCGAAGTAATATGCATGTCATTCTTAAGTGCTTCCATGTGTCCGGCCTCATCATCATGACAAAAATATGCTTCTTCTTTCTTTTTTTTTTTTTTTTTAAATTTTGGCAATATTAATATATATATATATATAAGTAATTTTCATGTATTTAGATAAAATTAAGGAAGTTGATGCCAATGTACGTACGTTGTCATGATGTTGATGCCAATGTTTCTGATGAGCATGCAATCACATGATGAGAGTGGAAATCCAAGGAGTTTTTCAATATTTTTCTTCTTTCAATCCTTTTCATGCAAGCCGAGTACTCATCATCAGGCCGGATTTTCAAGTTTTTTTGGACTACTTACTCCCAACCTTTCGTCATGGTTGTTTCCCTACTTTGAACTTGCAAACCCTAATTGGCATAATTTATAATATAGTCCAATGGGATTTATGATCCCATCAGAGGGGATTATATATATATATATATATATATATATATATATATAGCTTGAAAACATGATAAGCAAAAATGAAAATGTGCAGTGCTTCATGACTTGGACTCTAATGATTTAAGTACACTTCAAATCAAGTTTATATAATATGCTCTGTTCTCTCTAATTTCCAAGGAGCTAGAGAGTAGTAGTACTACTGTATGTGTGGTTAATTCGTCATGTATTTCATGACATACCTTATTATATATATATATAACTAAAAAATTAGGATGCACCAATATATATATAATTGGTGAGTTGCATTTGTGCTATTGTTTTATTCTCATTTTTCTCATTTGCAAGTACTATATATATATATATATATAATTATATTATATGGAGCCTGCTGAAAAGAAATTAATTTAATCGACTTAATGGACATGTATGAGTTGCACAGAGTGCCTTCTTGCTCTTATATATTAATCCAAGTCGTACGTCGAGGCTCATGTGCTTGCAATGCATTACATCATTTCACACTTCCTTAGGGCGCTAGTGGATGAGGACGCCTTACAATCAATAATGCAAGGAGTGAGTAACCACACATTAACTAATTAGTACGTACTGTGCACGCCACAACAACTTGTTGAGTATTTTGCAAGAATCTGCAGGAATTTGCACTGAATTTATTCCAATTTTAATTTTCAATACCTTGCTCTATATACGTACATGCTTTTTTGTACCATGGCTTTTGTCTAGTTGAAGCAACATTACAATGCGCTGGATATATATCACTACAAGAAAAATGAATTTTTGTAGCTATTTAATTACATCGAAAAGATTATTTATGATTAAAACAGATTTATTTTAACTGTAAATAGTCATTTTATTAGAATTAACTAATCATAAATAAACAATTTTTTTATAGTGTATCTAGCTCCCGGCCACCATATATATATATAATATATATGTATATGTATGTATATATATGTACATGAAATTAGCTGGAAAATACCGCAATACATATCCACTTGGAAAACGAAGCGACACTTGTTGAGAGGACAGCTCATCCAATTGGCTTGACAATGACAATAAAACCACCCCAAGTGGCTTCACCAAATGGGTACAAATGTACTACATTACTCAGTGGCATCTGGATCATGCACTAGTGTCTCCTCACTTTGGGTACTATATATTATATATATGAAAATTGCAACTTTGTCTATTTAATTTGTTCATTTATTTTGATATCTCATGATGTATTTTAATTTCTTTTTAAATTTTTTTTATTTAATAAATAAGAAAGTGACTATTAATGTATTGATATTTTAAAAAAATATATATTTTAAAATGATAAAAAAAATAAAAAAGCCAATTTAACCCATCGGTCACTTAGCCGAGTGATGTTACTCAAGTGACAAAGTAGCACCGATATATGTATATGTGTGTGCGCGCTCGCGCAGCATATCATAACATTGAAATTGGGATTTCTGCTAATTAATTTGATCTCCCCTTCACTAATTTGTCATTTCTCATCATGAATTCTCTTTGGTTTGTGTAGATATAATATATATGACGTTGCTCACTAATTTATTAACTAATTAGATAATTAAATATAGTTTTCAGCACGAGAGCTGGAGTACATGCATGCATGATAGGTTCATTAATTTACATACATTTATAATAAAGCTAGCTAGCCCGGCCCTTGTGATTACCAATAATGAGCAAAAGTTTAATTAGGATGACTAGTACTGTTTGTCATCCACGAGGCCGGAAGATCATCGATATTCACATGGTTTGCTCTTAAAATTTTAATTAATTAAGGGAACGCCCATGCAATGAAGAATAATAAATTAATGAATCGGCTAAAGCTCCAGTACCTTTTGGTAAATATTAATTAGAAATTGAGGAGTTGGTTACTGCCGTTGTTAGCAGTTGGCACGTGGATTAATGCACATTTGACAAACCGAACAAACCGAAAATATCTTGAACCCCGGCCCGGCCAATTAATTAATTTATGCTAATTAGATCGGTTAGTGCAGTGATTGAAAAAGATTGATCGATGTCGGTCAATTAATTAGTATATCGAGATCATGCGATTGGAATATTGAGGCCGGTCGGATTAATTATAGAATGAAGTGAAAGTTATCATGTGATCTCTAATAATTAGTACATCTAATTCATGTTTATCCAACAACTAGCTAGGAGATCAACTGATCGATGCTTGCAAGCAGCCTAGCCTCAACTACACGTTTTGAGAGATCAAAGGGTGCATTTTTGTCTGAATGGTTTCGGCAAGCCCGGCCAGGATCACTTTGATAAGAAAATTACTAGTTTAATTTATTATTAATAAAACCATAATCAGCAGTACTTTAATTTGAAATTTTTCTCCCATTATTATTATTTTTTTGTTAAGCTCTAAAAAAAATCGGATCCTAGGTTTCATTTTTATTTTATTTTATTCTTGTTAAACTAAATGATGAATTCTTCTACTTATCATCAATACATGACCATATATTAATTGGTAAGGAAAAAAATAAAAAATCATGTGTGGTGTGTGGTGTAGGAATGATGATCAGTAGAATTTTTCATTATCCATATAATAATATTTTTAGTTGAGACTTGGGAACTTAGAAGATGGGTCGATATTCATGATATTTGAGATCTAGTGGAGGGCCACATCATGTTTAGCACTAATTTAATTGAGGATCACATGGCATGACTTGATACTAATTGCGAGATCAATTAAGGAGGATCACATGTTTAGCACTTAAGTGATCAGAATCAATAATTGAGGTACTATTGGTATTTGGTAATTAAGATTTAAAAATTCATGTATTATTGGAGAAACAAGATCATGAACCATTGATTGATCTGTTGCCGATCGATTGGCACACATGGAAAGGCCAGGGTAATGATTGATATCATGAACTTATTGGATTAATAAGCAACAAGCAGACAACATAAACGTACACGATCCGATCAATATTGCTTTTATTTCGTTTAATGTTATTCATTAATTGGTTTATTAATTAATACGTCTACATTCTTTTTGTTTTTTTGTTTTTCCCCACGTATACACAATATGGGTACTGCATGTTAATTTTCACATCCAAGGTGATCGATAATCCCAATTATTAGTAATAACTTCTTGAGCATTAATGCTAGCTATTCTTCAACATCATCAAATTCTTGAAATTAATTTCAATTCTCTTGATGATCGATTTTTAATTAATAATTAAGCAAATAAATTGAGATTTAATTTCTTCATGATCTATTTAAATTGTTCACTCTTCGATTTACATTTCCTTTAAAATTCTAAGTGTTATGCTACATGAATTATCAAGAAGGATTAATCTAATTCATACGTAAAAAAATTAATATAATATTAATTAAATTATTTAAATTGTTCACCTTTTGATTTTTATATTTTTTGGCAGATAAGGTTAAGCCAATCCACTTTTAGGTATTTGGAAATGGACCCTCTTCAAATATATTCAACCTCTTTAATTTTCCACTTCACTTAAAAAAGAAAAAGGAGAAAGCTAGCAGTACGCACGCACCTAACACTGATCTATAGAGTAGATGATCATCAATGATGCATGCATGGATGTGGTCCTGATCTTCCCTCTAATATTATATAGTCTTCTTTGTTCTTTCAGGAAAGATGGATAGAATAATTGGAAATATTTGATTAACTAATATCGATATATCAGAAATAAACTGCCAATTACAACCAATATCATGACCAGTACCTAAGCCGATCAGCACCCATTGAAGTACTAAATTCAAGTATCGGCCTACATGGTTGTGTAAATTACTGCAAGAAAAACATGCACATTATACAGAGATCAGCTTCCTCATGAGTAGTTAGTTTTATTTATGAGGCCTATTTAGCTGTTAATTAGTTTTCTCAGTACTCCTCCCCGGCCTTCATGTGTGCATTCACTTTCAGCACAGACGGTCAAGTAGTACACTTCTAGAAAATCGATCGATCTGAACTAAAGTCGCGTTGAAAATGGCCAAGAATTAGGCACAGAAAGGTTAAATTAAAAGACTAGGGAAACTGGTATGAAATTACTAGTGTTAGGCTCGCTTGTTTTCTGTTAAGCAACTAGTGCTAGATTCTAGTCAAAAGGTAAGAAATTTTGAGGGTAGGCTCCGAGAAATGACAGAAAGATTTGAATATATAGCACTAATGTGTACGTACGTTCGGCAGCACATGATGGCTTGTAAAGAATTTGGGGATCGAGAATTTGAGATGATTGGACAATATTTGATCTTAAAGTAAAACATCTTCCACGTACAGCTGGGGTTTGTGGAATTCGATTGAGTCTCATGTAGCAAGAAATTTTCCCTGGGCATTTTCGCAAGCCATGCTCCTTTTACCTAATTAATCATTTGATCAGAGTCTCATGTAACGCTACAACATCAACCATTTGAGGGGGATTCTTTCTGCTTTCTTGTGTTTGATCGAATCACGCATTCTTATTATTAAGAGTTCTGCACGCTATATATGTATATACACAAGCAATAACTACCCAAAATGCTACTTTCCACCTAATTTAAACCAAACTCTCTCTCTCTCTCTGAGTCAGAGCTAGCATTATTACTACAGTGTCTTCCTTGGGCGCTGATCTTCCACTTACTGCCTTTTTTCTTTTCTTTCTTGGTTAAGCATCAATGAGTTATTGGGTTGTCCTGGTTCATGAACCTGCAGAAGAAGTGCGGGAAACATCTCCCTTGACTATAGTACTGATATGCTTCTTTATGAAAGTGATCCACTAATTTAGGGTAGTTCAGTTAATCCATGAATTCATATCTCGATCTTGTCCATGTAGTAGGTCCTACACGTTTTATCCTGTCTTCAAAGGATCCGTTCAAGTTGCTTGCAACATGGTACCATCCGAAAATGGTGTTGATCTCTTTGTGCAAATCATGCATATCTATATAGGAATATTAATCGATGAGACATGATATACATTCACACATTTTTCTCATCATGTAGTGTAATGCATTGCACTAGGAAGACGAAGATTATTAAAAAGACCCCTTATGTCTACATTAAGGTCCTGATGATGATCATAAGTTGGATTTGATAATATTGCTGCACCAAACAAGTCCATTGGGGCACGTAATCAGCTTTGGTCTTAATCTCACCTTTCCTTATAATCTTTGTACATGTAATAGGCAGACGTGTGTGGCATATATCCTATTAAGTAGCATGAGATTCTCTTGTCAAGTTCTTCTTCTTCTTCTTCTTCTTCTTCTTCTTCTTCTTCCATGTCGATCTTCTTGATCTAAATTCATACCAAATTATGAAATTGCCATCAGACCAACCCAACTATACAATTAATTACTTGCGGCACTTTATAAAAGAAAATCGGGCAACAATTTAATAATTTTGTCAAACAATGTGGTTATTGTTTTGCCTTTCATTTATTTGGAAAACCAAAGACTTTCTGGGTTGCAGGTACGTATAAACAATATATATATATATTTATATGCATGTGATCAATTATAAGAGTCGCAATTTCCCACCGACTGCAACCCTTTTCTTACTTACGTACGTATGGTGGCCTTAAAAATCCACGTAACGTCATCGACGGACAAACCCGTGATGAAATTCATGTCAAAATAAGTAAGCAATTAATCTTCTTCCAAATTAACTCATGATGATCAAATGCCATATTGCGAAAATATTGATCGATGCTCAAAATCATTTTCCGATCGAAGATGGGATTCATATACAGAAGTACTACTACTACCAAATTAAACATGATGTTTTATCGTGTAACGTCGATATTGCATACACACATGTAGATCACACGCAAAAGAAAAAGAAGAAGAAAAATACATTGGGACAAATCATCATGTGCATGCATATGCATCGATCGAGTAGTACTGTCATTTGCATGTAAAGACAAGGAAAGAATCATTGAGAGTTGTCAAAGTCTGAATCTTTAGAGTCAAAATTGCATGCTTTTGAGACGGATCACTAGTTTGAAGCGCAACATATAATAAATATTCGGAAGATTTGGTAATAAATCACTTCAGTTAATTAAGCTAATTGGATATATAGTCCGTGCCTTCTACGGAAATAACAGCTAGCCAGGAAAAAGGGTAATTATGATCACTGACCTAAAATTATCTGGATGATATATATGCATGTTCCACTTCAGGGCAAATATTATATTATTAATTTAAAATTTTTAAATGACTTCGGCTTTTAAAAGTAAATTATAAGTTTTATGGGCTTGTCTAGACTTAGGCCCAATAAGAATGGGCAGACTTGGGCTGGGCCCTTGGGATGTCGATGTCTACATGAACATCAAAACGTCCTTAGATCAGTTTGATCCAAGGGCCCTTATAAAAAAACATATATCCCAAGTACTATGAGACAAAAAACAGTGAGTTTGGAGACAGTATGGATGCATTAGGCCCATTGACTTTCGTGAGGTGACCAAAATTTGAATAAAAGCACTAGTAGTGAAATTGGTATGTCAAATTTTGGCTAGTTTATTTAAAACACATCTATATCAAACTAGACAAGTGTACAGTAATTTTGACCATCATGATTTTGCCTGGCCAAATCTAGCAAGCCCAAATCCCTAGCCAAATTATTTTTTGGCCATCAAATATTCTTCCCTTCCGAAGCCTCATTCTCCACAAAATGGGTTCCTTGCTATGTGAAAACACTACACCATCGTTGCCTAAGGTCATGGATTTAACATAGAATCAACTTTGCACAAAGTCAAGTGGGATCATTTCTTTTGCCACCATCCTACTGAACACCTTCTAGCAAGGCCCGTCGTCGCCAAACGCTGCTTTTTTTTCTTTGTCGATTCGTTTGCATCAAGACCTAGGTTTCTGTACATTGCTCTTTTTTTTCTTTTCCATGTCGTTGTTTGGTTGTAGTACTTCCTGCCGAATGCCTTCCATTTTTTTGTCAGTTTTGGGTCCAGTACTTCAAGTTCTAGATTTTGGTTATTTTGGTTAAGCAAGATAGTACTATATTTTGGTTTCCATAGGTTTCCAGTTGAAGTTTTTTTGTTTTCTAGTTGCTAGTGATATAGATCGTTGAAATCTTTATTTATAAGATGAATTAAAATGGCAAAATCAATATTTTAATAGAATAATGATGGATTTGGAGAGTTTGTCATTTGATAATGTTGAAAAGTGGCTAGCAAAATATTGAAAAGTGAATTTTCTAGTCAAAATTTAACCAAACTTTAGTTAGGCCACTACTAGTGCTCTAACACCAAAACTACAAGCATCTTGATCATCTAGACTACATTCAGCATGGTGGGCTGTGAGCCCAAGTACAAGTTTTGGTTACTGCAAACTCTGTTGTGGATAGAGTTGTGCTATCTTTTAGACTTCGGTCTTTAGAGATTTGCCATCTAGACTAGACCATGTCAGTCACGAAAGTGTACTGGGAAACTACTAACGTTTGTAATTGACTTGTTATTTAAGTCAACTTTTTATGTCCTCATTTAATGAATGGAATGAGATTCGTTGTTATATAAAAAAACAATAACCAATATATAATAATATGTAATACTTTAGTACCAGTACAACTTGTAATTAAATATAGTACAAGTCTATAATACTAATAGGAATAAGTTAGAAATTAGTATAAAATATTATAATGAGTTAATAACATGTAATACTATAGTATAATAACATGTAATTAGACACTAGTTAAATAATAATTGTTAATAATAAATACTAACAATTAAAATTAAGTGATAAAAGAATTATAATAACCATAAATAAAAAACTTAGGGTTACAACAAAGATTAAAATTGATTTAGGGTTTAGATTAGGCCTTTTGGGTTTGAATTAGGGTTTAGGAAAAAAAAAAAGGTCCAATAGCCCAGCCCAAAAGGGCCAAAACCGCAACCCAACCCATAGTCCACGTAAAACGGCGCCATTTTTATATGGAAAAAGGGCATTGTTTTATGTGGTAACTTAACGCCTACGCGTTCCCCTCCCCCGAATTATTCATTTCTTCTTTTGAGTTTCAAATCTCTGATTAATTTCTAACCCTAGGAACGGCTTCTACCCCCTGCACAGCCTCTCTCTCAAAATCCCACCGCACGACCTCTTTGTCTCTTCTGGTAAGCCCTCTCTCTCTCTCTCTCTCTCTTCTTTTGATTTTATCATAGAATTTTATAGGGTCTCAAGGCTAACGAAGCTGCGAAGGATGAGTTTTTTCAAAAATTCCTACAAGAACTAACGGTATCAGTGTAAGTTTTGAATTTGTGTGCCGATTTGATTTCGAAGTGCAAATGAAAAATGGATTGATCTATTTCGTGATGCTTTGTGAATCTGCGTAGATGCTTTGTGAACCCTCCACCATTATCACATCCCTTAGCTTCTTCCATTATCATTAAACAACATCAGCATACAATTTTTTCAACGGAATCTGAGATCCAACATCTAATAGAACCTCAACAATTACTCAACGTTTTTCTTCTTCTAAATTGGCATTATATTTATCAAAATATGAAGAATATTTAACATTTTTATGAATTTATATTAATATACACATATTCGATCATTATCTCTTAAATCTCATGCAATCTACAAGCCTAACCTTCTCCCTCTTCACCTCCTATTATTGTTTTTCACAAAATCACCATTAAACAAGTTTTTACTTTAGAACAATTGGAAAAAAAAAAAAAATCCTTATTTTGATTATTATAATTATCAATAGGCATGGACAAATATCTTTCTAAAGCAAAACAAAATCCTACGCCATTCATGCATGGTTTATCCATTTTGACAAATCATAGGAAATAAAAACACTCCAGTGATTGTTTTTATTGATGTGAGATTATTAGGGTGAATAGGAATCGGCTGGATTGATTGTCGCCGATGGAGCCCAGTTGCCAGAGTCCAAAACCGGTCGAAAACAATGGAAAACGAGGCAGCCGGCGGTAGAAAATAACCAAAACTAACGTCGGCCAGTTCAGTTCCAGTTTAACCCAAGTTGAAACCGCCGAAGCGGGCGATATAATATAGATTTATATATTTATATATTTCTAATACAAGTTTTAAACTATATGAAAAAAATAAAGAAAACAATGCCTTTGGTCTTAAAGAAATGACGTCTTTTTTGAATTATGTTAAGACTCACCCCCACCCCTTTCTTCTTCAGCCGAATTCCATCTCAGACTCTCTTTCTCCTCTCTCTGGTGAACCCCCAACGACCTAGTTCCCATGCCTCTCTCCTTTCTTGACGAAGGTAGCTAGTTGTCCATCTAGTTGAATTAATCTAGATTATTTATATGTGGCTGTGATTTCACTGATTTGTGTGTTGAATTATTTGTGATTTGTGAATTATAATAATGAGATGAGATGAAACACTTCTTGTATCCAAACAGAGCCTAAATCTGCCATCTAAGATTTTTGTTGAATTAGTTCTCTGACTTACTAAATTATTATTTGTGTATGTATAGACAGTATAAAATTTTTAGAGCACATTCTTGGGTTGTGAATAGTAATCTGAGATCTATTTTACTGTCATTGTGAGTGCTCTTACTTCTTACTTATAGTTCTTAATATGTTTTGCATGACAAAAAAAAAAATTATTATTGTTAAATTAAGATATTCTAATTTGTAATTCTAATTTGTGTTACGCACTATGTATAATGTACATGTAAGATTTATGTTTTGTTTTATAAATTAGATAGATTCTTCGTCGACTCCAGTTGATGTTGATTCAAATGAACCAATTAACTTGGGAGATGATTTGAGGAAAACTCAAACATCAAAACTCCTAGTGCCCCTACTAGTAGTACTTGTCCATTACTTATAAAACGGAAATGGAAGGAACCACTTTATGAAGGTGGAAGGTTGTCTTGTAGATGATTCGAATGCTAAATGTAATTATTATAGCAAGACGTATACTTGCCACTCAAAGAGGAATAAAACTTCAATAATGCAAAACCTTTTGCATTCATGTCCTAAAAATTTTCATAAACGTGGGCCTTATACCAAAAAATATTGATAGGTGAGACAACACCTAAGGAGGGGGTTGGAGAGAGTGATGGTAGTACATTTGTAACCCACAAATATACTAAAAAGGCTATGAGGTTTGCGATTGGAGAGATGGTAATTATCGATGAGTTGCCATTTAGAGTTGTTGTAGGACAGTGATGTAGGAAAGTGTGTTGGTCACTTGAATCTCAGTTTAAAGTATCATGTCGTGTCACGGTTGCAAGAGATTGTATAAAATTGTATGAGTTAGAAAAGGGAAAATTTAAAAAATGTTTAATGATGGTAGCATGAGGATTTCGTTGATACATGGATATCGATACAAATGTGAATTATATGTGTCTAACTGTACATTTCATTGATAAACATTGAAAAATGTAGAAAAAAAATATTAATTTTTGTCCAATCTCTAATCATCGAGGGGATACTATTGAGAGATATGTTGAGTTGTGCTAGGTTGATTGGAGTATTGATATAATATTTACTATAACTGTTGATAATGCAAGTTCAAATGATACTACAATTTCATATTTGAAACATTTTTTTTACGGAGAATGTGTTGGGGGGAAAGTATATGCACATGAGATGTTGTGTTCATATCTTGAACATTCTTGTAAATGAGGGTTTGAACGAGTGCAATAATGCCATCACTACGGTTAGAAATGCAGTTAGATATGTATGTTCATCCCCCGCAAGATAAGACAAGTTTAAGAGATGTGCAAAAGACGAAAAAATTGATGGGTTAATTATATTTTGCCTCCTCAAACTATCACCTAATACACAATGTGCCCCCAAAACTATTGATTGCATCAAAGTGGACCATCTTACTTTTATAACATCTCAATCCCTCCCTTTCGTCTACAATGAGAGTTGAATCAAACGGAAGACTTGCCCACGTGCTTCTCACATGCTAATCCTTCAATGCAAAGACAAAATCACCCCTCACTCCATCGGCTTCCATTTCCTCAAACTGAACTTCATATCCGAAAATTCCCAAATCCATGGCCAAAATGACTCGTTTCATTAATGCCGAAAAGGGGTTTTGTTTCAAAGTAAAGAACGTCTGACTTGAAGCCATTAGGAGCGATGGAGAAATAAGCTGGGGTAGACTGCAAAGAAGGTGGGGGCGACGAACCCTAACAAAGCTACCGACCACTGTGTGAGCTGCCAACCACGACGTCAGCGTCCCCTTCAAGCTGTTAGTGACTCCATTGCAGAGGAATTTTTTTGTAGAGCTCTCATTTAAATTGCTTTCTCCATTGCAGGTATCTCAGTAATTGTTAATATTGATAACAAGTCTCCCGCCTTGATGTAGCTCAAGAATGGTATAAATGACTGTACGTTGTTAGGTGAAAAAATGATTCGAGTTTATTGTAGAATAAGAATGCTATAAATGATTGTACATTGTAACTCAACAATGTTCCAGTTTATTTGCCATCATATTGATTCGATATCATGCTTAGATAATGTTCTAGTTTAGTTTGTTAGGATTCTTTTCTCCTTTTATATAAAGCTGCAGTAGTCTGTAAAGAATAATATTGATTCAATTCTATAGAGTAGAAATTTTTTGGCTCATCAACCTCTCTTTTGACTAATTCCTTTCTACATTCATAATTCTGACATATTTCAGCAGGTTGTGAAAGATGTCCACTGTTTCATCTAGCACAAGCTAGGGTGGTAAAGCACCACTAGATGGCCCATTTTGCCGTTGCAATATGCGAACACGTCTAAAAGTGTCAACTACGGATGATAACTACAAAAGAAAATTTTGGAGATGCCCATATTGGACTCCTGGTTGTCAATATGGGGGTGGAGACAGGTTTTGTACATTTTTTGATTGGGTAGATGATGATTTTTGCTCCACGTGCAGAGATGTTGTTGGCCAGCTACGAGATAGACTTTGGATACGGAGTCGTGAGTTCAAGATTGAGAAATCCGAATTCGAGGCTAATTTAGTGATGGAGAGGGAGCGCATGGAGCATATCCAATAGTTATGCAATAAGTTGAAGGAAAAATCTTCAGAATTGGAGGCTAACTTAGTGATGGAGACTGAGCGCATGGAACATATCCAACAGTTTTTGTATAAGGAGGAGGAAAAATCTAATATTTGCACAAGAAATACAATAACTGCATATAGTGTGGTGTCATTGTAATTGTTCTAGTTGTTGCTGTTATTTGCATAAAAATGTCTCATCATGCTAATGAAGGTCGTCATTACTTGATGATAGCGTAGGATTGGTTAATGTAATTTTTTGGATGTGTATTGACTGTGGTTGTTGTTTTGAATTTGATTGTTGTATTGAACATCACTTGTTGTATGTAATTTAGTTATGAAGTGAATTTTATGGCAACAACTTACTGTGTTAATAATGATTAATAATAATGTCACCCTACATATCAAAATCCCTCAATTGGAACAACAAGTCAATATTGCCAACAAATAATGTCATCCTACATAATAATGTCACCCTACTGTGGACCATTACAATAAAAGTTTTCCAATAACAGTAATATCATTAAGCCCTAACTACACCATTACAACAGCAAGTCAATATTGCCAATTTGGTCGCTTCTGTTTCTCCTTTTTATCTTCATTCATCCTCTCCACACATGAAGATGACTCTACATCATTCCCTTTTTGCACACGAGCCTTGGCAGGAGGCACTTGGGTGTTGGGTGGCTGTTGACCAACTCTGAATGGCATCATCTTATCTGCAATCCAAGATGATATGACAATGAGGTTCTTATAACTCCTGCTACAATCATGTCTTGGATTCATAGACTTTATCTGGAAAGTTTGTTGCCCTCTAATCCAAACCCATAAACCCGGTAAGGACATTTAGGGGTATTTCAAACAACAGTAACCCTATCCCCATCATTCTTTGCAAATTTTATCGACTTACCTATATTTAGTTCAACCTCCTTATTGTCTCTCTAAACTGTGCTGTAGATCCAAATTTCATTCCAACAGGTATATTTGGCTTCTCCAAGTCAACAACTTGAAACTCGGGGAACTTAAAATCACGATATCCTTCGTCACCACTATAGACAGGAGATTGAAGGACGTCACTTGGTGTCATATAAGAACAATTACCTGCTAATTGTGAAAGCAACCACTGTTTAGCAAGTTCTGAAAAATGAACACTAAAATAATAAAAAAAGAAAATATAAGAGTATTTTATACCTATGTCATCCTCCTCTGGCCACCTTGGACCACTTCTGTCTTGATTCCTCCCTTCATCCTCAGCATTTGAGGAAGATTGTGGCTCTTTATCATCAACTGTCACTTGAGACTCAACACATTTACTCCTTGGTTGTGCAGGCTTTGACCTCGATGTTCCCACTGTGTTGACATCAATGTCATACAACTCATCCTCACTACTCAACACTTCTTTCCAAAATGAATCATTAAGGGCAGGTTTGGTAACCAAAACAAAACACAAAATTCTCATCTCATCTCATTTCATTATTACACATTTTTCAAATCTCTATACAAAATATAATAAACAATTCAACTTTTTCAAATCTCAATACACATTTTTCAAATTCCAAAACAATAATAATATTAAAACATAATATTTTAAATTTCAAAACAAAACACAAAATTCTCATCTCACCCTCCAAACCTGCCCTAAGTCTAAGGGGACGTGCTCATCCTCACTCACATCCTCATCGACATGATGATCATGCAAAGAAGACTGGTGCACTGAAATTCGAGAATGAGACACAAGATACAAACGAGCCAATTGTTGATCTTGAAGCGCAGCCACCATAGACAGCACATCATGGTCAGATGTAAGCAATTTAAGACCATTGTGCATCCCCAAGCTAGGGTGTCTATAGTAGACTAGGTCACCTGGATGGTAACCATACTTGGCCACAATCGTCTGTATCTCAATCCGTGATAGCTGATCCTCATCATATGGTTCATGGTACACATCAATTTTACCCTAAACATATTCCCCATTCTGCCGCCTATCAATTATCCCACCATGATGGACTTGAAATAACAAATTCCTTGGAGCCATCCTATAAAATATTGTCTATTAAATTAGTCATGAACCGTAGTCAATAATTAGACCAACCATAAAGTAAGCAAAAGTAAACTATTGGACCAAACAGATAAATTTGGTCATTTTCCTATGCAAGGGACCACCTCTGTGGTCCCTCTGTCACAACCTGACAATAAAGACAACAACAACACACCCATGTTATTGTGTTCTCAAACTGAGACAACTAACGCCACTCAGCAATGCACTAGCGTCATATTAGGAAGAATACAATAGTGGACTCACCTATGTGCAACGACAAGGGCATCATCAAAATCGAAACTTTGACATTCCAAATTACTCAGTTTCACACGAAAAATATACAAATTCGATGAAGATAAAGATGGAGTCATTTTGAGATGGACTCACATCTGCAACACCCACTGCGCGAAGAAGACAGATACCAACTCGATGAAGACGAATGAAAATATTTTATGAAGCCACTAAGATTGGTGTGAAGGCGAACGAACACCAATGCGAACAACAATCGATCAATGGTCACTAGTTTCTGAGTTAGAGTTTTCGAATTTTGGATTTTGGGATTTTCAGATATGAAGTTCAGTTTCTGGAAATGGAAGCCGATGGAGTGATGGGTGATTTTGTCTTTACATTGAAGGATTAGCATGTGAGAAGCACGTGGGTGAGTCTTCCATTTGATTTAACTCTCATTGTAGACGGAAGGGGGGGATTGGGACGTTATAAAAATAAGATGGTCCACTTTGATGCAATCAATAGTTTCAGGGGCACATTGTGTATTGGGTGATAGTTAGAGGGGGCAAAATATAATTAACCCAAAATTGATTGTAAGAAAATAGTGTCTTGGACTCTTGATGTACAAAAACGATGGAACTCAACCTACATAATGTTAGAGGTGGCTAAAAAGTTTGAGAAAGCTTTCAGGCGGATGGAGAGTTGAGATTATAATTATTACTTCTCTCGGATGGAGAGTGGAGATTATAATTATTACTTCTCTTACTTTGATGATGGGCACATATGCCTGCTAAAGCTAAGGAGTGGGAGATTGCGGGTGTTTGTTAAGTTTTTGAAAATATTTTATGATGCTGCTAATAGATTTTTTGGGTCTTTATATGTGACAGCCAACACTAGTTTTAAGAGTTATGTGATCTCCAAAATGAGTTGATTGTGCTGAGCGAGAGTACTAATAGTTGTTTGAAGAGTATGGCCATAAACATGAGAACAAAATATGATAAGTATTGGGGTTATTAGATAGGATGAACTTGTTAATGTTGATTGCAGTTGTGCTTGATCCACGAAGCAAGTTAGAGCTTCTTACTTTCCACTTGAACAAAATTCATGATGAGTTTTGTGCTGAAACGTTGACGACACGTATTAGCAGATTTGTATGCCGAGTATAATGCTACTTTTGGTTCCACCATGAGTACCCAGGCGCGTGAGCCCCTCCAACATGTAGAACCATGAATGATGGAGATGAGAAACGTGAGACAAAATGGTTCTACTAGTGTTATAAAGCATCTTCCACCATGTGATCTACTATTTCCAAAACAGAAGTGGATCGGTATTTATCAGATGGTTGTGAGGCACTTAGTCCATCGTTTGACTTATTGACTTGGTGAAAAATTAATGAGCCTAACTATCCTATACTTACAAGGATTGCATGAGACTTGTTGGCCATGCCTGTTTCTACGGTTGCATCCGAGTCAACATTTAGACAGGAGGTTGTGTGCTTGATCCTTTTCGAAATTTGTTGGCTCTGAGAACCATAAAAGCACTTATCTGTACTGAAAATTGGTTAAGGCATCCATCAACAACAATTGATATCCAAGAGGCTATGGATAATGTGGAGAGTTTCGCACTAGAATCAGGTAATGTTTTCTTTGTTTTCATTGTAATTTAAGTTTAGTATTTTTCATAATCCAAATTCACTAACATTTGATGTTTTATTCTTATTATTAATCAATGTTTGTATATAGAGTTGGGCGTACAATCAAATGTGACAACTATTGAAGATTAAAGGTTGAAGCAGCAAACATGAAGATCACTCCCAATTTGTTGTCATTTATCTATGTTATGTTTATTATTATTATTATTATTATTATTATTATTATTATTATGTATTGTTGCTATACTT
The DNA here is from genome assembly GCF_001411555.2 of Juglans regia. NCBI lineage: Eukaryota > Viridiplantae > Streptophyta > Magnoliopsida > Fagales > Juglandaceae > Juglans > Juglans regia. The sequence goes on from NC_049903.1 coordinate 11,755,452, forward strand.
AAGACAATTTGTTTTTATCTATTTATGTTATGTTTTTTACTTGCATTGTTGCTATGCTTATTGCTTAAGAATATTTGTCTTTATTTGTAATGTGCAATACTAAACAGTAAACATCTAGTTAGGACTATTCATCCAGGTTCCGACCCTTGAACCCGGCTATACACGGATCAGAACTTAGGTTTCAAACCCAAACCGGGTTAGTCCGGGTCAGACCCGAGCCGGAACCCTGGTTGTACCCAATTTTTTTTTCATACTCCTTGTCCTGCGCCAAAGGAATCGACGCTTCTTCTTGGCTACGTGGCCAGGTTCTTCTACACAACCTTCTTCGTCTAAGTGGTTTAACATGGACTGGAACTTCCTACTGTAGACATGGTTGTTTGTTAGATTGTGTTCCTCTACATCAATGAAAAACACAGAGAATTAAGGTTATGTCTGAATCCTAGAAATACAACAATGAAAGTAAGGAGTTAATTAATGGACTCTTTATTGAAAACCTACAATTGGGCAGATGGAGATCAGAGCACCTAGTGAGTCTGAGCAGCCAAGTGATCTCTTCATGACTGAAGAAAAAGAAGTCGCCAAATAGGATCTGGGGGGACTTGTTCTTCTTCTTCAGTCCTTGTTTTTGATGGTTTTTATGTCCTCTGAACCCATCAAGAGAAGAAAAAAGAAAGAAAAACCCAACTAAAAAACACCAACCCAAGAGATGAAAAACCCAAATAGACAAGCAAAATTCTCAACCCACGAGCAGAAGTAAAAGTATAAATTATCTCACTCCACTTTGGCTCTCTCTCTCTACATCATTACCCAATCAATTTACAAGCTAGTTTTTCCAGATCTATAGTAGTCTTTGATTGTTCATCTACAATGGAGAACCAGCTAGAGAGAGAGAGAGAAGGGTGAAGTGAGATATGTAAGTGAACCAGTTCACAACCCAGTTGGCCTCATAGTCACACTTTCTCTGTCTTTAAATAAACCAACTTGGGTCCAATGTGGGTCAGATGATGTTTTGAGTTTTTTGTCTGGTAATTTTTTTTTAAGAAGACCTGGGTATCGGGTTTCAAACCCGTATCCGGACCGGGTAGGTCTGGGTTTTGCAATCCAGGTTTGATCCCAGAACCAGAATCAGGTTTTCCGGTTTTTGGACCGAGCCGGGAAAAAACTCGGCCCAGATGAACAGTCCTACATCTAGTGAAGTTATTTTTATTTATTTATAATTATGTAGTAAGTAGTAAGTAATATAGTTAGTATTAGTGTTATAGTTATAATATTAATATTATAGTTATAGTAAGTAACATTTATTGCTAATTTTTTTATTTTTTTATACATAACATTACAAATGATATTAAACTAAAAATGAAACTTAAATATAGAAATAGAGATCTAGAAATAGTTTAAAGCAATCTCAAAAAGGCCCAAAGTGATCTAGAAATAGCGTATAAAAAATAGGCCCAAACCTACAATAGACCAATGAATTAGCTGAGAACTGGCCGGAATCGGTCCGGCCGGTATCCCTTCCCACATTCGGCCGGTTTCCCCACCACAAAAATTGCAAGTCAATCGGTTTAATTTTCAGGAAAAATCGAACCGATTATTTCGGTTTTCACCCCTAACAAGAGTAGGGAGATGCGGAGAGAGTGGGCGGATTGAAGGGAGAAGGTGAAAAAAGAAAGAAAAAAAATGGAGAGAGATCGAGAGGAAGAAACAAAGAGAGAGGGATGCATAGGGGTGGATCTGAAGTAGTGGCTACGTGAAATAAGGGGAAGTTTGGGGGAGTTATCGGGGGTTGAGGGAAATACACGAGGGAAAAAGAATTTCAATGGGCTTGGGCTTTGGCTTGGGTTTGGATTTAATGGGCCGGGGTGTTACAATACTAATTATTTGATAAATTTGGTACGTTAGGTTTTAATGTAGTAATTGTTTGGCATGAGTTTTATCAATTTTACTCTTGCCAGTTTCAGTCTTATTTATCACTTGAGAGTTTTTTTGTGTTGGTTTTTCTTCTCTATGAGCAAACACAACAAGAATTTCAGTACTTCTAGTAGGTTTCCTGTCAATTTTTGTTGAAAGGAAAATGCATTGTGGCATAGATTTTTTATTTGAATGATAATAAATAGTTGTGGTCTGATTGCCTTTTAAGTTAAGGAACATTTATAGTTTAGATCTTCATTGTACACATGAGCTCTTAAGTATTAAGAAGGCTTTTAGGCCTAATTTGGATACACAGTTCAGATGAGATATTTTGAATAGTAGTGAGATTTTTGTAGTTAAGATGAGATGAGATAACTTGTAAAAACGTGTATGTTTGGATAGTTAGATAAGATTAGATAATTTTGACTTTTTGGGATTTGATAAAAGAAAATACTAAAACCACAACTGGGTATTCCCAACTTGGATCTCGACTGGCTTTTTTTTTTTTAAAAAAAAAAACTTAATGATTAAGTAAGTATTTTTTATTGATATTGTGATCAAGTATTTTTTATTGATATTGTGATTTTTTTAAAAATATATATTTAAAAATGATAAAAAAAAATGCATGAAAAAAAGTAAAAAAAAAAAAAAAAATAAACAAAGAAACACACTGGGCGAGATCCCAGTTAGGATCCCCCATGTGTGGGTGTAGAAGTACTCTTTGATAAAGGGGTAGATCCCACCAATGATTGAGTAATAGTTATGAATATATTAATAAAAACTATATTTATGAGTAATTAAAAAATCTATCATAAATAAATTTAAATCCCAAAATATATTGGGAAGTTGTTGGCTGAAATTTATAATTTCTCTTTTTTAAAAGATATTTTTATCTATTTATTTTTCGATATATAAGAAATTCTCAATTTTTATTCTAATTATAAATTATAATAATTTTGATTATTGTAATAAATAAGTATATGAATTATGTTGTAGATTTGTTTTAAATAATTTATTAATTTCAAATTTTCTAATAAAACCCCAAAATGCACTTCTATTCAATACTCACAAAATTATCAATTTTTTTGTGAAAATATATTATTCTAATAATGACTTATTGATTATTCTATTTTAATCACAAAGAAATTATTTTTACTATGTGGGATTCTTTTTACTGTTTATGTCAGAAAGTAATGAGATGGGTTTGATAACTTAGAGATGAAATCGAGATATGAATTTAACCGTTTGGATAGACAAAACTATCTCATCTGTGCATACCAAATTCTCATCTGATCTGGCAAACCAAACCGGGCATTATTAGTCATTTAGTTTGATGCCAAGTTATTATTTGATTGAGATTTTATGTTATCACTATAATTCCCTTTGTGTATCTTTTACTCAATGAATTTTCCAATCATATAAGGTCATGGTTTTTCAGTTGAATTTATCCTGACAACTTTTTTATGATTGGTATTTTTTTTATAAGTACTAAAAACTATGATTGTTAACAAGCATATAATTTGGCTGCTTAACGCTTGGAAAATCCTGTTATGTTCACATATTACTCCTTTTTATTAAGACAGATGATTGAATGATCACTCTCCCTTGCCATTCTCCTCCACCACATGGTTGTTTGAGAATTAAAATGAATTATGTAGTCATAAGGTTTCAAGCTATTAGGCAATATTTACCTATGTTTGTATGATATGGGTAATGTGATTACCTTTGAGAACGAAACCTTGAAGTCATTAGGGTCCAAACTGAGAAGAAATCAACTTCTGAAACTATCCCTTAGCGGATGTCAAAATTTGGTGACAGGCTGTGTTAATTTACATGACCTTGTACTGTTTACACAGGCGTAAAATTTTGCATGGTGCTTTTTGTGAGCATTTATGTCTATCCCTGGTGTAGATTATTGCAGATAAGGTTGCTTTAAAGCTGTTTCTGCATGAAGACTCCTTCTGCCAGCTTTTTTCCGTTTGTGCTTTCTGTGTTGCTCATAATTGATTTTTATTAGACTTAGCATTTACATTATTTTTTCTTCACCATTATGACCTGTTTATTTTCCTTAAACGGCTATAAAAAGGGTATGTACCGGAGCATTCTTCATCAACAGCGAGATTGTTCTTGCACTTGCTAGTTTCCATCTCGTCATCTTGATAGTAGTTCTGTTCAGTTTTTCATTTTCAACTTAAACAATGAATTTCCTCTTGGCCTCTGACAACGAAAGGGCTGAGACGGGCATGTGTATGCATTCATGCCTCTATTGCACGAGGGTGTTCAATAATCACCAGGCTCTTGGTGGCCATGTTAAGGTTCATCAAGACGGGATTCATGTGAGGAGGAGCTGGAATAATCCTGCTCGTTCCATTAATTTCATGGATATTGCTAGCAATGTCCCTAATTCCTTGTCCATGGGCCAGCCTGAAAGTTACTCTGGTGGTTCTGGGAATAATCTGCCAACACTTTTCCCTAGGACAAACTTTCCTATCGATTTCTCTAAGTTCTGTTTGAATGAATCCAGTTGGGCACATGCAAGCAAGTACTCTGAAAACAACGCTGGAATTGCCCCTTCTCAGTTTGCCATATCTTCATATCTTTCATCAGTCAGTGGCCATGCCAAAATTAATCATTCTAATCCTTCACCGTCGGCATTTTTTATGCCTTCTGCTAACACTGTAACCGCTGATTTTCATGTGGCCCCCCCACTGTCTTTTGGGCCATATGGAGTATCTCAGTTTAATACTAATGAACTAAGAACATTCAAGGATGGTATGCCATTCTCCTCTGGAGATGCCTTGCCAAACTTTCAGCATCACAACCTTGGTAAGATTTCATATCCTGCCTATGCTATAAGTCTATCTGATTCTGGGTTTGGCTCAAATCGATTGCCTGGCTTGATAGAACCAAGCACAGTTGGTTCCTTGCCTCCAGTCCATGGTCAATGCTCAATCCAAAATGGAGCTGGTACGTATAATAAGAGTAGTGAGTTAAAGTTTGAAGGAGTTAAGAAACGCTGCCTAGGTGAAGTCCTGGGAAATTCTGACACGATGAATTCATCAAAAAGGCCTCAGATCAACTCCAACCTGCCTGCACAAACGGAGGAGCGTTGGAAGAAAGTGCTACTTCTTTTTAAGGATGTGGAGGAATCCTTTTCTGAGTTGGGAATTTCTTTTGATGAAAAAGAGGAAGATGAAGCAGATCTAGATCTCTCCCTGCACCTGTAGTTCTTCACCTTTTTACTAATGGTTAAATATGTATGGGTGGATAATGCTGGTACTGGATATGTTATGTGTTCGGTAAATTGGTTGATGGAAACTCTCTGTGTCTGTCTGTGTCTGTGTCTCTCTCTATCTATCTATCTATCTATCTCTATCTATGTGTTTAATCTCTATCCATCTCTATCTCTATCTTTCAGGCACAAGTGTGCACTCATACATGCTGGATGTGGCTCAACATGCAGTACAATTTGCCTTAACGATTAAAAAATGCAGAGATTTCTTCTCTAGAAGTGCAAGGGAAAACCTCAATTTTCCTCCTCATCCCCACTCCCAAATATGAAAAAGAAAATCCTCAGTTTTCCTGTTGTAGGTGCTGAAAGTGCTCCTGTTCTAATTATCAACGTTCAATAATGTTCTTCAATGATTCATCTTAGGTGAACCAGTTCCAATCTCATGCCAGAAATGATGACTATAAAAAAAAAACAGAAACAGTCTCTAATGTGATTTTTTTTCGAGAGAATAGTTCTGCCATAATGGAATGAATGAACTGCTTCTAACATGCAAGATAGATATGCCTCTTTGGCAATGCTACTTGTGCTAGATTCCAGTCTAGACATATATTTTATCTGTCCGGGAGCAAAGGATTATAACAGATCATTGATTTTTTTTTTTTAAATATATTAGTGAGGATTTTATAAAAGAGAAATTTCAATACTAGTTACTTGTTAGTATTTTTTTAATAATATTTATTTCTGACAGTTGCTTTTCTTATCGTTACTCGCCTTTTTCTTAATTGGTAATCTTTTCAACGTTGTCTTAAACAGGCTTGTAATAAAGTTGCCGTTACTTTGGGTATTAACTTGACTTGAAAAGAGCGAGATTTTCGTACTTCAGTACAAATTGATTTTTTTTAAATGTTAATTTTATTATAATTTTTTATTATATTACAATGTATTTCACCAATATTACTTGTGTGCTGTTCTTGCTTTTAAATTGTGTACGTAGGCCAATTAAAAGACTATAGGTTATTAATCCCTATGCAGTTGCTCACTTTTGTACTCTTCTTCTCTTTTCTGTTCTTTCTGATTCTTGGTCACAAATTAGGAATATAACTTATGAGTAACCCCACACCACACTGTTGGTTTTCTTTACTGCCATACCACTGTAGCATTGGCATTCTCTGTGTAATGGTTTATGGTGCTTAATGTAATCCAACTGTTTGGGCAGAGTAATGGCGGTATTATAATTTATTCTATGATCAATATCCGAGAAATAGTGCACACCAGAACTAAATACACATTCTTAAATGTGCCAGTTTCAGCAATTAATGGAAGTGTTTTGAATACAACTCTTTCTTGATATACACTTAATTAGCTTATGAGAAAAATCTTCTAGCAGGCCGCAGTGTTAACCCCTTAAAAACACTCGCCAATAACAAATCGCCACGTCATCCACCCATGAGAGAAAGCCTGAGGCGCACAATACAGAATCCCCCTCTTTCGGATTCAAAAACCATCCCTCTCCTTCCCATTCAAAACCCATGCTTCGCACCCTCTCTCCCTTGCAAAACAGTCGTGACCCACGGATGATAGAGCCAGCCGCGGTCTGCTTGGTTGTACAGGGATTCCATTGATTATATATAAAAAAAAAAAAATGCTATACACATAGTAAACATCAACCATGGAAGATGATAAACCAGACAAAATTTCATATGATAAAAATTGATAACCCACAAGCATTCGTTGTAGAAGTCGAATACTGACCAATGCAAGCCAGGGCTTTCTGCACCCAAAATGATGTAGTGTCCTGTTGAAAACAGAAGAATGCAGATTTGCCGGACTAGCTTCTTTCTGAAACTCCTCCAAAAGCTTAGTAGGTTCAAATTGAACATTCTCCCCAAATTCAAACACACCCGTCTCCTTCAAAATGGTCAAATCCCTGTAACTCCTACCATTTCATTTTCAAATGAAGCCCTTGACTTTTCAACCATTGAACCAGGCAGAAACATCTGGAAGAGCACCACAAAGAATAGAGACACGACCATTATACAAATCCATAGGAGGCAATCTAGCTTCTTGAAAAGCAAAAACCTTGAGAACCTCGATCTGGGTCTCTGTAAAAATCTCGGTTGTACCAGTTGAGTTAGAGCGGAAAAGGTTGTCTCTCTCTTTGATGGAATCCCGTTTCCAGATACCCCATTCAGAATATGAGTTTTGTTACGTAATTTCTATCTATCGTACTTCACATTTTATATTTTTTTAAAATTTTAATATTTTTTAAAAATTTATTATTTTTTAATTATTTCAATTTTTTTTGCGAAGCCAAAGCTAGTGTTTTCAGAATATTGAACGACGACATTTTCAATTTTGTCATGTGTGATGCTGCTTATTGCTTAGGTGTCCAATTTTCATTGGAGGGCGTTAAACCCCTAAGAACGGCCCATCCGTTCCAAAGCAGAACTGTTATCTTATAGCTCTTCCTTTATATTTGTTGCACCTTTTTTTTCCTTTTTTTTAACCTAGATTTTTAGATTGCATGGTTGTTGATTTGACTTTTTGGCATCAGATTCCTTCTATCATGCTGGATTCTTAAAATGTATTGGTTACACAACGCAGCACTTTAAACCGTCGAGCCCCTTTGTAATTCAGTCAGCAGACCTCTACATCCTCTATTCCTAGAATACCATCATCTAAAGATGATGCTTTTTTTGAAATTCAAATCTCAAATTATTTACTTTGATTTTTATCAAAGCTAAGAAGGTATGTAATATTTAGCATACTGAAAAAACGAAAAGTGGCAATGCAATGATAATGCGCTACTTTCAGAAAACCTCCTCACCTTAACATGTGGAATCATGTCAATAGAGAGTACCTATTCAGAATCCTTGGAAAACAAATTAAGTGCTTCAAGTGTATGATGTTCTACATGTTGTGAAATGTTGTGTAAAACACACACACCAACGGTGAAAAATAAAGTAGAAGCAAGCATGATCAAGCACGCGACACACAATATACGTGGTTCGGCAAATTGTCTACGTCTACAGAGTTGCAGAAATCTTATTAACCAGAGGAGATAATGATCACTCAATCTCAACTCACACTTTTTAGAATTTTTTGCTCTCTCACACAATATACACTCACTAAACAATTGTTCTCTTTCAAAATATGTTGAAATTCGTACAAAACAAGTCCAATATGATATATATATATATATATATATAGCAAACGACGCTAAAAACCCTAATCTGGTAAATCTGCATTCTTCGCTCGAGCAGCATGTCGAGCGTGCATCGAGCGAACACTAGGGTTTGTGTCTCGCTCAAACTCATTATCACGAGGGACTCAAGTAAACTCATGGGTTGAGCTTCGTTCGAGCGCACGTCAAGCAAACACTCTATTTCTCAATTTTTAGTTCCAAAACGAGTCTCCACATATACCCCAACAATCTCCTACTTGGAAACTGGGTCTCCACATGCCAGCCAATATTTCTTGCCAAGTCCTATAATCTCTACAGCTCACAGCTTCCGTCTTCAAGCTAGAAGACGCACAGAAGTCAAGCCCGACTTCAGTCTTCTACATACATCACCCTTAGAAAGCACATCTACTGGACGACTCACAACCCCCAGTGCAGTAGGCGTATCTGGTCTTGAACCGATCTTGGCAATCTTAGCCAACTTTCCTAAGCTTTCATGAGGAATGACAAAGCTGATTCCTTTTGGCTTCCTCACATGTTTCTCGCGATCAAGTCTGCCTTTTTCCACTCTTGTATTTCCCTGCACATCACTGGACCTTGATGTTAAATACAACGAGTTAGATCTCTTACTATGTGTTAAGACCAGCGTACCCTTAGTGATCTTCCAAGCTCCTCCAGAGAATGCTACTGTAAAATTGTTGTCATCAAGTTGTTTCATAGAAATCAGATTTTTCTTTAGATCTAGAACATGTCTGACTTACTATAAATTCCACACTCTTCTGTTTGGAAGTGTAATGTGCACATCACCCACTACATCTAGTGCCTCTCCATTAGTCTCATATATCTTTTTAAAATCACCAGTAACATAATTCTGCATGATTTCTCGTTGTGAGGTGCTATGAAATAAAGCCCCTGAGTCCAACACCCAATCATCAATCAGACTGTGCACTGTAAGAAGTAAAGCATCATGAATTTCTTCTGTCACTACATTCACCACATCATCCTCAGCACTTTATTGATTCCTGCAGTTTTTCTTAATATGGTTCGGCTTGCCACAACTCCAGCACGTGATCTGCTGCCCAGATCTCGTCTTACTTTTCTCTCTGCTCTTGGAGTTTGATCTGTCATGTTATCTGTCCCGATTGTCAACATTTAGGGCAGATCCTGAACTTGAGAACTCACTTGAGTCTCTCATATGTACCTTTTCAGCAAGGATCATGTCACTTATTTCATCTTGTCGGTTGAACTACTCATAGCCATCCTCATGGCCTCTCAACTATTTGGCAACGATGTCAACAAAATCAATGCTCTGATCGCATCATCAAACTCAATTTTTACAAAAGATAATTGATTTGTGATCATATTAAATTCATTCAAGTGTTGGGCTACAGACATACCTTCCGATATCTTCAGATTGAATAATTTCTTCATCAAGTGCACTTTATTGTTCGCTGACGATTTTTCATAGATACCTGACAAAGTCGTCATGAGATCCACCGTGGTTCTCTCCTTACTAACATTGTGTGCCACTGTTCTAGGTGAGGTCAGCCGAACAAGCCCTAAAACCTGTTGATCTAACAGGGTCCACTCAGTATTATCCATGTTTTCCGCTTCTTTCCCAACAGTGAAAGTTGAAGCCTCTTCCCATAGAGATAGTCCTCGATCTGCATCTTCTAATACCCAAAATCAGTGTCGTTGAACTTCTCGATCCCGGGTACGTTCACTTTATCTCTAGCCATCATTCTCTTTCATATTCGACCTTGACTCTTGATACCAGTTGTTGTGAAATATTGTGCAAAATATATGCACCAATGATGACAAATAAAGTAAAAGCAAATACGATCAAGCACACAATGCACAATATACGTGATTCGGCAAATTGCCTACGTCCACAGAGCTGCAGAAATCTTATTAACCAGAAGAGATTACAATCACTCAATTTCAACTCACACTCATTAGGGATTTTTGCTCTCTCACACAATATGCACTCATTAGACAATTGTTCTCTCTCAAAATATACTGAAAGTCGTACAAAACAAGTCAACTATGACATATATATAGCAAACGGCGTTGGAAACCTTAGTCTGGCAAAATTTGTGTTCTTTGCTTGAGTGGCGTGTTGAGCGCGCATGGAGCAAACAACATTGGCTCAAGCAGGGTGTCGAGCGGTGGTTGAGCGGGGGTCAAGCAAACACTAGGATTTGTGTTTCGCTCGAGCTCACTATCGCACGGAACTCAAGCGAACTCATGAGTTGGGCTTCACTCAAGCCATTGTTGAGCGCACGTCAAGCCCACTATCGAGCGCACATCGAGCGAATTCAAGGGTTGAGCTTTGCTCGAGCGCACTTTGAGTGCACATCAAGCAAACACTCTATTTCTCAATTTTCAGCCCCAAAACATGCTATTCATGTAAGTCATTGTGGATCTTGCTTTCCAAGATTTTGGAGAAAATACATTTTGCACTCCAGATTATGAAAATTGATATAGTGCACCTTCCAACCACTAAAGCCTGGCAAATAGCACTCTTGTTCAATTTTTCCTGTTAAAGAGTGCATCTTTTAACTTCTTCTTCTTTTTTTGTCTTTTTGTTTTTGTTTTTTTTGTTTTTTTGTGGATGGTGCAATGTTAATTTTGATAATTTGGAGTGCGAAGTGTAAAACACTTGATAATTGGAGGCTGAAAAGTGTTTTTTTTTTCCAAGATTATTATTGTTGGAAGCTTATTTGTTTATGGAAAGAATTTGATCAAGCTTCTGCTTGTTGTTATTGTATAAAGGAATTACTTTCATTGAGAGTTTTTGGCCATTACCTGCAAATTTGGAGATTCTTGGTAATAATTTATGACTTCTAAAGATGTGGAGCAAATTACTTGCTTTTTAGAATCTATTGCGAACTAAGCTACACTGCACACATCATTTGAGATGTTGCTAATCCTTTTTGGATGCTGTAAAAACTGGAAGAGACATAACAATAGCGAATGCACATTCATCATGAAGCAGAAGATCGTGATGGTTCTATTTTGCTAGTAATCTGATTGGTGAACATCCAAGCAGAACTCGAGAATATATTGTGATGTGACAAGATCAATTAGGCATCTGGCTTTTGTGTCATATGCCATTGAGGAAACTCTACTTGAAGATTGGAGGTGGTAATATGTAACACGACCTGTGAATCTAATACGAACACGACACAAAATTAACTGGTTTGAGTTTTATATAAATAAATAAACGAGTTGACCACTAGTTAATACATGATTAATAAATAGATCAATAACGGGTCAACCCACTTAATTTAAAATCAACTTGTAATAACACGTTTAAATTTTATTATTGTCGGAATGTAATTTTGGAAATATGCTCACATTTGTTATTTTAAGGTTTGTAATATTGGTTTTATTATAGGTTAAAATTTGGAAAGTATTTGTTTTTGTTAGTAGCTAGTCTTATTATTTTTTGTTAGATATTGTGACTACTAATAAATATAGATTTGAACTTTTATGTAAAATTATGTTAATCAGGTCAAGTGGATTATGCGTGTTTGTTCAACTAATTTAAATGAAACAGGTTGAAAAGACTCGTGTCGTAATAACATATTTCTAATTAATTATTAAATAGGTAAAAAATGTGTCACGACATGAAGACCCATTATTTAAATGGGTCGGGTTATGGTTTGAAAGTTTGACACGTTTAGCTTAACCGATCGGGTTCGGATTGACCTATATAGTAGAATACATATGACTTGATCACATGATACGAACATGACTCACAAACACGAATTGCCACCAGTATTGAAGATAGGCAAAACTCTTGGAGCTCGTACATAATGGAAAGATATGGGTTGCTTACAAACCCCTTGAATTATTGCTAATGAGTTTGCCTATATATTCGTAAAGGTTACACTAGTTCTGCTTAACCATCGAATTACTCTTGAGCTACACACACACATCCAGAAGATGCAAAACCTAGATGTAGTCTTTGCCTTCTTATATTGTATTCAAACAGTAAAATTATTGATTAAACATGCTGTATTGCTAGCCGCTAGGTGCACCTGCAAAGATCTTCTCTTATTTTGCTATATCACATACGTTAGGCATTTGTTGACACATGAGGCATGATTACTATTTAAAAGCAAACTCACATATTATTATCGATTAATATTACAATTTATAATTGGTGTATTATTTTTTATTGTTAAGTGTTATATTTAACTATGTCCTTAAATGTAATTACTAGTAATCCTTTTACTTTACTCTTTGTAAACAGTATAAATACCCTTGTATTATTTTACAAATTGATTCAATTCAAAAAGTATTTTTACAACATATCCTTTCTTATTATGGTATCATTTTTTTTTTCTAAACTTCTATACGCTTCTACAACCTTCTTTTTTTTCCTCTAATGGCTCCAACGCACTCTTCCTCTTCCTCTTTGATGGAAGAATCTTCTAGTCCCTTCTTCCTTCATCTTAGAGATAGCCTTGGTATTGTTCTCATTACTCAGTCTCTTAATGGTGACAACTATAACTCTTGGTCTCGATTGATGCACATGGCCTTATTTGCGAAGAATAACTTAAGATTCGTTGATGGATCTATTCTCAAACCTTCCAATCCGACAGATCCAACACTTGCTTCAGGGATGCACTGCAATAATATGGTAATTTCCTGGATTATTAACTCTGTTTTGTCTGAAATTTCTACTAGTATTCTCTATATAAATACAGCATATGAGATTTGGAATGATCTCAAGGAGCGATTCTCTCAAAAGAATGGCCCCTGTATTTTCCAGATACAAAAGTCAATTTTAGCTCTTTCTCAAGGCCAGTTGTCTATTAGTGACTACTTTACCAAGCTGAAAGGACTCTGGGATGAGTTAATCAATTACAAACCGATTCTTGTTTGTTCTTGTGGTGCTATTCAAACACTCAATTCTTATGTTCAACAAGAACATATTCTTCCATTTCTTGTTGGCTTGAATGGATCCTATGCCTCTATTAGGGCTCAGACTCTCTTAATGGAGCTATTGCCTCCTTAACATAATTCTTTTGTTGAGCGTAAACATCAACATATCTTAAACACGGCTTGGGCCTTAATGTTTCAATCAAATTTGCCTCTTCTTTTTTGGGGGTGATGCCATTCTCACAGCTACTCATCTCATAAACAAATTACCTACACCCATATTAGGCAATAAATCACCTTGTGAGCTACTTTTTCAATCCCCCCCCCCCCCACACACACTTATGCTCGTCTTAGAACTTTTGGTTGCTTTTGTTTTGCATCTTCTTTACTTAGATCACGGTCTAAGTTTGATCCTAGAGCAAGGCAGTGTATATTTCTTGGTTATCCATTTGGCATAAAGGGTTATAAGCTCCTATATCTTGCTACAAAAGTCATTTTTTATTCAAGACATGTTTTTCTTGAGCAATTTTGTATCTCCTTACAAAACCTCTCTTTCCTTACATTTTGTATCTCCTTCTAACTCAACTTCAATGCCTTCTCATTCTGTTCCATTGCTCTTTCCTAGTCACACATCAACATTTGAACAACTTATTGTGCCTTCAACTGTGTCATTACCCACTGCTGAGGAATCCTCTCCTGCAGATACAATTGTACACAATGTTCTCATTTCATCACAAACACATACAAATTCTGAACCAGTTTTTCCACCCACAAATTCTCAAGCAGTTTCCCTCCCAATCCGTAAATCATCTAGACTTCAAGGAGCTCCTAGTTATTTGCAACATTATAATGGCAACTCTCTTACTACGCACTCTTCATCAAATTCCACAGGTTCTGTTCCTATACCAGTAGGTACTCAATATGATATTGATCATTTGTTTCTTATCATCGTTTATCTCCTAAACATAAATCCTTTGCTTTAGCTATTACTGCTGATATAGATTCTGAGTTTTATCATCAAGCAGTCAAGCACTCTCATTGGAGAGATGTTATGTCTGCTGAGATCGTAGTCTTAGAAAATAATAATACATGGACTGTTACCTCTTTGCCTACTAACAAAAAACTCATTGGATGTAAATGGGTCTATAAAATCAAATATAGAGCTGAAGGCTTTATTGAATGTTATAAGGCGAGATTGGTTGCTAATGGGTATACCCAACGTGAAGGTTTGAATTATTCTGAAACCTTTTCATGTGTGACAAAAATGGTTACCGTTCGCACACTTCTTGCTATTGATGTTGTTCAAAATTGGTTTTTTATTCAACTTGATGTGAATAACGCTTTTTTAAATGGTGATTTACTAGAGGAAGTCTGCATGACTTTACCTCCTGGTTTTCATACTAAGGGGGAGTCTAAAATGTGAAAATTAAAGAAATCCCTTAATGGATTGAAGCAAGCATCCCATCAGTGGTTTTCCAAGTTCTCCAATACTCTTCTTGAACTTGGTTTTAACCAGTCCAAAGCTTACTATTCTTTGTTTACACGTTCAACTGGTGATTCCTTTATTGCACTCCTTGTGTATGTCGATGATATCTTGATTGACAGTAATAATTTACATGTTGTTGATCATTTAAGAGAAACCCGTAGCCCAGTGGCGCACCCAGCCCCCTCATTTTTACTGTCTTTTTCGAAATTTTTGTAATACCAGGTGTTGGTCTGTAACCACTGTATTCCTCCGCCATAAGTGATGGCTATTAATAAAATTTGGGAAGGGGTCACTCATGGACAGGTGAACCTCGGCTCTTCTTTAAAAAAAAAAAAAAAAAAAAAAAAAAAAAATTGTTGCTGGACACCAAGTTTAAGTTGAAGGATCTTGGACAGCTTAAATACTTCCTTTTTTCAATCTCCTCAAAGTATTTATTTGTGCCAACGCAAGTATGCACTTTAAATAGTCCAAGATGTTGGGTTTCTTGGTGCTAAACCAACATCTTTTCCTATGGAGCAGAATCTGAAACTTAGTCAAGACAGTGGTGTTTTATTAGATGATCCTACTATTTTTTGAAGATTAAATAGTAGGCTCTTGTATCTTACCATTACAAGACCTAATCTCACTTGCTTTGTCCATTGGCTTAGTCAATATATGGATAAGCCACGTGAGTCTCATTTGTAGGTAGCCTATCGTATTTTACAGTATATAAAATCTACTCTAGGTCATGGTTTTATTTTTTCCAACTGACTCTCCTCTTCAGATTAAAGCTTTCACAGATTCTAATTGGGGTTCCTGTCCTAATATTCGAAGATCTGTCAGTGGTTATTGCATTTTTCTTGGCGATTCATTAGTCTCTTGGAAATCCAAGAAACAACAAACAGTTTCTCGTTCATCTGTAGAGGCTGAATACTGTTTGATGGCCACTACAACTTGTGAAATTGTTTGGCTTCTTACCTTACTTTCATATTTTCGAATTTCTCATTCTAATAGTGCTCAAGAATACACATTAATTCTAATGATTTCTATTAACAATTTAGCATTTTAGTCCAATAATAGGGTATTTAAAGTGCACTTTCGTACACTCATCACACCCCCCAACTTGCTTATTACTAGTCTTTAGTAATTTCTATGCTAAAGAGATGAAAGAGATGAGAATCACTAAAATAGGCCACCAATTTATATTTTTCAGATTCACATATAAAAAACAAATTAAGGAATCCAATAACCCATCAAGATCAATCAACTTATAGCAATTCACAGAGTGTGTGTGTTCTCCAAACTATAACCATCTTACCACTAACCTTGATACATGCAACATCAAGAACGTCTCAAGCAAAAGGTTCAACTCCATAACTTATGGGTATAATAGTGTTTCGTGTAATGGCTCTCTTTATTGAGTTGACAAGTGGTGTACACACAATCACATAAAGATTTAGGTAATTATGAACAAGCAACAAGCAAGTATTGATCTTATGATAGGTACACTAACAAATGATAATTCAACCATTCTTTCTAAAAGCTTAGAATCAGAACGGTCAATACAAAATGTTATAACGTGGCTTAGATTTGGGGTTATATGAAAAAAAAATGAAAAATGATTAAAAAAATTCCAAGTACATACAAATGGAATCTTGTTAAATATCTCAATAGACCACACTTCTCACTTGATATACTCTTAAATTTTTCAGATCATCGAATAATGCCTCTTTTTCATTTTCTTTTCTTTTTTTTTCTTTTTTTTTTAATAATTTGGTGAACAATTATGTCACCCTTGTATTTTGCTATTTTTACTCAGTTTTGGTATTTTTTGCCTTTGAAGTTCACTCACTTGAATACCTTGTAACTCATGTTCTTTCCTTTTCTCTCTCTCCCCCCTTTTTTTTATTCAGTGTAAAAAAATAAGAATTCTGCATCTAATACACACTTGGAAGTAACAAGGTAGGAAAAATAAGTGTGTAGGTTACACTCCAATGTGTAGAGGTAAGGATAATGTGGGCATATGAAAAGAAAAAGCTACATGTGTTTATTGGCTCAAAGTTGGCTACTAAGGGTCTATGATGGAAAGGGTTAGCTTGAAAGGCTCAAACGTTGATCCTAAGTTGACATTCATCATATCCCAAGTATATCCACTATCTTACTATAAACCATGTAATGATATTCTCACAAGAAGTGCCCAATTCAACAGATCAATAAACGCTTATCACAATTTACTGCATTTGTAGGCTATTAATCCTCTCCAAAACTCACATGAATACTTAAGTAAAAGAGTTCTCTAGCTACATGTGTCAAACCACCATCTTACCACAAACCTTGGATGAGTGCATTAGAGGTTCTGTGAATACCTCACAAAAATGATTATGATGGATTTGGTGAATTCATGAAAATGGTTATGAATGAGAATGAGTACACATGTGAAAATGATGCACATGTGATGCAAAATTAAAAAATTTTGACACATGAAAATATGTCACAGAGTTCCAACAAGCATTTTAAATACTGAATTTGCAACACCACCCCCCAACTTAAATGAAACATTGTCATCAATATTTAAGAATCAAATTTGAATATGAAATAATTAAAAAGGATATAATACACCTGATGAGTGACATAGGTAGCTCGCTGAGTACCTAAGATGGTAACTTGAAATGACAAAATGAAATTAACATGCAAGCAAAAACAAAGAAAACAATAGCAAACAAAAAGGAAAAGAAAGAAAATAAGAGAAAATAAAAATAATACCAAATAAATAAAACAAATAAAGAAAAACATACATGCGTGGTGTGGTCAAGGTTGATAGACCGGATCAATAAGTGAAATGTCTTCCACTTCCGGAACTTGCCTATCAATTAATATTTTAAGGCATTGACCATTTACTTCAAAAATCCGATCATCCTTAAGGTCCTCTATTTCTATCGCCCCATTTGCAAAAATATTTTTCACTACAAAAGGGCCGGTCCACCTAGACCTAAGTTTTCTTAGGTGCTTATGGAGTCTAGAATCATGTAAGAATACTAGATCATTAGGCCTAAACGTCTTCCTACCAATATCTTTATCATGAAACGTTTTTATTTTAGCCTTATAAATTTTAGAGTTCTCATAAGCATCATTTATCAATTCTATTTTCCATGAGCACACAAAACACATTGAGCCTGATTGCCATTTTATATGGGACAAGCTCCAAGCTGGAGTTATTAAGACGTTCCATGTTACTTTTCAACATTAGATTGTTGATGTTCTCACTAAAGCCTTGGGCAGTTAGCAATTTTCTACATTGATAGCTAAGATAGGAGTTCACTCCATTTACTCTCCATCTTGAGGGAGAGTATTACAATTTATAATTGGTGTATTATTTTTTATTATTAAGTGTTATATTTAAATGTGTGCTTAAATGTAATTACTAGTAGTCCTTTTACTTTACTATTTGTAAACAGTATATACCCCTTGTATTATTTTACCAAATGATTAAATTCAGAAAGTATTCTTACAACATATCCTTTCTTAATACTTAAACATCTTATCTCCACGCTTTAAGCCAAATAAAGACGATGAAAACAAGCCCACAGAGTGTTCCTATGGTTTAAAGAGCACACGAACACGATGTGCTCCTACTGATCAATCTGAACCTTGCATATAAAGTTCATGTGGATGTAACCCAAACATCTCAGACATAGAATCTTCAAAGTAGACTTCAATAACCTAAAAGTGCGATCTGTCAATTTTCACAATTTAAATTACAAATAGCAAATCTTCTAAATTTGAGAGCATAAAGTGTATTTATCTTACAACTGATGCTATCCACCCTCGAGGATGTGCACCATATCATCAGAGGGAGCTACACTACAACAGATTTGGCCTATTGCAGTGACAACATGTCGCTACAAAAAGTCAATTTTCGACCATAAGGGTTTTTTTGGCAAGAACTTATCGTCGCAAGTTCACCAATAGTAAAATGCCAATTCAAGTCTTTTTTTTCCACAAAACAAAAATCAGTCACAAAAGCTTACATTTTGTGACAAAAATATTTTACTGCAAAAGTTAAAATTTTTGTCGCAAAATCGGATCTCACGTGATGCATAAGTTGTCACAAAATACTTATTTGTAGAAAATTTATTATCACAAATGATAATTTGCGACGAAGGATATGGTCCCAAATAGTTATTTCCAGGAAGGGTTTTCGTCAAACATAATCTATTGTGGTAAAAAATATATGTGCGACCACAGCATGTTGCTGGAAATACAAAAAAAAATCCAAAAACAATTAGAAACTATAAAACCGATGAAATGAGAATGAGTTCAAGAATGGTGTCATATAAGCCTAAAAACATAAATATGAACACAGTTTTGATCCAAATTCAGCAAAACATTATATAACAATTTCAAACAAACATATATAAACTGTGGTACCAATTTCACCAACTCAATATTATCCAAACAACTTTGATCCATAAAGAGATTAACCAAAATATATCATTTACTACTTAGAATAAAGATGATGATAGGAGAACAATCTTTAAAAAAGTTTAAAGCTGCCAATAATCTTTCCCCTAGTGCTTTGCATGGCAAAATAGGACCTCCAAAATTCAGCAAACAAAGAGAGGCTACTAAATCGAGAGATACTTAAATTCCTAGACAGACAATCACAATAAATTAGAAACATCCATAGTCTGTCTAAAGCATGAAGAACAGAGAAGTTGTACGAAGGAAAAATCAATTGAATGTGAAAAGCACATACCACAATAAATCCCCCCAATTGATGGATTTACCTTTTAAAAAATATGACATCAAAGTCAAAATGGAACAAAGCTTGCTAATGCTCACACATTTGTTAGTTCACTTACTGAAGACTACTCTATTAAAGTGGGTGAACATGGAGTGCAACTACCCGAGCCATTCTCAAGAACCCAAAAATCTTGTTATTAGATGAAGCCACTAATGCTCTAGGTGTGGAATCAGAGTGTGTGGTGCAACAAACGCTAGACAGGTTGATGAAGAACATGACAACAGTTGTGGTAGCACAGAGGCTATCAACAATAAAAAAAAAATGCATACCAAATATCAGTTTTACATGATGGAAAGATAATAGAGCAATAGACTCATTCATCACTTATAGAGAACAAGAATGGAGCATACTATAAGTATATGATATAAGAGCAAGGCTTTCATGCACCACTTGCAAGTGGTTTATAATATTTGAAACCCTATTGCTTTTATACTCAACAGAGTACATGATAAAAGAGCTAAGGGTCTAGAGAGCAATAGTACAAAAATGGAAACAGCTTAGCTCAAGTAGAGGAAACAAAAGCATATAGACAAAAACATATAGAAACAATATGACAGTTTACCAATTTAATAGGTAACTAGCATTTTAATTCAATCCCAGTGAGTGAATCATGTAATATCCATAACTTTATGACAAGGATTACGTACGTAGTGGAGTTCCTTCAAATTCTCTAATTTTTCTACTACTCTCGGATCAAATTCAATCGAAACGTGGAGAATAAGCCTTATACTTGTGATGCTCATCACATGCTACATCTCCTCTGGCGCCATGTGCTCTCCTAAGTTCGAGGTAATTTCTTTATTGACTTTCCAATGTCCACAGTGCAGACAGTTCACACAGTCTGTTAGTTCATATTCAGTCTTTAACAATTAAAAAGATGGATTATTAGTCTCATCATAAGGTGCAGGGGATAATAGGCTTCTAAATTTATAAGTCCATAGATAATATGCAAAATGATTTCAACCTTACTATGAAATTTGATTTGCCTTTTTTTTATAGAGTAATACTACATATAATTATGGAATGCGCAAACGCCGTGCAGTCGCTTTAAAAAAGAGTGGGGTCTACTATTAAAAAATTAATTTCTTTTCATGTAGATCCTATATTTATTCACTTTTTTTTAAAACGACTGCACGGCGCTTGCACACTCACGACTGCAAGTACCATTTCTCTTTTTTATAAGTAAAATCTGACTTTCCTTTCAACCATGTGGTATACAATGTACACAAATGTACTTGAGAAGAGGAAAAGAGCAATGGCCATCAATATTAGTGCGCATGTGGTATACAACTTCCACAACCCTAAAGCGAAATAAGATGGACACAAATTCTTCTATCTAAATTAATAAATTATTCCATCATTAAAATAACCTAAAACCAAGGAACACCAAAAAATATAAGGAACACCAAACCTCAATAGAGATCCATTACGTATCCAATATCAAGAAATTATAAGGAGTTATATAACAGAATTAGTTCAAAAAACCATAGACAAGCGAGACTTTGTATTTATAAGCATGACCTCCAATAGATAATACTCACATATATATTTATAAGCATGAAAGCCCACTTACAGGTGCACACATATAAAATACATAACAAAACAAAAAAAGAACAAAGCAATAACTTGTTGAGCCTAAACCGAAAGCCTTAAGCTATCTAATTTTGAAGTGGTTGCATTTAGACTCTCCCCTTACCCAAGAATTAATGCTTCTAAAACAAGGAAACAAAGGCATAGGAGGTTTGAAAGCTATCCATAGTAAGCCAAAAATCTGTGAATCAACCAAGTAAAAAAGCGTAGTCAACTTCAATGAAAGTTATAAAAGAAACACAGTCGAACTTCACAAATAACTCATTATCCTGCCAAGATCTTCAATAGCTGAAGCAAGTCCAAGTTGACCCGGTTTCCCATTTACTACACACAAGATAATTAAATGAAGTCTAATATTTTTACATGGTATAAAGTTTACAACGGATAAATACATGCATATACTTACTGAAAAAATATATGCATTTCAATATATTAATCGATCAACATATGTGAGTGATAAAAATTTCATCTTTTACAACATTTTAACTCATGAAGTCAGGTACTTTATGCATGCACTTTATGGATGCAACTTAACTCATTTTGAGCTCAAGTGAAAACCACCAATAAAGAATATGTCTAATTGCATTCTTTTCAAACTTTGAACAAACAAGTAGAGTGCATCATAATTTATAGCAGCACGTCCAATTCATAAAAGGTGTAAACATGAAAAACACCAAAGTAGTGAGGTGCATGTAAATAAAAGCATTTATTTCTACGGTACCAAACAGAACGTGCGAGTTTATAAGGCTTGGAAATAGAAAAGAAACACATTTTAAAAAGAGAGGGAGACGAACAGTGTAGAAAATACAGGGGATCTCTTACCTTCGAGTTGAGAGAGAAGAGACCGAGGGGGAGAGATAGAGAGAGCTTACAATTGGGGACCGAGCTGGAGTAGGGGGCGGAATACTTTGGGTTACTGTTACGATCCCACATCGACTAAGTATGAGATTAGTTGATGATTTATAAGCCCCTAAACACCCTTCCCTTGTAAGCTAGTTTTTAAGAGTGAGTTCTATCTAATGGGTTCATAATAAATGGTATCAGAGTCACTCCACATCTAAGGCCATGTTGCGACGGTTGCAATCGTGCGACACAGGGGTGATGCCGGCATAGCAGTGTTTGCCTGGAGCTAAGAAAAGACCTAGGGCACAGCCAGCCCGTATGAGCTCTAGGACCACCGTGGTGGTTGTTTACAATCTCACATCGATTAAGTATGAGATTGGTTGATAGTTTATAAGTGCCTAGGCACATTTCCTTTGTAAGCTAATCAAAAGTGAATTCTACTTAATAGATTCATAATAGTTGCAGTGGTGCGATGTGAGGAAACCTAATCATGGATGGGAGGGGGGGGGGGACTCAATAATATTAGCAGCAATTGAATGTCATCGTAAAATATCAAAAAAGTGTCAAAATCAATGTTTTGAATACCGTACCGGATGGCGAGACAAGACAGGCGAAATATACGATACCGGTACCGTTTCGTGTACCGTTTCGGGATAGTCGATATATGAATAAATTATATATATAAATATATATAACAATTATATTCTAAAATAATAGTTTATATATGAATAAATTATATATAAATACATACATACATATAAATTATAAATAGTCTAATCTAAAATTGGGGGTCAAAAAATAAACTTGTAGTTTGAAAAAACGAAAAAAAAAAAACACAGGCCGAAATATCGGCCGGTACCGGCCGAAATATAGGCCGGTACAGGCCGAAATTTAGGCCGAAACGGCCGGTATTTTGGCCGGTACGGTATATATCTAGTACCTGTACCGGCCGGACGGCCGAAACGAAAAATTTCGGCCGTACCGGCCGGTACGGTACGAAATTAAAAACATTGGTCAAAATTGACATTTTTGGTTAAGAATATTTGCGATGACATGTTTTCGCTAAGAAAATGACTTTTAGCGAGGATTACATCAATTTTTTTTTCCTTCGAGGCATTAATATTGTGTAAAATCAAGTAATTGGGGCAAGTTATGAGGCGCTCGAAAAAAAAACTGGCCGCAAAAGGCCACATATGTTGTAGTCTAGCATCAGGCGGTGCTGACTGCTGAGTGCTAAACTTGTCCTTATTATCACCCAAACAGGCCGTCATTTCTGTTGGGTATAACTGTATATCTAAGACTAACTCGAAGTATAGTAACGGAACTAAACGAAAGAAAAGATGACAATCACACAGAAAGAACACCAAGAATTAAGTGGTTCGACTCAAAATGAGCCTACGTCCACTGGTGGGGTCGGTATCGGAGATTTCACTATCAACAAAGATGGAGTACAGATGAATACAACAAAACTTCACAAGGAAGTTATCTCTCAAAACTCACTCTATAACTTCTCTCTCAAGAAAACACTAAAAACAAGACAAAAAGTGATTTTCTGAAGTTGTGGGAGAAGTGGGCGCCGTTTGGTATTTATAGGAACAGTAATGTTCACTTCTGTGAACATTGGCTCGAGCGAACACTCGAGCGAGTGTCGAGCGAACGTAGGTTTTCTGCACTTCGCTCGAGCCAACACTCGAGCGAGGGTCGAGCGAAGCTCTCGAAACTCTCTGACTTGAACTCGCTCGAGCTGGGTGTCGAGCGAGGGTCGAGCGAAGCTCTCGAAACTCTCTGACTTGAACTCGCTCGAGCTGGGTGTCGAGCGAGGGTCGAGCGAACTCTCGACTCTCTGACTTATTGCTCGAGCTGAATCTCGAGCGATGCTTGAGAGAGATTCTCTGTCTGACTTCGCTCGAGCCAAGTGAGACTTCGCTCGAGCGAACCTACGACACATGCACTGTTCCATCTGATTCAAGCCACCTCCTAACAAATCTCCACCTTGGCTTGAACTCTGCCAAAAAACACAAAAAATCTCTGACCACAAAACCAATCCCCACCACCAAATCCCTTACGGGAATAACAAAATGCAAACACCAATCAAGTCCAAACAAAGTTTGAACTTGTATACTGCAATTGGCTAAGTCATCATATCTGTTGGATTCTCTGTAGTAGCAATCTTCAGAATCTGTATAAGACCCTCTGTAACAATCTCTCTGAGAAAATGATACCTGACATCAATGTGCTTCGTTCTCTCATGATACATTTGATTTTTGGTCAAATGTATTGCACTCTGACTGTCACAAAATACTGAGATCCCATCTTACTTCAAACCCAAATCATTGACCAAGCCTTTCAACCAAATAGCCTCCTTAACAGCCTCTGCTGCTGCCATGTACTCTACCTCGGTAGTTGATAAAGCAACAGTGGATTGCAGTGTTGCTTTCCAACTAATAGCTGACCCACACAGAGTGAAAACATAACCTGTCAATGATCTTCTCTTATCTAAGTCTCCAGCATAATCAGAATCAACAAAACCAGTAACTTTGGAACTGAGATCGACATCTCTATAAAAAATTAACCCAAAGTTCATGGTTCCCCTCAAATACCTGAGTATCCATTTCACAGCCTGCCAATGAGTCTTACCCGGATTAGCCATATACCTGCATTAGAAAGCATGCTTCGGGCTCTCTCCAAGAGAGTCCTGTTCATCCGTTCAGCTACTCCATTTTGCTGTGGAGTATGTCTAACTGTACGATGTCTGGCAATACCCTCATTCTTGCAGAATTCATCAAACTCACCTCCGCAGAACTCCATACCATTGTCAGTGCGAAGTCGCTTGATTTTCTTGCCCGTCTGATTTTCAATCAAAGCTTTCCACTGTTTGAAGTTAACAAATACATCGCTTTTCTGCTTCAGAAAGTAAACCCAAACCTTCTGTGAGAAATCATCAATGAACGTAAGCAAATACTGAGCTCCACCTTTTGACGGAACTGAAGATGGACCCCAAAGATCAGAATGAATATAGTCCACAGAACTTTTGGTTCTGTGAACCCCTGTAGAGAACTGAACCCTACACTGTTTTCCAAAGACACAGTGTTCACAGAAATCCAGTTTCCCTATCTTCTAATTACATAGCAAACCCTGCTTACTCAAAATTGACAGCCCCTTCTCACTCATATGACCCAAACGCATATGCCACAAACGTGTGACATCTGAATCCGGATCATCTGAAACAGACACTGCAGCTGCACCTGTCACCGTAGAGCCCTGAAGGAAATAAAGACCATTTGTCTTATCTCCCTTCATCACAACCATAGAGCCCTTACTGACTCTGATAGCTCCACCTTCACCAGTGTACTTATAATCCAACGAATCAAGTGTGCCCAAAGAAATAAGATTCTTTTTCAAATCTGGAATGTGTCGAACATTAGACAATGTCCGGACAATTCCATCAAACATCTTAATTCGGACTGAACCAATCCCAGCAATTCTGCAAGCCATATCATTCCCTAACAAAACGGAGCCTCCGTTGACCGATTCATAGTTAGTGAACCAGTCCCTCTTGGGACACATATGGAAAGTGCAAGCTGAGTCCATGACCCACTTGTCACTAAAGCGACTACTTGAGTCGCTAATTGCTAGAACAAGGTCTAGGTCGTTAGACCTATCATCAGCGACACTAACGGCATTAGATGAACTAGTGCCGTCCTCTCTGTTTTTCAATTTTGGACACTCATTCTTGTAGTGACCAAACTTATGGCAGTAATGACATTTGACGTTCTTCTTACTGAACGTTGTTTGTGAACTGCCCCTGGATTTCCCCTTATTCTTATCTGAACCCCTGTCATTTGATCTACCCCTGCTTGAAGACCCCTTAACAAACAAGCCACTAGCTTGTTCATTAGTGTTCTTCACACTCAATTTATTCCTCAACTCCTTAGAATTCAAAGCAGACTTTACATCTACCAAGGAAATTGAATTTCTACCATATAACATGGAATTTACAAAGTTCTCAAAAGATGTGGGTAATGAACATAAAATAATTAACGCTTGATCTTCTTCTTCAAGCTTAATATCTATGTTCCTAAGATCCATAATGATTTTGTTAAATTCATCTAGGTGTTCAGAAATAAGAGTACCTTCCTTCATTTTGAGAGTGTATAACCGTTGTTTCAAATACAAACGGTTGGTGAGAGATCTCTTCATGTACAGATTCTCAAGTGCCAACCAGAGACCAGTTGCAGTCTCCTCGTCAGCAACCTCTCTTAAAACTCCATCAGATAGTGACAAAAGAATAGCACTGTGTACCTTTTCTTCTTCTTCTTTCGAAGGAGTCGGAGAATCTTCGGATATCGACACTTCTAATACTTTTGACAAGCCCTGTTGTCGCAGTAAAGCCTTCATCTTGATGCGCCATAAACTGAAACTGTTCTTACCGTCAAATTTCTCCACTTCGAACTTAGCCATAGCCATCCCTCCAGATCTGTTTGAGCCAAGCTCTGATACCAGTTTGTTGGGAATAACTGTAGATCTAAGACTAACTCGAAGTATAGTAGCGGAACTAAACGAAAGAAAAGATGACAATCACACAGAAAGAACACCAAGAATTAAGTGGTTCGACTCAAAATGAGCCTACATCCACTGGTGGGGTCGGTATCGGAGATTTCACTATCAACAACGATGGAGTACAGATGAATACAACAAAACTTCACAAGGAAGTTATCTCTCAAAACTCACTCTATAACTTCTCTCTCAAGAAAACACTAAAA